>NC_091282.1:976592336-976908615 GCF_032444005.1 Ranitomeya imitator
CAATGTACCAGCAGACTCATCTATCACTGGCTGGGCAATGGGCAGGATGAGGAGGAAACACAGATATAGGCCCAAAGAATAAAGTTGGCTAAATGCAGTTCAAAATTGGTAACACAGGACTAACCAGGGGGCATTGCAGTGGAGGACAACTGGAATGAGAGGCTGACACAGAGAGTAGGCCCAAATCAGTAAGTAGTCGAAATGCAGTTCAAAATTGGCAACCGTAGTAAACAGGCGGCACAGCTTTGTTCAGTGGAGGAGAGCAGCAAGGAGTGGCAGACACCGATAGTAGGCCCCAACCCAACTAGTAGGCCAAATGCAGTCTAACATTAACAACTACTTAACGAGAGCCTGAAAATGGAATTTCAGGACAGGAAACCAGGAGAACACCAAGGAGTGGCAGACACCGATAGTAGGCCCCAAACCAACTAGTACGCCAAATGCAGTTGTTCCATTTAACCACAATTTAATGAGAGCCTGAAGATAGAAGTTCAGGAAAGGCAACCTGGAGAACACCTTGGAGTGTAACACACCATCTCTCTACACCCCATACCCAATTTGTAGGCCTAATGCAGTGTAGTTTTCAACAACTACTAAACGAGAGCCGGAAGATCGAAGCTCAGGAAAGGCAACCTGGAGAACACCTTGGAGTGGAACACACCATCTCTCTACACCCCATACTCAATTTGTAGGCCTAATGCAGCGTAGTTTCCAACAACTACTAAACGAGAGCATGAAGATCGAAGCAATGGAGAGGAAACCTGGGGAACACCTTGGAGTGGAACACACCATCTCTCTACACCCCATACCCAATTTGTAGGCCTAATGCAGTGTAGTTTCCAACAACTACTAAACGAGAGCCGGAAGATCGAAGCTCAGGAAAGGCAACCTGGAAAACACCTTGGAGTGGAACACACCATCTCTCTACACCCCATACCCAATTTGTAGGCCTAATGCAGTGTAGTTTCCAACAACTACTAAACGAGAGCATGAAGATCGAAGCAATGGACAGGAAACCTGGGGAACACCTTGGAGTGGAACACACCATCTCTCTACACCCCATACCCAATTTGTAGGCCTAATGCAGTGTAGTTTCCAACAACTACTAAACGAGAGCCGGAAGATCGAAGCTCAGGAAAGGCAACCTGGAGAACACCTTGGAGTGGAACACACCATCTCTCTACACCCCATACCCAATTTGTAGGCCTAATGCAGTGTAGTTTCCAACAACTACTAAACGAGAGCATGAAGATCGAAGCAATGGACAGGAAACCTGGGGAACACCTTGGAGTGGAACACACCATCTCTCTACACCCCATACCCAATTTGTAGGCCTAATGCAGTGTAGTTTCCAACAACTACTAAACGAGAGCCGGAAGATCGAAGCTCAGGAAAGGCAACCTGGAGAACACCTTGGAGTGGAACACACCATCTCTCTACACCCCATACCCAATTTGTAGGCCTAATGCAGTGTAGTTTCCAACAACTACTAAACGAGAGCATGAAGATCGAAGCATTGGCGAGGAAACCTGGGGAACACCTTGGTGTGGAACACACCATCTCTCTACACCCCATACCCAATTTGTAGGCCTAATGCAGCGTAGTTTCCAACAACTACTAAACGAGAGCCGGAAGATCGAAGCTCAGGAAAGGCAACCTGGAGAACACCTTGGAGTGGAACACACCATCTCTCTACACCCCATACCCAATTTGTAGGCCTAATGCAGTGTAGTTTTCTACAACTACTAAACGAGAGTCGGAAGACCGAAGCAATGTGGACGAAACCTGGGGAACACCTTGGAGTGGAACACACCATCTCTCTACACCCCATACCCAATTTGTAGGCCTAATGCAGCGTTGTTTCCAACAACTACTAAACGAGAGCATGAAGATCGAAGCATTGGCGAGGAAACCTGGGGAACACCTTGGAGTGGAACACACCATCTCTCTACACCCCATACCCAATTTGTAGGCCTAATGCAGCGTAGTTTCCAACAACTACTAAACGAGAGCATGAAGATCGAAGCAATGGAGAGGAAACCTGGGGAACACCTTGGAGTGGAACACACCATCTCTCTACACCCCATACCCAATTTGTAGGCCTAATGCAGTGTAGTTTTCTAAAACTACTAAACGAGAGTCGGAAGACCGAAGCAATGTGGACGAAACCTGGGGAACACCTTGGAGTGGAACACACCATCTCTCTACACCCCATACCCAATTTGTAGGCCTAATGCAGCGTAGTTTCCAACAACTACTAAACGAGAGCATGAAGATCGAAGCATTGGCGAGGAAACCTGGAGAACACCTTGGAGTGGAACACACCATCTCTCTACACCCCATACCCAATTTGTAGGCCTAATGCAGCGTAGTTTCCAACAACTACTAAACGAGAGCATGAAGATCGAAGCAATGGAGAGGAAACCTGGGGAACACCTTGGAGTGGAACACACCATCTCTCTACACCCCATACCCAATTTGTAGGCCTAATGCAGTGTAGTTTTCTACAACTACTAAACGAGAGTCGGAAGACCGAAGCAATGTGGACGAAACCTGGGGAACACCTTGGAGTGGAACACACCATCTCTCTACACCCCATACCCAATTTGTAGGCCTAATGCAGTGTAGTTTTCTACAACTACTAAACGAGAGTCAGAAGACTGAAGCAATGTGGACGAAACCTGGGGAACACCTTGGAGTGGAACACACCATCTCTCTACACCCCATACCCAATTTGTAGGCCTAATGCAGTGTAGTTTTCTACAACTACTAAACGAGAGTCGGAAGACCGAAGCAATGTGGACGAAACCTGGGGAACACCTTGGAGTGGAACACACCATCTCTCTACACCCCATACCCAATTTGTAGGCCTAATGCAGTGTAGTTTTCTACAACTACTAAACGAGAGTCGGAAGACCAAAGCAATGTGACGAAACCTGGGGAACACCTTGGAGTGGAACACACCATCTCTCTACACCCCATACCCAATTTGTAGGCCTAATGCAGTGTAGTTTTCTACAACTACTAAACGAGAGTCGGAAGACCGAAGCAATGTGGACGAAACCTGGGGAACACCTTGGAGTGGAACACACCATCTCTCTACACCCCATACCCAATTTGTAGGCCTAATGCAGCGTCGTTTCCAACAACTACTAAACGAGAGCCGGAAGATCGAAGCTCAGGAAAGGCAACCTGGAGAACACCTTGGAGTGGAACACACCATCTCTCTACACCCCATACCCAATTTGTAGGCCTAATGCAGTGTAGTTTCCAACAACTACTAAACGAGAGCATGAAGATCGAAGCATTGGCGAGGAAACCTGGGGAACACCTTGGAGTGGAACACACCATCTCTCTACACCCCATACCCAATTTGTAGGCCTAATGCAGCGTAGTTTCCAACAACTACTAAACGAGAGCCGGCAGATCGAAGCTCAGGAAAGGCAACCTGGAGAACACCTTGGAGTGGAACACACCATCTCTCTACACCCCATACCCAATTTGTAGGCCTAATGCAGCGTAGTTTCCAACAACTACTAAACAAGAGCATGAAGATCGAAGCATTGGCGAGGAAACCTGGGGAACACCTTGGAGTGGAACACACCATCTCTCTACACCCCATACCCAATTTGTAGGCCTAATGCAGCGTAGTTTCCAACAACTACTAAACGAGAGCATGAAGATCGAAGCAATGGAGAGGAAACCTGGGGAACACCTTGGAGTGGAACACACCATCTCTCTACACCCCATACCCAATTTGTAGGCCTAATGCAGTGTAGTTTTCTACAACTACTAAACGAGAGTCGGAAGACCGAAGCAATGTGGATGAAACCTGGGGAACACCTTGGAGTGGAACACACCATCTCTCTACACCCCATACCCAATTTGTAGGCCTAATGCAGTGTAGTTTTCTACAACTACTAAACGAGAGTCGGAAGACCGAAGCAATGTGGACGAAACCTGGGGAACACCTTGGAGTGGAACACACCACCTCTCTACACCCCATACCCAATTTGTAGGCCTAATGCAGCGTCGTTTCCAACAACTACTAAACGAGAGCCGGAAGATCGAAGCTCAGGAAAGGCAACCTGGAGAACACCTTGGAGTGGAACACACCATCTCTCTACACCCCATACCCAATTTGTAGGCCTAATGCAGTGTAGTTTCCAACAACTACTAAACGAGAGCATGAAGATCGAAGCAATGGAGAGGAAACCTGGGGAACACCTTGGAGTGGAACACACCATCTCTCTACACCCCATACCCAATTTGTAGGCCTAATGCAGTGTAGTTTCCAACAAGTACTAAACGAGAGCATTAAGATCGAAGCAATCGCGAGGAAACCTGGGGCACACCTTGGGGAGGCAGACACCGTTAGTAGGCCCTACCAAAGTTGTACCCCCAATGCAGTTTTAAAATTCCTAGAGGCTGAAAACAAGACTATTGACGCTCAGCTTTTTTCAAAGGAACACAGCTGAATTGAGTGGCGCAGACAGACACAGCTAGTAGGACTTAAACCAAAAATGTGGCTCACTGCAGCTTAAAAAAGTTACAGGGGTACACAAGCAGCAGTGCTCTGGGCAGTGGAGGACAATTTCAATAGTGGACCGCAGACAGACTTTGTACGCCTACTATTAAAAAAAAGGATGCTCTATGCAATTAAAAATAGGTTCCAGGGGTCCACGGGCAGCAGTGGTGTGGTCAGTGGAGGAGTATTGGAAGGAGGGACCGCAGACAGGCGTAGTAGGCCTAACATAACAAAATTAGGCTGTAGGCACTTTAAAATTCGTTCCAGGGGTACACGGGCAGCAGTGGTGTGGTCAGTGGAGGACAATTTGAATTAGGGAATGCAGACAGACTTTGTAGGCTGTCCCCTGTGGACCATGCATCCAACATATTAACCCAGTGCGCCGTAATGGACACGCAACTTTTTGTGGACATGCCTACTGTTCCATGCGTCTCTTGTCAGGTGCACCTTTCTACTGTTTGATTGCCTGAGTGTTATGACAATGCAGACTTTTTCATGCCGGTGGAGGGCTGGGATGGCTTTTCTCACAAAAGAAGTGTCGACTGGGTAGCTTGAACCGTGGTACAGCGTAGTGCATCTGGGCTTTATAAATATAAAACAAAGAAAAAAAGTAGGCTCCACGCACTTTCAGCTGGGTTCCAGGGGTACACGGCCAGCATTGGTCTGGTCAGTGGAGAACTATTGGAAAGAGGGACCGCAGACAGGCTTCGAAGGCATAACATAATAAAATTGGGCTGTAGGCACTTTAAAATTGGTTCCAGGGGTACATGGGCAGCAGTGGTCTGGTCAGTGGAGGACAAGTGTAAGGAGGGACCGCAGACAGGCGTAGTAGGCCTAACATAATAAAATATGGATGTAGGCACTTTAAAATTGGTTCCAGGGGTACACGGGCAGCAGTGGTCTGGTCAGTGGAGGCCTAGTGGAAGGAGGGACCGCAGACAGGCTTCGAAGGCCTAACATAATAAAATTGGGCTGTAGGCACTTTAAAATTGGTTCCAGGGGTACACGGGCAGCAGTGGTCTGGTCAGTGGAGGCCTAGTGGAAGGAGGGACCGCAGACAGGCGTAGTAGGCCTAACATAAAAAAATATGGCTGTAGGCACTTTAAAATTGGTTCCAGGGGTACACGGGCAGCAGTGGTCTGGTCAGTGGAGGACTAGTGGAAGGAGGGACCGCAGACAGGCTTCGAAGGCCTAAAATAATAAAATTGGGCTGTAGGCACTTTAATATTGGTTCCAGGGGTACACGGGCAGCAGTGGTCTGGTCAGTGGAGGCCTAGTGGAAGGAGGGACCGCAGACAGGCGTAGTAGGCCTAACATAACAAAATTAGGCTGTAGACACTGTAAAATTGGTTCCAGGGGTACACGGGCAGCAGTGGTGTGGTCAGCGGATGAAAATTGGAATTAGGGACTGCAGACAGACTTTGTAGGCTGTCCCCTGTGGACCATGCATCCAACACATTAACCCAGTGCGCCGTAATGGACACGTAACTTTTTGTGGACATGCCTACTGGTCCATGCGTCTCTTGTCAGGTGCACCTTTCTACTGTTTGATTGCCTGAGTGCTATGACAATGCAGACTTTTTCATGCCGGTGGAGGGCTGGGATGGCTTTTCTCGCAAAAGAAATGTTGACTGAGTAGCTTGAACCGTTGCACAGCGTAGTTCATCTGGGCTTTCTAAATATAAAACAAAGAAAAAAAGGAGGCTACATGCACTTTCAGCCGGGTTCCAGGGGTACACGGCCAGCATTGGTCTGGTCAGTGGAGAACTATTGGAAGGAAGGACCGCAGACACGCTTCGAAGGCCTAACATAATAACAGATGGCTGTAGGCAATTTTAAATTGGTTCCAGGGGTACACGGGCAGCAGTGGTGTGGTCAGTGGAGGCCTAGTGGAAGGAGTGACCGCAAACAGGCATCGAAGGCCTAACATAATAACACATGGCTGTAGGCAATTTTAAATTGGTTCCAGGGGAACACGGGCAGCAGTGGCCTGGTCAGTGTAGTAGTAGTAGAAAGAACGGACCGCAGACAGGCATCGAAGGCCTAAAATAAAAAAATTGGGCTGGCTGTAGGCAATTTTAAATTGGTTCCAGGGGTACACGGGCAGCAGTGGTGTGGTCAGCGGAGGCCTAGTGGAAGGAGTGACCGCAGACAGGCATCGAAGGCCTAACATAATAACACATGGCTGTTGGCAATTTTAAATTGGTTCTGTGGGTACACGGGCAGCAGTGGTGTGGTCAGTGGAGGCCTAGTGGAAGGAGTGACCGCAAACAGGCATCGAAGGCCTAACATAATAACACATGGCTGTAGGCAATTTTAAATTGGTTCCAGGGGAACACGGACAGCAGTGGCCTGGTCAGTGTAGTAGTAGTAGAAAGAACGGACCGCAGACAGGCATCGAAGGCCTAAAATAAAAAAATTGGGCTGGCTGTAGGCAATTTTAAATTGGTTCCGTGGGTACACGGGCAGCAGTGGTGTGGTCAGTGGAGGCCTAGTGGAAGGAGGGACCGCAGACAGGCATCAAAGGCCTAAAATAAAAAAATTGGGCTGGCTGTAGGCAATTTTAAATTGGTTCCAGGGGTGCACGGGCAGCAGTGGTGTGGTCAGTGGAGGCCTAGTGGAAGGAGGGACCGCAGACAGGCATCGAAGGCCTAACATAATAACAGATGGCTGTAGGCAATTTTAAATTGGTTCCAGGGGTACACGGGCAGCAGTGGTGTGGTCAGTGGAGGCTTAGTGGAAGGAGGGACCTCAGACAGGCTTCGAAGGCCTAACATAAAAAAATAGGGCTGTTGGCAATTTAAAATTGGTTCCAGTGGTACAAGGGCAGCAGTACAATGGTCAGTGGAGGCCTAGTGGAAGGAGGGACCGCAGACAGGCTTCGAAGGCCTAACATAAAAAAATACTGCTGTTGGCAATTTAAAATCGGTTCCAGGGGTACACGGGCAGCAGTACAATGGTCAGTGGAGGCCTAGTGGAAGGAGGGACCGCAGACAGGCTTCGAAGGCCTAACATAACAAAAATGTCAATACAATGGTATTGTCAGTGCCAGGCATTGAAGGATGTCAGCGCATAGACTAAACATTGGTGGAGCTGTGAGAGATAATTTTGCAAGTGGTAGAGCACTGTTTGAGCTGGGGGGGAACTGTCTTGTGGCCGGCGGTACAGGCCCAGGGCCCCTCATATTACAACGGTGTGTCTGACGTTGGGTGTGCACCACCACCGCCAGAGACACTTTATTGTACTGTGAGGGACCCAGTGGCAGTGCCGTCAACCAAAAGCGGGCACACCCACCTCTTCAGACAAACAGCACTCTCACGGGTGCTGGCGCCAAGTGGCGATACCACGGCCCCGTGTGGGGAGTTTGGCCATTTAGTGAGGTGTAAACATGTCGTATGCTGGACAATCAGGTGCAGAAAATTACGAGATTGGAAAAGTCATTCAGAATAGTCCACAGGCAAGACCTTTTCATAGGAAAGCTAGGTGTCAGCCGGGCAAGGTGGGGCAAAAGATTTTGAAATCCAGTTGTGGTTCATTTTAATGAAGGTTAGATCATCTACATTTTGGGTAGCCAGACGAGTCCTTTTTTCTGTTAGTATTGAACCTGCAGCACTGAATACTCTTTCTGATAGGACACTAGCTGCCGGGCAAGCAAGCTCCTGCAATGCATATTCTGCCAATTCTGGCCAGGTGTCTAATTTGGATGCCCAGTAATCAAATGGGAATGACGGTTGAGGGAGAACGTCGATAAGGGATGAAAAATAGTTTGTAACCATACTGGACAAATGTTGTCTCCTGTCACTTTGAATTGATGCTGCAGTACCTGTCCTGTCTGCGGTCATAGCAAAATCACTCCACAACCTGGTCAGAAAACCCCTCTGGCCAACGCCACTTCTGATTTCTGCCCCTCTAACACCTCTGGTCTGCTGGCCCCTGCAGCTCGTGTGAGAACGATCACGGGCGCTGTGTGCAGGGAATGCCAGAAGCAAACGGTCAACAAGAGTTGATTGTTTGGTTGCTAATATTATTTCCAAGTTGTCATGTGGCATTATATTTTGCAATTTGCCTTTATAGCAAGGATCAAGGAGGCAGGCCAACCAGTAATCGTCATCGTTCATCATTTTAGTAATGCGTGTGTCCCTTTTGAAGATACGTAAGGCATAATCCGCCATGTGGGCCAAAGTTCCAGTTCTCAAATCTGCGGTTGTGCTTGGTTGAGGGGCAGTTTCAGGCAAATCCACGTCACTTGTGTCCCTCCAAAAACCAGAACCCGGCCTTGCCGCGCCAACAATTTCCAGTGGCCCCGGAAAAGCTTCCTCATTAAAAATATAATCATCCCCATCATCCTCCTCGTCCTCCTCCTCCTCTTCGCCCGCTACCTCGTCCTGTACACTGCCCTGGCCAGACAATGGCTGACTGTCATCAAGGCTTTCCTCTTCCTCAGCTGCAGACGCCTGATCCTTTATGTGCGTCAAACTTTGCATCAGCAGACGCATTAGGGGGATGCTCATGCTTATTATGGCGTTGTCTGCACTAACCAGCCGTGTGCATTCCTCAAAACACTGAAGGACTTGACACATGTCTTGAATCTTCCACCACTGCACACCTGACAACTCCATGTCTGCCATCCTACTGCCTGCCCGTGTATGTGTATCCTCCCACAAAAACATAACAGCCCGCCTCTGTTCGCACAGTCTCTGAAGCATGTGCAGTGTTGAGTTCCACCTTGTTGCAACGTCTATGATTAGGCGATTCTGGGGAAGGTTCAAAGAACGCTGATAGGTCTGCATACGGCTGGAGTGTACGGGCGAACGGCGGATATGTGAGCAAAGTCCACGCACTTTGAGGAGCAGGTCGGATAACCCCGGATAACTTTTCAGGAAGCACTGCACCACCAGGTTTAAGGTGTGAGCCAGGCAAGGAATGTGTTTCAGTTGGGAAAGGGAGATGGCAGCCATGAAATTCCTTCCGTTATCACTCACTACCTTGCCTGCCTCAAGATCTACAGTGCCCAGCCACGACTGCGTTTCTTTCTGCAAGAACTCGGACAGAACTTCCGCGGTGTGTCTGTTGTCGCCCAAACACTTCATAGCCAATACAGCCTGCTGACGTTTGCCAGTAGCTGCCCCATAATGGGAGACCTGGTGTGCAACAGTGACAGCTGCGGATGGAGTGGTTGTGCGACTGCGGTCTGTGGACGAGCTCTCGCTTCTGCAGGAGGACGAGGAGGAGGGGGTGCGAACGGCTACAGCCAACTGTTTCCTAGACCGTGGGCTAGGCAGAACTGTCCCAAACTTGCTGTCCCCTGTGGACCCTGCATCCACAACATTCACCCAGTGTGCCGTGATGGACACGTAACGTCCCTGGCCATGCCTACTGGTCCATGCATCTGTTGTCAGGTGCACCTTTGTGCTCACAGATTGCCTGAGTGCATGGACGATGCGCTCTTTAACATGCTGGTGGAGGGCTGGGATGGCTTTTCTGGAAAAAAAGTGTCGACTGGGTAGCTCGTAGCGTGGTACAGCGTAGTCCATCAGGGCTTTGAAAGCTTCGCTTTCAACTAACCGGTAGGGCATCATCTCTAACGAGATTAGTCTAGCTATGTGGGCGTTCAAACCCTGTGTACGCGGATGCGAGGCTAAGTACTTCCTTTTTCTAACCATAGTCTCATGTAGGGTGAGCTGGACTGGAGAGCTGGAGATCGTGGAACTAGCGGGGGTGCCGGTGGACATGGCAGACTGAGAGACGGTGGGAGATGGTATTGTTGCCGCCGGTGCCCTAGATGCAGTGTTTCCTACCATGAAACTGGTGATTCCCTGACCCTGACTGCTTTGGCCTGGCAAAGAAACCTGCACAGATACTGCAGGTGGTGCGGAAAATGGTGGCCCTACACTGCCGGAAGGGATGTTGCGTTGATGACTAGCTTCATTGGCCGAGGGTGCTACAACCTTAAGGGACGTTTGGTAGTTAGTCCAAGCCTGCAAATGCATGGTGGTTAAATGTCTATGCATGCAACTTGTATTGAGACTTTTCAGATTCTGCCCTCTGCTTAAGGTAGTTGAACATTTTTGACAGATGACTTTGCGCTGATCAATTGGATGTTGTTTAAAAAACTGCCAGACTGCACTCTTTCTAGCATCGGATACCTTTTCAGGCATTGCAGACTGAGCTTTAACCGGATGGCCACGCTGTCCTCCAACAGGTTTTGGCTTTGCCACGCGTTTTGGGCAAGATAGGGGCCCGGCAGATGGAACCTGTTGCGATGTTGATGCCTGCTGCGGCCCCTCCTCCTCCGCTTCAGAACTGCTGCCGCCTGCACCCTGTTCCCCCAATGGCTGCCAATCGGGGTCAAGAACTGGGTCATCTATTACCTCTTCTTGTAGCTCGTGTGCAACTTCGTCTGTGTCACCGTGTCGGTCGGTGGTATAGCGTTCGTGATGGGGCAACATAGTCTCATCAGGGTCTGATTCTTGATCATTACCCTGCGAGGGCAATGTTGTGGTCTGAGTCAAAGGACCAGCATAGTAGTCTGGCTGTGGCTGTGCATCAGTGCACTCCATGTCAGATTCAACTTTTAATGGGCATGGACTGTGTAAAGAGCTCCATGGAGTAACCCGTTGTGTCGCCTGCTGCATTCTTCTCTGTTGTTGTTTTTGCTGAAGAGGGCAAGGAAGCGACTTGTCCCTGACCGTGAACATCCACTAACGACGCGCTGCTTTTACATTTACCAGTTTCACGAGAGAAGGCAAAAGAGCTAGAGGCTGAGTCAGCAAGATAAGCCAAAACTTGCTCTTGCTGCTCCGGCTTTAAAAGCGGTTTTCCTACTCCCAGAAAAGGGAGCGTTCGAGGCCTTGTGTAGCCAGACGACAAACCTGGCTCCACAGCTCCAGACTTAGGTGCAATATTTTTTTTCCCATGACCACCTGATGCTCCACCACTACCACTACCCTCATTACCAGCTGACAATGAACGCCCCCGGCCACGACCTCTTCCACCAGACTTCCTCATTGTTTTAAAAACGTAACCAAACTAACGGTATTTGTTGCTGTCACACAACTTACACGGTGAGCTATAACTTCAGTATGATTTAGCTACCCCTTTACAGGTGGGTGAGACCACAACGAAAATCAGGCACAATGTTACACACTCTGTTTTTGGTGGCAACAAATGAGAGAGATGCCACACACGCAGGACTGTCACTGAAGCACAAATGTAAATATTAATCTCCCACTGATTTGATTTTTTTTTTTTTTTCAGGGAGACTTTAGAAAAAAAAAAAAATAGAATAAAATGATCTTTTCAGGAAGAATTTAAAAACCAAATAAAATAAAATGATTTCTTCAGGGAGAATTTAGAAAACAAATAAAACAAAAAATAGGCTTTCTATGGCCCACTGAGTGAGAGATGACGCACACAGGAGTCAGGAGTGGCACACAAGCCCAGAGGCCAATATTGTTCTCCCAATGATTGATGTAGTGATTTTTTCAGGTAGATTTTGGAACCCAAATCAAGCTAAAAAAATAATAGGCTTTCTATGGCCCACAATTGGAGAGAGAGAGAAAGATGGCACACTCAGGAGTCAAGACTGGCACACAAGCAGAAAGGGCAATATTAATCTCCCACTGATTTGATTTTTTTTTTTTTCAGGGAGACTTTAGAAAAAAAAAATAATAAAAAAAATGATTTTTTCAGGAAGAATTTAGAAACCAAATAAAATAAAATGATTTTTTCAGGGAGAATTTAGAAAACAAATAAAACAAAAAATAGGCTTTCTATGGCCCATTGAGTGAGAGATGACGCACACAGGAGTCAGGAGTGGCACACAAGCCCAGAGGCCAAAATTTATCTCCCACTGATTGATTTAGTGATTTTTTCAGGTAGATTTTGGAACCCAAATCAAGCAAAAAAAATAATAGGCTTTCTATGGCCCACAATTGGAGAGAGAGAGAGAGATGGCACACCCAGGAGTCAAGACTGGCACACAAGCAGAAAGGGCAATATTAATCTCCCACTGATTTGATTTTCTTTTTTTTTTTCAGGGAGACTTTAGAAAAAAAATAAATAAAAAAAAATGATTTTTTTAGGAAGAATTTAGAAACCAAATAAAATAAAATGATTTTTTCAGGGAGAATTTAGAAAACAAATAAAACAAAAAATAGGCTTTCTATGGCCCACTGAGTGAGAGATGACGCACACAGGAGTCAGGAGTGGCACACAAGCCCAGAGGCCGATATTGTTCTCCCAATGATTGATGTAGTGATTTTTTCAGGTAGATTTTGGAACCCAAATCAAGCTAAAAAAAATAATAGGCTTTCTATGGCCCACAATTGGAGAGAGAGAGAGAGATGGCACACCCAGGAGTCAAGACTGGCACACAAGCAGAAAGGGCAATATTAATCTCCCACTGATTTGATTTTTTTTTTTTTTTCAGGGAGACTTTAGAAAAAAAAAAATAATAAAAAAAAATGATTTTTTCAGGAAGAATTTAGAAACCAAATAAAATAAAATTATTTTTTCAGGGAGAATTTAGAAAACAAATAAAACAAAAAATAGGCTTTCTATGGCCCACTGAGTGAGAGATGATGCACACAGGAGTCAGGAGTGGCACACAAGCCCAGAGGCCAATATTTATCTTCCACTGATTGATTTATTGATTTTTTCAGGTAGAATTTAGAACCCAAATCAACCAAAAAAATAAATAGGCTTTCTATGGCCCACTATTTGTGAGAGAGATGGCACGCTCAGGACTGGCACACAAGCCCAGAGGCCAATATTAATCTCCCACTTTTTTTTTTTTCAGGGAAAATTTATAAACCCAATAAAATAAATAATAAATAGGCTTTCTATGGCCCACTATCTGAGAGAGAGAGATGGCACGCTTAGGACTGGCACACAAGCCCAAAGGCCAATATTAATCTCCCATTTTTTTTCAGGGAGAATTTATAAAACCAAAAAAAAAATAAATAAATAGGCTTTCTATTGCCCACTATTTGTGAGAGAGATGGCACGCTCAGGACTGGCACACAAGCCCAGAGGCCAATATTAATCTCCCACTTTTTTGTTTTTTGTTTCAGGGAAAATTTATAAACCCAATAAAAAAAATAATAAATAGGCTTTCTATGGCCCACTATCTGAGAGAGAGAGATGGCACGCTTAGGACTGGCACACAAGCCCAAAGGCCAATATTAATCTCCCTTTTTTTTTCAGGGAGAATTTATAAAACCAAAAAAAAATAAATAAATAGGCTTTCTATGGCCCACTATTTGTGAGAGAGATGGCACGCTTAGGACTGGCACACAAGCCCAAAGGCCAATATTAATCTCCCACTGATTGATTTATTGATTTTTTCAGGTAGAATTTAGAACCCAAATAAAGCAACAAAAAAAAAATAGGCTTTCTATGGCCCACTGAGTGAGTGATGATGCACACAGGAGTCAGGAGTGGCACACAAGCCCTGAGGCCAATATTTTTCTCCCACTGATTGATGTAGTGATTTTTTCAGGTAGATTTTGGAACCCAAATCAAGCAAAAAAATAAATAGGCTTTCTATGGCCCACTGAGTGAGAGATGGCACAGACAGGGATGGCACTCTAACAGAAATGCCAATCTTAATCTTCCACAAAAAAAAAAAAAAAAAAAAAAAAAAAGGAGCTGTCCTTCAATTACTATCTCCCTGCAGTAATCTCAGCCAGGTATGGCAGGCAGCAATAAGGAGTGGACTGATGCACAAATTAAATAAAAAGTGTGGACAAACAAACAAGATAGCTGTGCAGGAAGGAAGGAACAAGAGGATTTGTGCTTTGAAAAAAGCAGTTGGTTTGCACAGCGGCGTACACACAGCAATGCAGCTATCAGGGAGCCTTCTAGGGCAGCCCAATGAGCTACAGCACTGAGGAAAAAAAAAAAATGTAGCTTCCACTGTCCCTGCACACCGAAGGTGGTGTTGGACAGTGCAAATCGCTACAGCACAAGCAGTTTGGTGGTTAATGGACCCTGCCTAACGCTATCCCTGCTTCTGACGAAGCGGCAGCAACCTCTCCCTAAGCTCAGATCAGCAGCAGTAACATGGCGGTCGGCGGGAACGCCCCTTTATAGCCCCTGTGACGCCGCAGACAGCAAGCCAATCACTGCAATGCCCTTCTCTAAGATGGTGGGGACCAGGACCTATGTCATCACGCTGCCCACACTCTGCGTTTACCTTCATTGGCTGAGAAATGGCGCTTTTCGCGTCATTGAAACGCGACTTTGGCGCGAAAGTCGCGTACCGCATGGCCGACCCCGCACAGGGGTCGGATCGGGTTTCATGAAACCCGACTTTGCCAAAAGTCGGCGACTTTTGAAAATGAACAACCCGACCCTAGGATCGGGTCGGGTTTCATGAAACCCGACATTACCGAAAGTCGGCAACTTTTGAATTTGTCCGATCCGTTTCGCTCAACCCTAGTGCATATCTCACCAGTTAAGCGCTTAATATACTTACCTATTATCATCTATCACAACTGCACTACATGTGGAAGTTCCCTTGTCTCCCTGATTTTCACTTCTCAGAATTCCCAAAATGAACAGGACACAACATCAATATAACGTAATCGTTATCAAAGGTCATCTGAAATGCATTATTTTGATACATGTCAATAAGACATGTCATGTTAGTAATTTTTTTTACTGATGGAACTCCGCCAAAAAGTGCCAAAAAGAAGGTGCAAGTCTTCAAAAGAGTTGTCCACCACATTTTTTATGTCAGTAGTGGGACCAAGTGATAGTAAAACCACGTGGTTAGCATTGTTGCTTTGCAGTCCTGGGATCCTGGGCTCAAATACCAGCAAGGACAACATCTGCTCAGAGTTTGTATGTATTCCTCATGTTGGCATGGATTTCCTTTTTGTGCTCCGGTTTTGTCACACACTCCAAACAATAACTTTGGGAATTTAGCTTGTGAACCCCATTGGGGACAGTGATGATAATGTCAATAAAGTGTTATGGAATTAATAGTGCTATGTAAGTGAGCAGGGCCCACATCACCACTCGGTGCACCTGAGCAAGTGCCAGGGTTCTGACCCACTTGCTGTCAGGGACACAGGCATGCTATCAGGCCCGTGAGTCGGGGGAGCCCAGTCTTCAGCGTCTTCTGACTCTGTAATGTCTCAGGGCAGAGGGCATGATGACGTTCCTACAGCACCCTCTCTGTCGAGCAGTGCAGAGAGACACTGAGGAGACTGGACCTGCGGGGAACGGGAGAGGTATTTTTTGTGTATGGAGCATTATATATGGCCCACTGTACTGTATGGCGCAATACATGGGGCCATTATAGTCTATGGAGCAGTATATGGGGCCATTATACTGTATGGATCATTATATGGGGCCATTATACTATATGGAGCATGTGAGGCAGCGACTGGTGTGATTTGGGAAGGTCGCTATGTGTCCCCCAGAATGCGCTCAGAAGTGTATTAGATCCGCTGGAGTGCCTTGTGGTCCCCGCAGGATGCCTATGAGTCACAAGGCAGAATAAAAGTAAGCTTGAACCTGGCCAAGGAAATTGTTCAGGAAAACCCGGTATGGGCTTTTATTTTTAAAATGGACTGCAGGAAGGTAGTGGGGCCAGACTGTTTCCTCCACGTCGGATCTTATAAGTGGCCTATGGTCACAGAGGCAAGGTAGAGGGAAAAAAAACCTGCAGGAGGGTTTTGGGTGTGTCAATTTGGAGTTTGCAACCTGTGGAACAGTCGGCTTTGGAAAAGGCTCCGTCTGTGTGAGGAAAAACAAAGGCATGCAGTGCAAACTCCTGGCACCCCACAGCTGGATACGGTGGTGCAGTTTCCCTCAGCAACAGGACATTTATGAACTGTCTTTTTTCCAGGCTGCGATCCGGAGGATACCATGTGCTGTACACTGTGTGAGTTTTTTTGGACAATTAAACATGTTTTGCTGTGAACTTTTCCTGTGGTCCCTGTCTGTCACACCGACCCAACCCTGCTGCACTACAGTTGGTGAAGAATGCGGGCAGTGTGAACTAAGGCATAACCCAAAGCGTGCTGCATGTCATTAATTAAGACGGCAATGTTACAGTTCAAGCCTGCTGGAAAGATGGAGGAAATACTTAAGCAGTTGGCCCTCACACAGCAGCAGCTGATGCAGCTCCAGCGGCAACAACAAGAGCAAGGGCAGCAGACAAATAATCTGTTGATGCAGCAGATTGTGGCTCTATGAGAGGCACCCACCCCAGCGACCACGTTCCGGTCGGAGTCCCGGTACAAAGACCGGTTGGCACTGAGGAAGATGGAGCTTGAGGACGAAATGAAGGCCTTCTTCACTATTTTCGAATGCACTGCAGAGCGGGAGAGCTTGACGGTGACCCATTGAGCTGAAGTGGTTGCCCCCTTCCTGACAGGAGATGCCCAGAAGGCCTATTTGGACCTTAGTCGGGACGATGCCCTGGACTATGGGAAGCTGAAAGGTGAGATCCTTGCCAGACTGGGGGTGAATAAATATGTGCGGGCCCAACGGGTGTTCCAGTGGTCCTTTCCGAGTCTCGCCCTGCCCAGTCTCAGGCCTATGACTTGCTGCAACTGGTTAAAAAATGGCTTCAGCCTGAGACCTTAACCCCATTCCAGATGGTAGAGAGCATGGTGGTCGACCGGCTGGGGAGGGCTCTGCCAGCAGCCATAAAGCATTGGGTGGGGCAAGGGGAATCGGGCACTCTGGATCAGGTGGTAGGACTGACTGAGCAGTATACAGCTACTCAGGACTTTATAAGGGACACTGCTCCACTTCAGCTGTCACGTAAGGCCCCACCAGCTCAGGAGCCTGGGAAAAATACACAACCCTCCACCGGGGCCAATACGGATCATGCCCGTACTGAGGGGATATCTCGGAAGGAGAGTGACAACAGACCCATGTCCCCTCTATTGGCCCCAATGTCCCCTTGTGTCACAGTTGTTAAGTGTTGATGATGCCAAGGACCTGGACATGTGGTTGCCAACTGCCCCTAAGAGCAGAACCCATGGACTGTGGGTATACTTGCGGTATGCCTATGTATGCCCAGCCCATCTGCACTGCCACTACAGGTCCTGCCAGTACCAAACCCAGCTGTGCAAGGTACTCATTAATGGGTACCAGACGGATGCTCTCTTGGACTTGGGTAGCTTGGTGACTCTGGTAGACGAGTCCTTGGTTGCTGGGGACAATCCCAATGCACGGAAGGTGGGGGTGACGTGTATACATGGGGAGCTCCGAGAGTACCCAACCATGGAGGTTACATTTTCCACCCTGTGTGGATAGATAAAACACGTGGTGGGAGTGGTAAAGACACTTCCGTGTGGGACTGTGTGGGGAAGAGACTTACCCCTGTTCTGGTCCCTGTGGGAGACCAGGGTTAACCCTCCCAGGGTCAATGGTATTCCAGGCGCAGAACCCGAAGATCCTGAGTCAGGGATACCCGCCATAGGGGTCGCCAACCTAGGGACAGAGTGTAACTCCGATAGGTTTCCCTTAGAGGTATTGACAGGAGAAGTCAAGGAGACCCGAACAACTGGTAGTGAACCAATCCTACCATTGGCAGTGCTCAACATGGCTCATACTCACATACTGGGAGGGCATTTGGGGGCCAAAAAGATGCAGGAGCGCATGCTGCAACGGTTTTTATGGCCTGGTGTCTACGCTGAGTTCCAGAAGTACTGTGATACGTGTCCTGAGTGCTAACTAACCTCACCCACCGCAAAATTCCGGAGTCCATTGGTGCCTCTGCCCATTATAGAGGTATCTTTCAAGCAGATTGTGATGGACCTGGTAGGGCCAAAAGTAACATCTGCCCAGAGCCACCAACACATATTGGTAGTCGTAGACTACGCCACACAGTACCCAGAGGCCATACCTCTCTGCCACACCTCGGCCAAACTAATAGCCTGTAAACTATTTGCCATGTTTTGCCATCTTGGGCTACCCAAGGAGATCCTTACAGATCACGGAGCTCCTTTTATGTCCAAGGTGACCAGGGAGCTATGTAAGCTGCTCCGGATAAAACAGGTACGTACGTCAGTGTGTCATCCACAAACCGACGGGTTGGTGGAGCAGTTTAATAAGACCCTCAAAGCCCTGCAAAAAAAGGTGGTCACCAAGAATGAGAGGGATTGGGACATGTTACTGCCCTATCTAATGTTCGCCATCTGCAAGGTACCTGTCACGGTCAGCTGCAGCCGCTGATGCAGCCCTGCCCATAGACGCTCTCAAACCGACCAACCTCAGATGGCATGGGGCGCGCGTCTCCTGGGGACACAATATGGACCTGAACTAAGGGAGGGCAGAGACCGGGGTCCTGTGGCAGGTGAGCATTGGACAAAAAAAGAGACTCGTAGGACTTGATTACTCCGCACAACTTCAGGTATAGAGAAAGTAAAGTTTACTGAAGTAAAGTCACACAGTACATAAACCAAACATGACTATGCCAGGCTCCCGATTACACACCTCCAGAAGGGTACCACCCAGTGGATCCCAAGGCACCAACGGATCACCGAGGCACATACTGTACAGGCGGGACATCAGGACACAGGCAGGACATCAGGGTAAACAAGGTCATCAGGATGCAGGCAAGACGTCAGGGTACAGACAGGACATCAGGACATCTGGACCCAGGGTCACCGGCAGACATCAGACAGGAGTCGTTCCAGACATCCGACACGACCTACAGGCACCACCAGTCATCAGGCTCCAAGCTCCAGGCAGTGGTCATCAGGTTCCTAGCTACAGCCGTCAGGCTCCGGGCATCGGACCTAGGAAGGAACTCAAGCGTGATGGTGCAAGCACCGCCGTACTGGACGTGGGCCAGACGGGGTTAGCACCGCATGGTAGTCAGAGCACGGAGTAGTAGATGCTTAGCAGAAAAATCCGTTAATAGAGACTCAAAGTCACTGGGTGTGAGGCTCCAGATGCAGATGCAGCAGACACAGTTCAGACAGGTTCAGGTACAGGACAGGTACAGAATCAAGGATTCGGGCATGGATATACCGCCTCCAGGACAGGTGCCAGAACAGGACAAAACAGGAATCAAGGCAAGGACTTTGGTACCAAAACATAGACAGGAGAGGTGCAGAAACACAAACACACATAGCAAAGTTCAGGAGATTTGTGAGTAGCTCAGGTCCTGCCCATAGGGCAGGGGAACTTTATATAGGAGCTGCCCCTCAGCAATTGGCTGGGGACAGCATTTCAAGTACACACACTAGCCCTGATAAAAGCAGGGGAGGTGTGGCCGCGCATGCCCTTAGCACAAAAAGAAACCATTACAGCACAATCAGTGCAGGAACTGTGGCTTAGGGCACCTGGCTGTGACTGCATGCACTGACACACGTGGAAAGTCATGCACCAGCTGCAAATGACCTCGCAACCTGTGGACAGCTTCCACAGCGGCAACCAGGGACCGCACAAGCGGATGGTGAAACAGCAGAGCAAAGATCTAACCACCAATGTACATCTACGCAGCAAAGCAGGGAACTGAGAAGGCTCCATACAGGTAACAGCCAACAGTATCCCAGCTCAATTAAGGGGAAAGGAGCAAAGGGTTAAAGCAAAGACATGCACTGTCACGCTGAAAACCAGATACAAACAGAACGGCATGACAGTACCACAGGCGTCCACGGGGTTCTCCCCATTTGAGCTATTGTATGGCAGGCACTCAAAGGTGCTGCTGGATGTAGCCAAGGAGACATGGGAACAGGAGCCCACTCCACATAAGAGTGTCATCGAGCATGTGGTAAATATGCAGGATCGGATTGCGGCCATACGGCCCATAGTAAAGGAGTACTTGATGGATGCCCAGGCCATTCAAAACCACACATATAATAAAAGGGCCATGGTCAGGACCTTTAAAGAAGGGGCTCACGTGTTGGCACTCGTGCCCTCCCCAGAGAGTAAGCTCATGGCCAAGTGGCAAGGGCCATTTGAGATACGAGGAAAGGTGGGAGAAGTGAATTATAAGGTGCACCAACCCGGGAAAAGGAAGCCCGGGCAACTGTGCTTGGTCACGGTGGTGACTCCAGGCGTACCAATGGGGCACTATCTGGCCTCGGGCAAGGATGCGGCCAGGTGTGAGGTAAAAGTAAATGATGCCCTCACAAAACAGCAGCGATGGGAGGCTCGAGCTTTGGTGCAGCGGAACAAAGATCTATTGTCAGAGCTGCCGGGGTGGACTTCGGTGATCCAACATGACATTGTCACCGAGCCCCAGGTAAGGGTACGGATGAAACCATTCCAGGTACCAGAAGCCCGGAGGCAAGCCATAGCAGCTGAAGTGAAGCAAATGCTTCATTGAGGAGTTCCGGAGTGAGTGGGTTAGCCCGATTGTGCTAATACCTAAACCAGACGGGTCATGTTGTGAATTCTGTGGCAGAGTTCACTCCTGTGGTCACAAGTGGTACTTCGGCTGATTCTCTCTGGGAGCTTCCGTTTGTGGAGGAAAGTGGTACTGCAGCTTCTGAGTTTCCTCCCTCAGGTGATCTGGTGAGGTCGTTAGCTGCTTCTCTACTTAACTCCACCTGATGCTTTGATCCATGCTTCCTGTCAATGTTCCAGTGTTGGACTTGTGTTTCTCTGGATCATTCCTGTGGCCTGCTGCTCTGCATAGCTAAGTGCTTCTTTGCTATTTGTTGCTATTTTTTCTGTCCAGCTTGTCTATTTGTTTTGCTGGATGCTCTGGGATGCAAAGGGTGTACCTCCGTGCCGTTAGTTCGGTACGGAGGGTCTTTTTGCCCCCTTTGCGTGGTTTTCTTTAGGGTTTTGTGTAGACCGCAAAGTTATCTTTCCTATCCTCATTCTGTCTAGAATATCGGGCCTCACTTTGCTGAATCTATTTCATCCCTACGTTTGTCTTTTCATCTTACTCACAGTCATTATATGTGGGGGGCTGCCTTTTCCTTTGGGGTATTTCTCTGAGGCAAGGTAGGCTTATTTTTCTATCTTCAGGCTAGTTAGTTTCTCAGGCTGTGCCGAGTTGCATAGGGAGCGTTAGGCGCAATCCACAGCTGCCTCTAGTTGTGTTTGGAGAGGATCAGGAATTGCGGTCTACAGAGTTTCCACGTCTCAGAGCTCGTTCTATTATTTTGGGTTATTGTCAGATCACTGTATGTGCTCTGATCGCTATGTACATTGTGTTACTGAATTGCCTATCATAACAGTACAGGAAGCCAACAGTACTAATGATTCTCAATAGAGGGAAAAAAGAAGTTCTGAGACCATTTTTTTTCCTTTGCACTGTGATTTGTCTTTTTTTTTCCCCTAGACATTTGGGTGGTTCAGGACACAGGTGTTACAATGGACATTAAAGGTCTGTCTTCATGTGTAGATCAGCTCACGGCAAGAGTTCAAGATATTCAAAATTTTGTGGTTCAGAATTCTTTGTTAGAACCGAGAATTCCTATTCCAGCTTTGTTTTTTGGAGATAGAACTAAATTTCTGAGTTTCAAGAATAATTGTAAACTGTTTCTGGCTTTGAAACCTCGCTCCTCTGGTGACCCAGCGCAACAGGTTAGGATCGTCATTTCTTTTTTGCGTGGCGACCCTCAGGACTGGGCATTTTCTCTTGCGTCAGGAGATCCTGCATTGAGTGATATGGAAGCGTTTTTCCTGGCGCTTGGATTGCTGTACGATGAGCCTAATTCAGTAGATCAGGCAGAAAAAAATTTGCTGGCTCTTTGTCAGGCTCAGGATGAGATAGAGCTATTTTGCCAGAAATTTAGAAAATGGTCCGTGCTCACTCAATGGAATGAATCTGCGCTTGCAGCCATTTTCAGAAAGGGTCTCTCTGAAGCCATTAAGGATGTCATGGTGGGATTTCCTATGCCCGCTGGTTTGAATGAGTCTATGTCTTTGGCCATTCAGATCGGTCGACGCTTGCGTGAGCGTAAATCTGTGTACCATTTGGCGGTATTACCTGAGATTAAACCTGAGCCTATGCAGTGCGATAGGACTATGACCAGAGTTGAACGGCAAGAACACAGACGTCTGAATGGGCTGTGTTTCTACTGTGGTGATTCCACTCATGCTATCTCTGATTGTCCTAAGCGCACTAAGCGGTTCGCTAGGTCTGCTGCCATTGGTACTGTACAGTCAAAATTTCTTCTGTCCGTTACCTTGATATGCTCCTTGTCGTCGTATTCTGTCATGGCGTTTGTGGATTCAGGCGCTGCCCTGAATTTGATGGACTTGGATTATGCTAAACGTTGTGGGTTTTTATTGGAGCCCTTGCAGTGTCCTGTTCCATTGAGAGGAATTGATGCTACACCTTTGGCCAAGAATAAGCCTCAATACTGGACCCAGCTAACCATGTGCATGGCTCCTGCACATCAGGAGGTTATTCGCTTTCTGGTGTTGCATAATCTGCATGATGTGGTCGTGTTGGGGTTGCCATGGCTACAAGCCCATAATCCAGTATTGGATTGGAATTCCATGTTGGTGTCCAGCTGGGGTTGTCAGGGGGTACATGGTGATGTTCCATTTCTGTCAATTTCGTCATCCACCCCTTCTGAGGTTCCAGAGTTCTTGTCTGATTACCGGGATGTATTTGATGAGCCCAAGTCCGATGCCCTGCCTCCGCATAGGGATAGTGATTGTGCTATCAATTTGATTCCTGGTAGTAAATTCCCAAAGGGTCGACTGTTTAATTTATCCGTGCCTGAGCACACCGCTATGCGCAGTTATGTGAAGGAATCCCTGGAGAAGGGGCATATTCGCCCGTCGTCGTCGCCATTGGGAGCAGGGTTCTTTTTTGTGGCCAAGAAGGATGGTTCGCTGAGACCGTGTATAGATTACCGCCTTCTTAATAAGATCACTGTTAAATTTCAGTACCCCTTGCCATTGTTATCTGATTTGTTTGCTCAGATTAAGGGGGCTAGTTGGTTCACTAAGATAGATCTTCGTGGTGCGTATAATCTGGTGAGAATCAGGCAAGGCGATGAATGGAAAACTGCATTTAATACGCCCGAGGGTCATTTTGAGTATCTAGTGATGCCGTTCGGACTTGCCAATGCTTCATCAGTGTTTCAATCCTTTATGCATGACATCTTCCGTGAGTACCTGGATAAATTCCTGATTGTGTACTTGGATGACATTTTGATCTTCTCGGATGATTGGGAGTCTCATGTGAAGCAGGTCAGAACGGTTTTTCAGGTCCTGCGTGCTAATTCTTTGTTTGTGAAGGGATCAAAGTGTCTCTTTGGTGTGCAGAAGGTTTCATTTTTGGGGTTCATCTTTTCCTCTTCTACTATCGAGATGGATACTGTTAAGGTCCAAGCCATCCATGATTGGACTCAGCCGACATCTCTGAAAAGTCTGCAAAAGTTCCTGGGCTTTGCTAATTTTTATCGTCGCTTCATCTGCAATTTTTCTAGTGTTGCCAAACCATTGACCGATTTGACCAAGAAGGGTGCTGATTTGGTCAATTGGTCTTCTGCTGCTGTGGAAGCTTTTCAAGAGTTGAAGCGTCGTTTTTCTTCTGCCCCTGTGTTGTGTCAACCAGATGTTTCTCTTCCGTTCCAGGTCGAGGTTGATGCTTCTGAGATTGGAGCAGGGGCTGTTTTGTCACAGAGAGGTTCTGGTTGCTCAGTGATGAAACCATGCGCTTTCTTTTCCAGGAAGTTTTCGCCTGCTGAGCGAAATTATGATGTGGGCAACCGAGAGTTGCTGGCCATGAAGTGGGCATTCGAGGAGTGGCGTCATTGGCTTGAAGGAGCAAAGCATCGCGTGGTGGTATTGACTGATCATAAGAACTTGACTTATCTCGAGTCTGCCAAGCGCTTGAATCCTAGACAAGCTCGTTGGTCGTTGTTTTTTGCCCGTTTTGACTTTGTGATTTCGTACCTTCCGGGCTCTAAAAATGTGAAGGCGGATGCTCTGTCTAGGAGTTTTGTGCCCCACTCTCCGGGTTTATCTGAGCCGGCGGGTATCCTCAAGGAAGGAGTAATTGTGTCTGCCATCTCCCCTGATTTGCGGCGGGTGCTGCAAAAATTTCAGGCTAATAAACCTGATCGTTGTCCAGCGGAGAAACTGTTTGTCCCTGATAGGTGGACGAATAGAGTTATCTCTGAACTTCATTGTTCGGTGTTGGCTGGTCATCCTGGAATCTTTGGTACCAGAGAGTTAGTGGCTAGATCCTTTTGGTGGCCCTCTCTGTCGCGGGATGTGCGTACTTTTGTGCAGTCCTGTGGGATTTGTGCTCGGGCTAAGCCCTGCTGTTCTCGTGCCAGTGAGTTGCTTTTGCCCTTGCCGGTCCCGAAGAGGCCTTGGACACATATCTCTATGGATTTTATTTCTGACCTTCCCGTTTCTCAAAAGATGTCAGTCATTTGGGTGGTCTGTGATCGCTTTTCTAAGATGGTCCATCTGGTACCCTTGTCTAAATTGCCTTCCTCTTCTGATTTGGTGCCTTTGTTCTTCCAGCATGTGGTTCGTTTGCATGGCATTCCAGAGAATATTGTTTCTGACAGAGGTTCCCAGTTTGTTTCGAGGTTTTGGCGAGCCTTTTGTGGTAGGATGGGCATTGACTTGTCTTTTTCCTCGGCTTTCCATCCTCAGACTAATGGCCAGACCGAACGAACCAATCAGACCTTGGAAACATATCTGAGATGCTTTGTTTCTGCTGATCAGGATGACTGGGTGTCCTTTTTGCCTTTGGCTGAGTTCGCCCCTTAATAATCGGGCCAGCTCGGCTACCTTGGTTTCGCCGTTTTTCTGCAATTCTGGGTTCCATCCTCGTTTCTCTTCAGGACAGGTTGAGTCTTCGGACTGTCCTGGTGTGGATACTGTGGTGGACAGGTTGCAGCAGATTTGGACTCAGGTAGTGGACAATTTGACCTTGTCCCAGGAGAAGGCTCAACTTTTCGCTAATCGCAGACGCCGTGTGGGTCCCCGACTTCGTGTTGGGGATCTGGTTTGGTTATCTTCTCGTCATATTCCTATGAAGGTTTCCTCTCCTAAGTTTAAACCTCGTTTTATTGGTCCGTATAGGATTTCTGAGGTTCTTAATCCTGTGTCTCTTCGTCTGACCCTTCCAGATTCTTTTTCCATACATAACGTGTTCCATAGGTCATTGTTGCGGAGATACGTGGCACCTATGGTCCCATCTGTTGAGCCTCCTGCCCCGGTTTTGGTGGAGGGGGAATTGGAGTATATTGTGGAGAAGATTTTGGATTCTCGTGTTTCAAGACAGAAACTCCAGTATCTGGTTAAATGGAAGGGTTATGCTCAGGAAGATAATTCCTGGGTTTTTGCCTCTGATGTCCATGCTCCCGATCTTGTTCGTGCCTTTCATGTGGCTCATCCTGGTCGGCCTGGGGGCTCTGGTGAGGGTTCGGTGACCCCTCCTCAAGGGGGGGGTACTGTTGTGAATTCTGTGGCAGAGTTCACTCCTGTGGTCACAAGTGGTACTTCGGCTGATTCTCTCTGGGAGCTTCCGTTTGTGGAGGAAAGTGGTACTGCAGCTTCTGAGTTTCCTCCCTCAGGTGATCTGGTGAGGTCGTTAGCTGCTTCTCTACTTAACTCCACCTGATGCTTTGATCCATGCTTCCTGTCAATGTTCCAGTGTTGGACTTGTGTTTCTCTGGATCATTCCTGTGGCCTGCTGCTCTGCATAGCTAAGTGCTTCTTTGCTATTTGTTGCTATTTTTTCTGTCCAGCTTGTCTATTTGTTTTGCTGGAAGCTCTGGGACGCAAAGGGTGTACCTCCGTGCCGTTAGTTCGGTACGGAGGGTCTTTTTGCCCCCTTTGCGTGGTTTTCTTTAGGGTTTTGTGTAGACCGCAAAGTTATCTTTCCTATCCTCGTTCTGTCTAGAATATCGGGCCTCACTTTGCTGAATCTATTTCATCCCTACGTTTGTCTTTTCATCTTACTCACAGTCATTATATGTGGGGGGCTGCCTTTTCCTTTGGGGTATTTCTCTGAGGCAAGGTAGGCTTATTTTTCTATCTTCAGGCTAGTTAGTTTCTCAGGCTGTGCCGAGTTGCATAGGGAGCGTTAGGCGCAATCCACAGCTGCCTCTAGTTGTGTTTGGAGAGGATCAGGAATTGCGGTCTACAGAGTTTCCACGTCTCAGAGCTCGTTCTATTATTTTGGGTTATTGTCAGATCACTGTATGTGCTCTGATCGCTATGTACATTGTGTTACTGAATTGCCTTTTTATAACAGGGTCATTACGCTTCTGTAATGACTTCAGGAAGTTAAATGAGGTGTCTAAATTTGACTTTTATCCAATGCCCCCCGTGGATGAGCCAATTAATAGACTGAGGAAGGCCCAGTACTTCACCACGCTCGATCTCACCAAAAGGTACTGGCAGGTCCCGTTAACAGAATCGGCAACAGAGAGAGACCGCATTTATAATGCCAGAGGGTCTCTATCACTACGTCATCTTGCCTTTTGGGTTACATTGGGCTCCGGCCACCTTCCAGAGGCTGATGGACATAGTGTTAGAGCCTCATCGGAAATACACGTCAGCATATTTGGATGACATAGTCATCTTTTAGTACCAACTGAGATACCCACCTGTCCCAGGTACAAGCAGTGTTCTAGTCTCTCAGAAGTGTGGGATTAACAGCAAACCCAAAGAAATGTGCAATAGGGCTCACAGAAGCCCAGTACTTAGGTTACGTGATAAGCCACGGGGTTATCAAACCCCAAGCAAACAACAGCGAGGCCATCCAAAACTGGCCCAAGCCGTTGAGCACCAATCAGGTGAGGGCTTCTCTCAGCATCATTGGGTACCATCGCTGGTTTATACCCAATTTTGAAGGGAAATCAAGCACCCCTAACTGAGCTGTTAAAAGGTAACAAGTCAGTTATGGTTCGGTCGAATCCTCAAGCGGAGGAAGCATTCCAATTCCTGAAGTCGGTGTTGTGTGGACATACTGTATATCCATATACTGAAGAGAAAAAAAGGTGGCACTCACCGTTTCTAAAATCCAATCTTTATTGTGATGATTTAAAACGTCTTCAGCAGGGGGGTGCTGACGGGAAGAAAAGAATCGGATTTGTCCGTTTTTTTTCTTCCCGTTCTAGACCCCCCTGCTGAAGATGTTTTAAATCGTCACAATAAAGATTGGATTTTAGAAACGATGAGTGCCATCATTTTTTCTCTTCAGTATATGGATTTATGCAATTGTTTACAGGGCTTGGCACCCGTGAATATGAAAGGGTGGTATATTTGACGTTGTATTCACACACAGTGGATATTTGGGCTCAGGTGTTGCAGCTGTGCAGGATTCTTTCTTCTATAGTATTGATGGTGTTGTGTGGACAGCCAGTCCTCATCTGCACAAACTCCAATTTGTTCATTTTCATAGATTTTTTATTTATTATTACTTTTGTCAGATTCAAGTTATTTCTGTGACCATTGTGGGTTTGTCTGTCATTAAACAAGGCGTACCAACAATTTTGACCATGTGTGTACACATAAAGCTAAAGATCAGTTTTGAAAACCTCTACTCACTGCTCGTAATTAGTGGGTTAATTTTTCAGAAGTTTCCCTTCTTATCTTTCCCTTGGTTTGAGATATTCTGATACATGGTGAGAGAGTTTGAAAAAGAAAAACCTTTTTCCTTGAGTTAAGAAGAAAAGTAAGGCATAATACAACAGTCCTTCTGTATTGCGCTTTGGGTCCTGCCCAATTATAAATCAATTACAGTCCCTGTTTTAAAGTGGATCTGTCACTAGATTTCATTGTAAAAACTGCGTACATTATTAAATAGCTTTTGTAGTTTGGATTTTGGTATCTGATGACAGATCCATTTAGAAGGGTTTTCCTGAGACTGAAAGTTATTCTCTATCCTATCCATATCTACTGAGAACCATAGCAGTCTCAAGAACAGGGCTCTGGTGGCTCCATTAATTTTCTGACCTCTGGAAATACCCAAGTGTTGTACTTAGATTCCTCCTGTAGTGTCTGTCATAGAGAATAAATGGAGAGTAGATGCATATGCTCGCCCTCTGCTCCAGGCATAAGGGGCTGTGACGAGCTACATATTCGGAATCGCTAGTGCTCTCACAAGGCAGACCCCTAGAGATCAGTAAGTTATCCCCTATACTATGAACATGGCATTGTGAAAAAGTCTTTGGAGATAAAAACATCATACAATTCTTTTTAAACTGGTTTATCTCCTTCCCACTTCATAACAGGGTGGGTGCTGGCCATGTTACAGACAGCACCTGCTTCTAACAACAGCAATAGGAGCTAGCTCAGATCTCTGTTGTTTAGTCATGTGTCAATCTCTGACAGTGGAATTTAAGTGTCGCTTAATCTGGTGGAGCAGATCCATGCCAGCACTCATCGCTTTTCCTGTGATATGACCTTGATGCTCTTGTATAGGCAAGCCATAGGCTGAGCTTCATAGGAGACCATGATTTTCATTTGTACTATACATGGCAAAAAAAAAACATTGAAATACCAACTGTTACAGAACCCCCCAGCACCAAGAATGTTATGCAGTATACAGGTCCTTCTCAAAAAATTAGCATATAGTGTTAAATTTCATTATTTACCATAATGTAATGATTACAATTAAACTTTCATATATTATAGATTCATTATCCACCAACTGAAATTTGTCAGGTCTTTTATTGTTTTAATACTGATGATTTTGGCATACAACTCCTGATAACCCAAAAAACCTGTCTCAATAAATTAGCATATCAAGAAAAGGTTCTCTAAACGACCTATTACCCTAATCTTCTGAATCAACTAATTAACTCTAAACACATGCAAAAGATACCTGAGGCTTTTATAAACTCCCTGCCTGGTTCATTACTCAAAACCCCCATCATGGGTAAGACTAGCGACCTGACAGATGTCAAGAAGGCCATCATTGACACCCTCAAGCAAGAGGGTAAGACCCAGAAAGAAATTTCTCAACAAATAGGCTGTTCCCAGAGTGCTGTATCAAGGCACCTCCATGGTAAGTCTGTTGGAAGGAAACAATGTGGCAGAAAACGCTGTACAACGAGAAGAGGAGACCGGACCCTGGGGAAGATTGTGGAGAAGGACCGATTCCAGACCTTGGGGAACCTGAGGAAGCAGTGGACTGAGTCTGGTGTGGAAACATCCAGACCCACCGTGCACAGGCGTGTGCAGGAAATGGGCTACAGGTGCCGCATTCCCCAGGTAAAGCCACTTTTGAACCATAAACAGCGGCAGAGGCGCCTGACCTGGGCTACAGAGAAGCAGCACTGGACTGTTGCTAAGTGGTCCCAAGTACTTTTTTCTGATGAAAGCAAATTTTGCATGTCATTCGGAAATCAAGGTGCCAGAGTCTGGAGGTAGACTGGGGAGAAGGAAATGCCAAAATGCCTGAAGTCCAGTGTCAAGTACCCACAGTCAGTGATGGTGTGGGGTGCCATGTCAGCTGCTGGTGTTGGTCCACTGTGTTTCATCAAGGGCAGGGTCAATGCAGCTAGCTATCAGGAGATTTTGGAGCACTTCATGCTTCCATCGGCTGAAATGCTTTATGGAGATGAAGATTTCATTTTTCAGCACGACCTGGCACCTGCTCACAGTGCCAAAACCACTGGTAAATGGTTTACTGACCATGGTATTACTGTGCTCAATTGGCCTGCCAACTCTCCTGACCTGAACCCCATAGAGAATCTGTGGGATATTGTGAAGAGAAAGTTGAGAGACGCAAGACCCAACACTCTGGATGAGCTTAAGGCCGCTATTGAAGCATCCTGGGCCTCCATAACATCTCAGCAGTGTCACAGGCTGATTGCCTCCATGCCACGCCGCATTGAAACAGTCATTTCTGCCAAAGGATTCCCGACCAAGTATTGAGTGCATAACTGAACATTATTATTTGTTGGTTTTTTTGTTTGTTATTAAAAAACACTTTTATTTGATTGGATGGGTGAAATATGCTAATTTATTGAGACAGGTTTTTTGGGTTATCAGGAGTTGTATGCCAAAATCATCAGTATTAAAACAATAAAAGACCTGACAAATTTCAGTTGGTGGATAATGAATCTATAATATATGAAAGTTTAATTGTAATCATTACATTATGGTAAATAATGAAATTTAACACTATATGCTAATTTTTTGAGAAGGACCTGTATGTATGTATAATAGTTTCCATGTGAAATGCATCAGTCCACAGGCTGCGCCCCTAGACAAGATATTCTCTTTCTGACCTCCCCCCACCTTTGTAATTCCCACAATAAATATTGGCAGGCTCCGGCCCCCTGCGGCTATTGTAATGTAGGTCTGGCCTGCTGTGTTCTTATTGGCCTGCCCTGTGTATCTGTGTTATATATTCTGTGTGCTGTAAATAAAGGTTGTTCTTAGACTGGAAATACGTGAAGAAGCAGTCAGCTTTTATATGCTCTCATGTAATTAAGAAATTCCTGCCAGCGTCCTTCATTCAGAATCTAGCAAAAGCAGAGTGGACTTCCTGAAACACGGGGTGGTACTGAAAGAGGTACCCCAGCTTGGTAGACCCCGTTACACCAACTCTTTAAATAAAAAGATAATTAAAAAAAGCAGACTTAGTATTGCGCATCTGAAAAGGTCTGATTTATCAAAATTTTAAATTCTATAACCTACAGTGGGGTAGTATAATATGGTATGTATTGCAAATAACTACAAGTATTTGACACACTGACGATTTTGCAAGTATTCCAACCTACAAAAAATGGAGAGGTCTGTAATTTTTAAAGTAGATACACTTTAACTGTGAGAGACAAAATCTAAAAAAAAACTAAAATCACTTTGTAAGATTTTTAAATAATGAAATTGCATTTTATTGCATGAACTAAGTATTTTAATCACCTACCAACCAAGCAAGAATTCTGGCTCTCACAGACCTGTTAGGTTTTTGTTTTTTTAGAAGCCTCCTACACTACACTCATTACCACTCAATCAATCACACTCCAACCTCTTCACCATGGCCAAGAACAAAGAGCTGTCTAAATACACCAGTCAGACAATTGTTGACCTGCACAAGACTGGGAAGGGCTACAGGACAATAGTCAAGCAGCTTGGTAAGTAGGCAGCAATTGTTGGCACAATTATTAGAAAATGGAAGAAATACAAAATTACTGTCAATCTTCCTCGGTCAGGGGCTTCATGCAAGATCTCACCTCCTGGGGTAGAGATGATTCTGAGAAAGGTCAGGAATCAGACCAGGACTACACAGGAGGACCTGGTCAATGACCTGAATAAAACTGGAAGTACAGTCTCAAACATTACCACTAGTAACAACCTATGCCGTCATGGATTAAAACCTTACAGGGCACGCATGGTCCCCCTGCTCACGCCAGCATGCCAGACCCATTTGAAGTTCACAAATGACTATCTGGATGATCAAATGAGACCAAAATAGAACATTTTGGTATCAACTTCACTCGCTGTTTTTGGAGGAAGGATGAGTACAACCCCAAGAACATCGTCCCAACCATGAAGCTTGGTGGGGGAAACATTATACTTTGTGCGTGCTTTTCTGCAAAGGGAACATGATGTCTGGACCGTATTGAAGGGAGAATGGATAGGGTCATGTATCACAAGATTTTGACCAACAACCTCCTTCCTTCGGTAAGAGCATTGAAGACTGGTCATGGCTAGGTCTTCTAGTATGACAATGACCCGAAACACACAGCGAGGGTAACTAAGGAGTGGCTCTGTAAGAAGCATTTAAAGGACTTGGAGTGGCCTAGCCAGTCTCCAGATCTGAACCCAATAGAAAATCTTTGGAGGGAGCTGAATCTCAATGTTACCCAGCGACATCCCCGAAACTTCAAAGATCTGGAAAAGATCTGTAAGGATGAGTGGGCCAAAATCCGTGCTGCAGTGTGTGCAAACTTGGTCAAGAACTTCAGGAAACGTCTGACCTGTGTAATTGCAAACAAACTTTTCTGTACCAAATATTAAGTTCTGTTTTTCTTTTGTATCAGATACTTATTTCATGCAATAAAATGCAAATGAATTATGTAAAAATCATACAATGTGATTTTATGGATTTTTTTTAAGATTCTGTCTCTCAGTTGACGTGTACCTATGGTAAAAATTACAGACCTCTGCATTATTTGTAGGTGGTAAAACTTGTAAAATCAGCAGTGTATCAAATACTTATTTTCCCCACTGTATAAAGTAAATGCAGTAAAAAAAAAATGTCAAAATTGCAGTGGCTGCACTTGCCCCCAAAAATGCTGCAAAAACAGTTCAGCAGAAAAAGGCCTCAGACTATTCCAGTAATTAAAAAATAAAAAAAAAGTTAGGGGCCTCATAAAATGGCTACTCAAACCCCCCAAAATTCTGAATTATTGTAAGCCACCAAAATAATAAAAATGATATATGTTGTATATATATACACACGCACGTTTATATGCCATAATCGTACTTACCTGAACAATTATGTTGCCAGGTCATTGCGATTAGAGATGAGCTAATATCGTCGGCTCCCTCCTTATCCGAATAGTTATAGCGCTTACTGAAGAAGCTGCAGCGGGAACCCGGATACCTGGATCACTCCCGATAATCAGGTGTCTGTCATCGCAGCTGCATGTGTGGCGGCTGTGTGACAGTCACAACACACAAGCTCTCCATGCATGTGTTGTGACTGTCACACAGCCGCGACACATGCAACTGCGATGACAGACACCTGATTATCGAGGACGATCCAGGTATCCGGGTTCCTGCTGCAGTTTCTTCGGTAAGCGCTATGGCTTGCCGAATAAGGAGGGATCCGACGATTTTCTCTCATGTCTAATTGTGATAAGTGACAACCACAAGACGCATTGTAAAAACAAATCCGAAATTGTGGGGTTTTTTTTCACCATTTCCCTTTTTATGTTTTTATTTTTCAGTACATTGTACAGTATGATAAAGTGAATGGTGTCATCCTGCAAAATAAACAAGCCATTATTATTACTATGTCAACAGAAAAAGAAAAAAAATGTATGGTTTTGGAAGAAGGGAAAGAGAAAACAAAATTGAAAAAGAAAAAGAAAATTTGGCTGCATCAATGAGAGGTTGAATTGCATTTGCAATACTGCAGCATTTCCATGTACAGAATGAAACAAAAGGCTCTACACTGCTCTTCTAAAAACTTCTGACAACTAATAGCAATACCCCGAAAAGGCAAAATACCAAGAATGTGCTCATATCACCCAGGATACTTTCCAGAAAGAGTTAGCCTGACTTACTTTGACCTAAACTTTACAGTTATTCATTCAGCACCTGCTGTAAAACCCGGAGTACAGTCCTGATTTGTTTCAAGTGCTGCCAAAGGATCACAACTTAATTAGGAGGGATGTATCGGTTACACTGATTATTTGACTCCAGGTTTCCCTTAGGGCTGTGGATTTGTCTCCGTTTGCTATTCACCAGCATGGACTGCCTGTTTCCAGTAATTGTCTTTTTTGTCATAGCACATACCAGTTCTGCGTAGTTCCTGAAGAATGAGCAAGTTTCCTGAGAAAATACAAACATTACTTATATTTATGCAGCATAAAAGTAACAAATCAATGTATCAGACCGAGGTCAAGTAAATTCGGAAACTATTTATTGGGTGTCTATTTTGTTTGTAATTTTGTGCTCGGTGATAGAAATGTATCGTATCAGTGCCCTGGCAACTAGTTCAAGTCAAGGTTAATGGATCGTACAGTTTCTCTCCCTTTCCTTTGTATCATAGCCATTTTACTCACTAGGATTTGCTCAAGTTCATGGTAATAACAACAGCTGTTTAATTCAAGGGCATAAGTGGTCATAGGAGATGACTCAGTAGTTGATGTCTATCTGCTGAAGACCAGTAGGTGGTGATAGTGGAATTCGCAAGAGTCAACATTCAGCATTTTGTGAACTTACGTGTTACAAACTTTTTGTAAAATTTTTTACAAACTTTAGTAAAAAGCTTAAAAATCTAATAATGAAATGACATATCCCAAACTATGAAACAAAGTGAATATTTTAAGTCCAGGATACTTAGTATTTTCTGAAAGAAATTCTTAAAATAGTTGTTGCAACTTCTGTCTTCAGGAGAACAATGCTCACCAACCTCTTGCCTTCCTGCTTGGTGCATGAGAAATTAAGGCAGATACTTGTCCATTATGCAACACCATCAAGTCAGAGTCTAATTGGTTCCAAATTCTACAACAGGACGACCACCCCAAAATACAGCCAATGTCATTAAGAAGTATCTTCAACATAAAAAAAAGGTCAAGGAGTCCTAGAAATGATGATATGGCCCTCACACACGGATCTGATACTCAGCATCATCAACTCTGTCTGGAATTACATGAAGAGACAGAAGGATTTGTGCAAGCCATACATTTGCAGAGGATCGTCCTCCTAGATGTTTGGAACAACCCCTCTGCCGCGTTCATTCTGAAATTGTGTCCAAGTGTACCTAGAAGAATTGATGCTGTTATAAAGGCAAAGGGTGGTGACACCAAAAAATGACTTGATTTACTGCATTTATTTTAGAAAAGTGCAGTGACCAGAAAACCTGAATGTTGGTGTTTTTCATTTAATTTGCACTTTACTGAGTTTATTGTAAAGGTTAATGTAATATATTATTTTGATTCACCAGACGCGTGCGGTAATACCAAATGTGTTTATTTTTTTTTATTGACTTTTTTAACTGAATCTTTATAAAAATTTTCCAAAAAAAATTACAGAATGACAACATACAACTCAAAATATTACCAAAAAATACTATGCACCGTAGTTTAACGTAATAATCAGCAACAATAAATGAACTCAAAAGTAAAGTGCTCACATCTTATAATTACTATACATTTAAACATGAACAATGACAGGACAAGACAGTGACATGGAAGGAAGAGGGGAGAAGGCAATAAAGAACATTTCTAAATCAACACAGACTACATGAACTACTTTTCATAACCATTTTTATTAACAGTCCCATTTTACCCCTTATGTGTCTCAAGGTGTCCATACCACTTGAAAATGCTTAACTGTAATTTTTTTTAAGTATTTGGTTTTAATGCAGAAAAAAGGGAGTAATTCAGATTTTTATATTTTTTTTCCTATTTTTAAAAATTTTTTTACTCTTATTTTTTAAGGCAGCGATCGCCCAATTGCTTATATTATATTCTGCAATACCACAGCACTATATACAGAAATAGTACAGTATTTCAGTGTACAATAAAAATCTCAGTCTTGTTGGAAGCTCCTAGGAGTACCAAGATGGTAGCCACGAGGCCTTCTGTAGACTCCTGGCAGCATGGTATTTCATTGGTTCCCCGCAATCCTGTTGCGGGGAGCCTAATGGAGGTAGTGCACTATCTTATCTGGATTATTTCATGATTTGAGCAGCATGAGACTGTATTTATTATGCTTTGTTTCAGAGAACTTTTTAGGACTTTCTGCCCTGTTGTTGGGAATTTTATGCTCTGTTAAGATACTTTTTATATATTTAATGTGTATGTTTTTATACATTTTATGTGCATTGATTTTTTTTTGCATACTTTATCCTTTGTGTATTTTTACAGGTTATATTATTTTGGAGGCTTCTAGCATATACATTTGATGCTGCACGATAGAATGAATAACATATCTATCAGTGACCGCACAAAATAAAAGGATTACTTAAAATCACAGCTTCATAGCTAATGTACGTATGTCGTATTTTGTATGCTTTTTCCTATTGTTATGACCATCCCCCATAATCCTCAATTTAACAAGCTGTTGTATGTACGTAGTCGACTTTGATCTGCTTTTTTTCCTTTCTTCATAAGAAAACAAGTTAATGCCTTTAAAATAATATATTTAGCTATGCACGTGGATCATTTATCATTGCCTAACACCTGGAAATACTGTGAAAATATAAAAAATTGTGCTTGTTATGCTATCAAATACAAAGCAAATCTAGGTTTTGCAATATGGTCCTTCTATTGAAGCTCAGATGTAGAGAATTTATTTATAAGGCAGAAGTAAGAAGAATCTTAAGTCCTTCCTTTACTCTTTCCAATTTTTTAACCCATTTCTGGAATATGCTAAAAGAAACTGCATGCAAAACTACATTGGAGTTTCTCTAAGAAAAAAATCTGTCTATCTTTATAGAGACACTCTCTATTCTTGGCACAAGCAGATGACCCCCGCCATAACGTCCATATTCTGAAATTGTTTTTTTTTTCTTCAGTCTTGTATATATTTTATATGATTGATCATTTCATTGGTGGATCGACTAATTGCCTATTTCACATACCATTGTAATAAATGTCAAACAGCAAAACAGTGCTATTCTGCCAAAGAAATGGAGCAACTGCAAGAGATCTGCACAATCGAACGACAAATGGTAAAAGCAACCAGAAAATATACACGTTATACTCTAAAGTTAGTAATTCACTGACTTTAAAGCACACATTTCTTAGTAATTACACATCATATAACATTTAACAGAAATGTAGTGTGCAATCAGTGATCAATAAATACCATTATTCACATACCTACTGTGGAGGCCATTGTGAAACTGCCGCTAGTGGTGATGCCTACATAGAAACAGTAGCATTAATCTGAGACTGAGAGCAATTAGTGTCTTTCCCACCCTTACTACCAAGTATCATTCTCATTAACTCTTTTATAACCCATGACTAATCATGCTCTCAGCTATGTTCTGAGGGCTCAGACATTCCTGCTCAAGGCTATGTCCAGAGTGTCATTCACATGATCCTGTTCACTGGACACTCACTGTCCCTACATCTTTACTGGGAATAGGACATATACAGCGCCTTGCGAAAGTATTCGGCTCCCTGGAACTTTTCAACCTTTTCCCACATATCATGCTTCAAACATAAAGATACCAAATGTCATTCTTTGGTGAAGAATCAACAACAAGTGGAACACAATTATGAAGTTGAACGAAATTTATTGGTTATTTTAAATTTTTGTGGAAATTCAAAAACTGAAAAGGGGCGCGTACAATATTATTCGGCCCTTTACTTTAAGTGCAGCAAACTCACTCCAGAAGTTCATTGTGGATCTCTGAATGATCCAATGTTGTCCTAAATGCCTAATGATGATAAATATAATCCACTTGTGTGTAATCAAGTCTCCGTATAAATGCACCTGCTCTGTGATAGTCTCTCGGGTTCTGTTTGAAGCACAGAGAGCATCAAGAAGACCAAGGAACACAACAGGCAGGTCCGTGATACTGTTGTGGAGAAGTTTAAAGCCAGATTTGGATGCAAAATGATTTCCAAAACTTTAAACATCCCAAGCAGCACTGTGCAAGCGATCATACTGAAATGGAAGAAGTATCATACCACTGCAAATCTACCAAGACCCAGCCGTCCCTCTAAACTTACATCTCAAACAAAGAGAAGACTGATCAGAGATGCAGCCAAGAGGCCCATGATCACTCTGGATGAACTGCGGAGATCTACAGTTGAGGTGGGACAGTCTGTTCATAGGACAACAATCAGTCGTACTCTGCACAAATCTGGCCTTTATGGAAGAGTGGCAAGAAGAAAGCCATTTTTCAAAGACATCTATAAAAAGTGTTGTTTAAAGTTTGCAACAAGCCACCTGGGAGACACACCAAACGTGAAAGAAGGTGAAACCAAAATCGAACTTTTTGGCAACAATGCCAAACAATATGTTTGGCGTAAAGGCAACACAGCTCATCACCCTGAACACACCATCCCCACTGTCAAACATGGTGGTGGCAGCATCATGGTTTGGGCCTGCTTTTCTTCAGCAGGGACAGGGAAGATGGTTAAAATTGATGGAAAGATGGATGGAGCCAAATACAGGACCATACTTGAAGAAAACCTGTTGGAGTCTGCAACAGACCTGAGACTGGGACGGAGATTTGTCTTCCAACAAGACAATGATCCCAAACATAAAGCCAAATCTACAATGGAATGGTTCACAAATAAACGTATCCAGGTGTTAGAATGGCCAAGTCAAAGTCCAGACCTCAATCCAATTGAAAATCTGTGGAAAGAGCTGAAAACTGCTGTTCACAAACGATCTCCTTCAAACCTCACTGAGCTCAAGCTGTTTGCCAAGGAAGAATGGGCAAGAATTTCAGTCTCTCGATGTACAAAACTGATAGAGACATACCCCAAGCGACTTGCAGCTGTAATCACTGCAAAAGGTGGCGCAACAAAGTATTAAGTTAAAGGGGCCGAATAATATTGCATGCCCCACTTTTCAGTTTTTGAATTTCCACAAAAATTTAAAATAACCAATAAATTTCATTCAACTTCACAATTGTGTTCCACTTGTTCTTGATTGTTCACCAAAAATTAGCATTTGGTATCTTTATGTTTGAAGCATGATGTGTGGGAAAAGGTTGAAAAGTTCCAGGGAGCCAAATACTTTCGCAAGGCACTGTACATGCTGTGGCGCTCTATATTGTATGGTCTAAGATAGTGTTCCCCAACTCCGGTCCTCAAATGCCACCGACAGGTCATGTTTTTAAAATTTCCTTAATATTGCAGAGGTGATAGAACTATCACCCAGAAATAATAAGGAAATCCTGAAAACAGGACCTGCTGGTGGTACTTGAAGACTGGTGTTGGTGAACACTGGGGTAAGCCTAAAAGGTGCTGTTGTATTTATTTCAGTGGCTGCCTTACTTTTACCATTGTATATGCAATTTGTACATCTGGAAACTCATATGAAAGTATGTTACAAGATGTTCTACTGCATATCTAGCAGGTATGCACAGTATGTTATTATGCAATTGGTACCAAAATAGGAAGTTTCATAAGAAGAGCAGTATTATTGTGTTGGTATATAGGTCATAAGTAAATTAAATCATTTAGACAGTGTCATAAATGCTAACTTGCAGTTTCTAGTTGCATACTTGGCTCTAAACACAAGATCTTATAGTTCTATATACCAACAACCACTCTAATGTCAACTAATGGATAAACTTAAAAATCCAATACAAAACCGAGATCTGTCAGCATCTTGTTAAAATATTGCATTTACTTTAACTGATGTGCATTAAGCACTATAAACAAAGCAAAGAAAAGCAAGGCTTATATGGGGCCTCATTCTTCTAGGAAAGTGCAACTTGCCTTGGGTATAATATTTTCTCCCGTGAAGGCAGCAGCTGTTGAAGAGCCATGTATGGAAGCAGCTGCCTGAGATGGAGCATGCATGTAATGTATGGTTGGCCTGAGATAGAAGGTCAATTCATGGAGGAAAGTGTAGCAATCTCTGTAAAACTATTCAACAGGAAAGAGAAGGTGAAGGGTTAATGCCAAAAGGAACCATAATTAGATTCATCAATATTCATAGTAACATAGTAACATAGTAACATAGTTAGTAAGGCCGAAAAAAGACATTTGTCCATCCAGTTCAGCCTATATTCCATCATAATAAATACCCAGATCTACGTATAGATCTGGGTATATTCGATACGCAAAGCCAATTAAATATAGCTACGGAACATCTAAATGAAGCCTTATCACTAGTAAACAGTGGTGTAACTAGATTCCGATGGGCCCACTGCAAAATGTGGAACCCCACCTGCAGGTTTGTCAGATGTATAAGCCCTTGTAGCATTCCAGATCCTGTGAAGACATATGTTTTCGCCCTCTCATGCAACAATTGCCCCCCAAACTGATATAATGAACCGTATCCTGTGCCCCTTCCTGTAATAATATCACCCATCCTGGGCCACTTCCAGATATAACGTCCTACATCCTTGGCCTTTTCACGGTATAATGTCTCCCATCCTGGGCCCCTTTCTTGTAAAATGTTTCCCTTTTCTTATATAATGTCCTCCATCCTGGACCTCTTCCTGGTATAATGTTCCCCATGTCCCCAATCATGGGCCCCTTTTAGTAAAATATGTACCTCATCCTGGTATAATGCCACCCATCTTTGGACACTTCCAGTAATGTGCCCCCCAACCTGGTATAATGTATAATCCCTTTCAGTAATATAAGTCACTCATACTGGTATAATGCTCCCTATCTTGGGCCCCTTCTAGTAATATAGGTCCCTCATCCTGATATAATTCCCACCCATCCTAGGCCCCTTCCAGTTATATGTGTCCCCTTTCCTTGTATAATATCTCCAATCCTGGACTTCATACAGTAATATATATCACCTATTATGGTATAATGTCTCCCATCCTGGACCCCTTTCAGAATTATAAGTCCCCTATCCTGGTATACTGTCTCCCATCCTGGACCCCTTACAGTATTATAAGTCACCTATCCTGGTGTATTGTCTCTCATCCTGGACCCTTCCAGTAATATTTGCCCCCAAACCTGGTATAATGTCTCCCATCCTGGACCCCATACAGTATTATCAGTACCCTATCCTGGTATATTGTCTCCCATCCTAGACCCCTTCAGGAAATACTGTATATATATCCCGCATCCAGGTATAATGTCTCCCATCGTGGACTCCTTTCAGTAATAAATACCCTCCATCTTGGTATAATGTCTCCCATCCTAAACCCTTTAAAGTATTAAGTCCCCTATCTTGGTATATTGTCTCCCATCCTGGACCCCTTCCAGTAATATATCTTCCCCATCCTGGTATAATGTCTCCCATCTTGGACCCCTTCCAGTAATAAATGCCCTCCATCCTGGTATAATGTGCCACATGTTGGGCTTTTTGTAATAATGTACCTGTTCTGCAGCTCTTCTCCAACAAATATAAAAAAACAAACAATTCTACTCACCTTTCCCTGCTCCCGTGATGCGTGGCATCCTCTTCTATAGCCGGCTGCTGACTTCAGTGTGCAAACAACAGGCAGCACATGATGTCACTGCCATGCACTGCCAGTGACTTGCAAGCTGACATCAGCTGCCAGCCTCTGATTGTCTAGCATCGTGTATTGCAATGCGGGGACCTGGCAGGTCTCTGCACCGCAATACATTTCAGCTAAATGTGCATCCTCAGATGTATATCCAGTTGAAATAGCTGCTGGCATCGGCAGCCGCCCTCCCACATGGGCCCAGTCACAGTCGCACCCTCTGCAACCCCAAACCTTACACCCCTGCTTGTAACTTGCTGGGGATTACCTCGAAATTCTAGTCATCAGATTCAATTACTTACTTTTGTGGGAAAACCTGGATTCTACATTTATTAATGTTTTAAACGTGAAATACCTATTATATCTTACTTCTAAACCATACCTCTGTCATGCCTCTCCCATGCGAGTGGAGAGAAGTGAATATTATTTTCTCTTAAGTAGGGTCTGCATGGCCCCCTCATCCCTATCCTGGTGTGCATGGCTCTTCATTCCTATCCTTGTATGCATGGTTCCTCATTCCTATCCAACAAGGGTAGGGACAGAGAGTCATGCATACAAGGATAGGAATAAGGAGCCATGCATACAAGGATATTGATGAAGAGCCATGCATACCAGGATAAAGATGAGGGGGCCATGCACCCCAGGATAGGGATAAGGAGCCATGCATACAAGGATATTGATGAAGAGCCATGCATACCAGGATAAAGATGAGGGGGCCATGCACCCCAGGATAGGGATAAGGAGCCATGCGTACAAGGCTCTATCCTTGTATGCATGGCTCCTCATCCCTATCCTGGGATCCTGGGGTGCATGGCTCCTCATGTCTATCCTGGAGCCATGCAGACCAGGATAGGAATAAAAAACCATGCAGACCAGGATGGGGATGAGAGGCCATGCAGACCAGGATAGGGATGGGGAGCCATACATACCTGGATAGGGGACAATGCATACCCGGCTTATACTTGAGTCAATAAGTTTTCCCAGTTTTTTGTGGTAAAATTAGGTGTCTCAGCTTATACTTAGGTTGGCTTATACTCGAGTATATATAAAACTTATATGATTGCATAACTTAATTGACATAACGTGATCCTTATGTATGAGAGAATATGACTAAGATTATTATTTATTCATTAGATCTTGATGATTAATATAATGCTCTATAAAATTTTAAAAATATGTATAATTTATAAATGTTAATTAGCATTTACCATACATTCTTTACTGTGCCTCAATGTAGCTGTCGATATGTCACATGTGGTGATTATAACCTTGCAATCAATTATGCTTACACCTTGATGATATACAGTCCTGTATATTCATTACATTAGCTTTATCTAAGCATCTGTAGCATTTTATTGTAAACTATTTAAGCATAAATCATGAGTTGGCTGACGGTTCACATATACCGTAAAGACAAAAATTCTAACCACAGTACTTCTGACTGGGGATTCAATGTAGACTCCTCAGGAACACTATGGTGGCAGCCAGCAGCACACCAGAGCAAAAGATAACCACAATACACATTAGATGATGGTCAGCTAAACCCACTAATAAAAATATAAAGGGAGGAGTAGAGGCTAAAATAACAGTTCAAAAGGGATCGTCAGTGTTCGCTTACAATCTATCTTAGTGCACACTGTGTCTGCTGCACTTGTTACAGTGTATTATCGCAGTCACAACATTTCATTTTGGTAGAAGGCTCTGGTCACTTTTGAGTTCTTTTTTGTAGCATACATTTTGCAGTATCGACTGCCTCTATATTGGCTGAGCTCTCCTCCTATCAGTCTAAAGGCCCCGTCACACATAGCGACGCTAAAACGATCCCGACAACGATTCGACCTGTCAGGGATCGTTGCTGCGTCGCTATGTGGTCGCTGGAGAGCTGTCACACAGACAGCTCTCTCCAGCGACCAACGATCAGGGGAAAGACTTCGGCATCGTTGAAACTGTCTTCAACGATGCCGAAGTCCCCGGGTAACCAGGGTAAACATCGGGTTACTAAGCGCAGGGCCGCGCTTAGTAACCCAATGTTTACCCTGGTTACCAACGTTAAAGTAAAAAAACAACCACTACATACTTACCTACCGCTGTCTGTCCCCGGCGCTCTGCTTCTCTGCTCTGGCTGTGAGCACAGCGGCCGGAAAGCAGAGCGGTGACGTCACCGCTCTGCTTTCCGGCTGCCCGGCGCTCACAGCCAGAGCAGAGAAGCAGAGCGCCGGGGACAGACAGCGGTAGGTAAGTATGTAGTGGTTGTTTTTTTTACTTTAACGATGGTAACCAGGGTAAACATCGGGTTACTAAGCGCGGCCCTGCGCTTAGTAACCCGATGTTTACCCTGGTTACCAGCGAAGACATCGCTGAATCGGTGTCACACACGCCGATTCAGCGATGTCAGCGGGACCTCAACGATCAAAAAATGGCCCAGGCCATTCCGACATGACCAGCGATCTCACAGCAGGGGCCTGATCGCTGGTACGTGTCACACATAGCGAGATCACTACTGAGATCGCTGTTGCATCACAAAACTTGTGACTCAGCAGCGATCTCGCTAGCGATCTCGCTATGTGTGACGGGGCCTTCAGGATATTGTTTTATCAGTTCCTATCTATTTGCTAATAGTGCATGTTCCCATACCCCTTGAAGAGGCAGATGGGCATGCACAATTTGGCTGACAAGTATCTCAATTCTATTGGCATAGTCTTTATAGCTTTAAAGGGAATCTGTCACCAGGTTTTTGCTAACCCATCTGAGAGCAGCATAATGTAGGGGCAGATACTCTGATTTTAGTGATGTATCACTTATTTAACTGGTTGCAACAGTTTTGATAAAATCACAGTATTATCTGCTGCAGATCAACCATTTCTCTGAATGCTGAGCTCTGTGTAACCTCACCCACACCACTGATTGGCAGATTTGTGTGTACTCTGTGCATAGGCAGAAAGCAGCCAATCAGTGGTGGGGTGGTGGTTATACAGAGCTCATGACTATAGAGAACTACATGGCAGCAAGTTTACTAGTGATAATCTCCTGCTGATAAAACAGTGATTTTATCAAAACTGAAGCAAACAGCCCAGTAAGTGATACATCACTGGAATCAGGGTCTCTATCTCTACATTACACTGCTCTCATATTAGGTGACAAGATTTAATTTAAAGCGATTCAGAATTGATGCAGCCCACGTCAGAATTGATGCAGCCCTCATTAGGAGGGCGTTAAACTAGAAGAAGAGGGGACGGGAAGAAAAACATTAGACTCGAACAAAGAAGACCCAGGAAAACATACTCAGAAGGGAGGTAAGAACATTTCTAAAACAATCCACAGCGAGGAGATTGGAACAAAACAAAATCCTCTAAACTGCATGCTCGCAAACGCCAGAAGCCTGAATAACAAGATGGAAGAACTAGAAGCAGAAATATCTACAGGTAACTTTGACATAGTGGGAATAACCGAGACATGGTTAGATGAAAGCTATGACTGGGCAGTTAACTTAGAGGGTTACAGTCTGTTTAGAAAGGATCGTAAAAATCGGAGAGGAGGAGGGGTTTGTCTCTATGTAAAGTCTTGTCTAAAGTCCACTTTAAGGGAGGATATTAGCGAAGGTTAATGAGGATGTCGAGTCCATATGGGTCGAAATTCATGGAGGGAAAAATGGTAACAAAATTCTCATTGGGGTCTGTTACAAACCCCAAAATATAACAGAAACCATGGAAAGTCTACTTCTAAAGCAGATAGATGAAGCTGCAACCCATAATGAGATCCTGGTTATGGGGGACTTTAACTACCCGGATATTAACTGGGAAACAGAAACCTGTGAAACCCATAAAGGCAACAGGTTTCTGCTAATAACCAAGAAAAATTATCTTTCACAATTGGTGCAGAATCCAACCAGAGGAGCAGCACTTTTAGACCTAATACTATCTAATAGACCTGACAGAATAACAAATCTGCAGGTGGTCGGGCATCTAGGAAATAGCGACCACAATATTGTACAGTTTCACCTGTCTTTCACTAGGGGGACTTGTCAGGGAGTCACAAAAACACTGAACTTTAGGAATGCAAAGTTTGACCAGCTTAGAGATGCCCTTAATCTGGTAGACTGGGACTATATCCTCAGAAATAAGAATACAGATAATAAATGGGAAATGTTTAAGAACATCCTAAATAGGCACTGTAAGCGGTTTATACCTTGTGGGAATAAAAGGACCAGAAATAGGAAAAACCCAATGTGGCTAAACAAAGAAGTAAGACAGGCAATTAACAGTAAAAAGAAAGCATTTGCACTACTAAAGCAGGATGGCACCATTGAAGCTCTAAAAAACTATAGGGAGAAAAATACTTTATCTAAAAAACTAATTAAAGCTGCCAAAAAGGAAACAGAGAAGCACATTGCTAAGGAGAGTAAAACTAATCCCAAACTGTTCTTCAACTATATCAATAGTAAAAGAATAAAAACTGAAAATGTAGGCCCCTTAAAAAATAGTGAGGAAAGAATGGTTGTAGATGACGAGGAAAAAGCTAACATATTAAACACCTTCTTCTCCACGGTATTCACGGTGGAAAATGAAATGCTAGGTGAAATCCCAAGAAACAATGAAAACCCTATATTAAGGGTCACCAATCCAACCCAAGAAGAGGTGCGAAACCGGCTAAATAAGATTAAAATAGATAAATCTCCGGGTCCGGATGGCATACACCCACGAGTACTAAGAGAACTAAGTAATGTAATAGATAAACCATTATTTCTTATTTTTAGGGACTCTATAGCGACGGGGTCTGTTCCGCAGGACTGGCGCATAGCAAATGTGGTGCCAATATTCAAAAAGGGCTCTAAAAGTGAACCTGGAAATTATAGGCCAGTAAGTCTAACCTCTATTGTTGGTAAAATATTTGAAGGGTTTCTGAGGGATGTTATTCTGGATTATCCCAATGAGAATAACTGTTTAACTCCATATCAGCATGGGTTTATGAGAAATCGCTCCTGTCAAACCAATCTAATCAGTTTTTATGAAGAGGTAAGCTATAGGGTGGACAACGGTGAGTCACTGGACGTGGTATATCTCGATTTTTCCAAAGCGTTTGATACCGTGCCGCACAAGAGGTTGGTACACAAAATGAGAATGCTTGGTCTGGGGGAAAATGTGTGTAAATGGGTTAGTAACTGGCTTAGTGATAGAAAGCAGAGGGTGGTTATAAATGGTATAGTCTCTAACTGGGTCGCTGTGACCAGTGGGGTACCGCAGGGGTCGGTATTGGGACCTGTTCTCTTCAACATATTCATTAATGATCTGGTAGAAGGTTTACACAGTAAAATATCGATATTTGCAGATGATACAAAACTATGTAAAGCAGTTAATACAAGAGAAGATAGTATTCTGCTACAGATGGATCTGGATAAGTTGGAAACTTGGGCTGAAAGGTGGCAGATGAGGTTTAACAATGATAAATGTAAGGTTATACACATGGGAAGAAGAAATCAATATCACCATTACACACTGAACGGGAAACCACTGGGTAAATCTGACAGGGAGAAGGACTTGGGGATCCTAGTTAATGATAAACTTACCTGGAGCAGCCAGTGCCAGGCAGCAGCTGCCAAGGCAAACAGGATCATGGGGTGCATTAAAAGAGGTCTGGATACACATGATAAGAGCATTATACTGCCTCTGTACAAATCCCTAGTTAGACCGCACATGGAGTACTGTGTCCAGTTTTGGGCACCGGTGCTCAGGAAGGATATAATGGAACTAGAGAGAGTACAAAGGAGGGCAACAAAATTAATAAAGGGGATGGGAGAACTACAATACCCAGATAGATTAGCGAAATTAGGATTATTTAGTCTAGAAAAAAGACGACTGAGGGGCGATCTAATAACCATGTATAAGTATATAAGGGGACAATACAAATATCTCGCTGAGGATCTGTTTATACCAAGGAAGGTGACGGGCACAAGGGGGCATTCTTTGCGTCTGGAGGAGAGAAGGTTTTTCCACCAACATAGAAGAGGATTCTTTACTGTTAGGGCAGTGAGAATCTGGAATTCCTTGCCTGAGGAGGTGGTGATGGCGAACTCAGTCGAGGGGTTCAAGAGAGGCCTGGATGTCTTCCTGGAGCAGAACAATATTGTATCATACAATTATTAGGTTCTGTAGAAGGACGTAGATCTGGGGATTTATTATGATGGAATATAGGCTGAACTGGATGGACAAATGTCTTTTTTCGGCCTTACTAACTATGTTACTATGTTACTATGTTACCTCCACATGTACGTAAGTGCTGTTTGCTGCTGCATTTCTTGTAGATTATCATTGTTTACGTGACAATGATGAATAAAACAGGTTTCTTTTTTCCCAAGAATCTTCTAGAATCTTCACCTCCTGCAGCATTTATGCTAAATGAAAATCTGTTCTTGCTTTATGATAAATAAGAAAACTAGCGGCTTCTTTGTCTTTGTAGAGCATCAGGTAGTGAGCAGTGTCAGTCAGTAACACCTTTGTGCCTGCAGCACGTACGTGGAATCAAAGCGCACTTTTCTCACATTTCTTCATGAAAGGAAGTAGTCTAAGCTATGATTAGCACTTAGGTGCCAGAGAACCCTGCCTCTCTGCCTCTCCAGTCCTCGCTCTAATTGCACCTTGTTGTAGATGTTCAGAAAGGCCTATGATTTTTAAAGAGAGAAAAGAGGAAGAATCTTTGGACTATGGATATCTCCTGGGTCCAAAATAGGCTGCTGCATTATTATTGCTTATACCACCAACATACTCTGTAGCTATGTACAAATGTTGTCATAATGCCTCACACCAGTCTCTGTCCCCAGTGGAGCTCAGAACCTAACTTTCCTCATTTTCATAGAAAGCCATTAAAGTGGTACACCCAACTCATTTTTAAGTGATCAGTAGTTTTTGGATTGTGGGAGGAGACCCCTGTGTACGCTGGGAGAACATGCACACACCTTGCAAACGGGCAGGCTTACACAGGAGAATCGTAATAACAGGCACAGGGTCATCAGCAGGCCCCTGCCTCTCTTGACAGCCCACCGGGGTCCCACATTCACATGACAGGGGTGCCAATGGGCGAGATGAATCATGTGCTTTCATCTGATTAAATTAGCCATCATGTGCAGAGAAAGATATGGGCTCGGTGTGTGAGACCGCATCAAAGTCAGGGACACAGCATATGTCATGAAGGGGTTAAAGGAAACTCTTCAGCATATTTTACATGTGGATATAGTCATGAGCAATGAAATGAAATAGAAATCATGAAAAACTACATGCATTGACAATGTGAGGACTTGGAAATATTGCCCACGTCCCCCCTTGAAGAAACAAGTGTTGTTATGTTGCGCAATGTGAAATAATAATGTTAAAGGTTAATGTTTGGGATTAGCCCATAGTGGGAGGGGTAAGTTAAAGGGAAACAGAAAAAATCCTGTTGGGATGTCAGATAAGGCCCTAAGTGCCTAGAGAAAAGATCTAAGGTCTGGTGTGAGCAGTGCTGCATTTCTTGGGTGTCCCTAGAAGTGAGAGAGATAGTGTGATCCGGAGCAGAAACGAGGAAGGGTGACCAAGAGGCAGAGTGATTTATTGGAGAAGATGCCTAGCAGTACAGCCCATTGTTTATAACTTCTAAAAGTATAGGACCCAGACAGGATGGAGTATGCAAGACAAAGAGAGTGCCTCAGGTTTGAATTCCAGAGCGTCAATAGGAGAGAAGATAAGTATCGGCCATACTGGCACCATAGTTCCTGAGATGGGGAAGAAGATGCCGAACCGCAGGTTGAGTAAAGGACTCTTCCTAACTGGACCGTATGGTTGAGCTGGGTTGTGGTGAAGTAGTGAGAAATAGTGAAGCTAGAGAACAAGTAAAGACAGAGAAGAGAAACGGATTGAATTTGCATGAGGAAAATGTTATGTATAGTGAAGGAAACATTTGAGAAGTTATGTACCTGCTACCTACTGTATGTAAGTCTCCCCAAGTTAATGTTCAGTAAAAAGTCTCACTCCTTGAACTGTCAAACATCTGGTCATGTCCAACCAGCAACAAAGGTGTAGTTGTAGGTGTATGTAACATACCGCAGGAGCAAGAGACGAATACCTCGTTCATGGCTACCACCCCACGCCAAATTACAACATGCCCACAGTGCACTTTTGTTTTTTTAATTCCCCTTTATCCAAGAGCCATAACTTTTTTTTATCTTTCGATAAAGTCGTATGAGGTGTTTTTTTTTTCTTTTTGTGGTTCGAGTGGTCAGTCACTTTGAACAACACTATTCTTTTTACCATGTAATGTATTGAAAAATTGGAAAAAATCCAAGTGAGGTGAAAAATAATTTTAGTGCTATTTCACTATTGTTTCTTGGGTTTTCTTTTTATTGCATTCATTGTACAGTAAAAATGACATGACAATATAATTTTCCAGGTCAGTTTCATTTTTAAACTTGTAAGGTTTTCCTTTATAGTAATTAAAAAAGTTCAGAACCAAAAAAAATGTTGTTTGCTGAGCTTTTCTGAGACCCTTGACTTTTTTTATTATTTCATCCATGAAGCTGGGGGAGGGTTTGCTTTTTGCATGCTGAGCTCTAGTTTTCATTGACACCAATTTGAGATACACATGACATTTTGATTGCTTTCTATTGTATTTTTTTAGGGAAGTGCGGTGTTTGAAAAAATAAAGTTGTGACGCTTCCACTCTTCTTTTTCTTTTTGGCATGTAGTATAGAGCTTACCGTATATACTCAAGTATAAGCCGACCCAAGTATAAGCCGACCCCCCAATTTTGCCACAAAAAAATGGGAAAACATAATGATTCAAGTATAAGCCTAGGGTGGGAAATGTAGCAGCTACCGGTAAATGTCAAAAGTAAAAATAGATACCAATAAAAGTAAAATTAATTGAGACATCAGTAGGTTAAGTGTTTTTGAATATCCATATTGAATCAGGAGCCCCATATAATGCTCCATAAAGTTCATTATGGCCCCATAAGATGCTCCATATTAAAATATGCCCCATATGATCCTGCATAAAGGTTAATAATGGCCCCATAAGATGCTCCATAGACATATTTGCCCAATATAATGCTGCGCAAATGCCGATTATGGCCCCATAAGATGCTCCATAAAGGTATTTGTCCCATATAGTGCTGCACAAACATTGATTATGGCCCCATGCAGACACTTGCCCCATATAGTGCTGCACAAACGTTATGGCCCCTTATAGTGCTGCACAAACGTTATGGCCCCTTATAGTGCTGCACAAACATTATGGCCCCATATAGTGCTGCACAAACATTATGGCCCCATATAATGCTGCAGAAACGTTATGGCCCCATATAGTGCTGCACAAACGTTATGGCCCCTTAGGGTATGTGCACACGATGCAGATTTAGTGCAGAACTGCAGCACATTTTTCTGCAGCAGAAACGCTGCAGAACTGCACTGTGATTTACAGTACAATGTAAATCAATGTGAAAAAAAAAGCTGTGCACATGGTGCAGAAAAATCTGTGCAGAAACGCTGCAGATTTCAAAGAAGTGCATGTCACTTCTTTTGTGCAGTTCTGCAGCGTTTCTGCACCCCTCCATAATAGAAATCCATTGGTAAAATCTGCACAAAAAACGCACAAAAAACGCATAAAAAACGCACAAAAAACGCATAAAAACGCATAAAAAACGCATAAACAACGCACCTGCGGATTCTGCCAGGAGATGCAGATTTAGTGCAGATTTTATGCAGAAAATTCTGCACCAAATCTGCATCATGTGCAAACAGCCTTATAGTGCTGCACAAACGTTATGGCCCCTTATAGTGCTGCACAAACATTATGGCCCCATAGATGCTCCATACAGACTCTTGCCCCATTTGCTGTGATAAAAAAAAAATCACATACTCACCTCTCCGTCGCTCAGGCCCCCGGCGCTTTCAATATTCACGTGCTGATCATTCCGGCACCGCTCCATCTTCAGCACTGACGTTCAGACTGAGGGCGCGCACTAACTACGTCACCACGCCCTCTGACCTGAGCGTCACTGCTGAAGATGGAGCGGCGCCGAAACGAGGAGCAGGTGAGTATCGCGCAGCGCTCCCCCTCCCCGTTAGGCTACTTTCACACTAGCGTCGTACGACGCACATCGCAATGCGTCGTTTTGGAGAAAAAACGCATCCTGCAAAGTTGTCTGCAGGATGCTTTTTTTCCCCATAGACTAACATTAGCGACGGTTGCGTCGTGTTGTGGCGGACCGTCGGAACAAAAAAACGTTCCATGTAACTTTTTTTGTGCGTCGTGTCCGCCATTTCCTACCGCGCATGCGCAGCCGGAACTCCGCCCCCTCCTCCCCGCAACTCACAATGGGGCAGCGGATGCGTTATAAAACTGCATCCGCTGCCCCCGTTGTGCTGCGTTGTCACAGGATGTGTCGGTACGTCGGCCCGACACACTGCGACGGACCGACGCAAGTGTGAAAGTAGCCTTATACTTACCTGCTCCTGGTGCTGTGCAGTCCCTGCTTCCCCGGCGCTGCAGCTTCTTTCTGTAGTGAGCGGTCACTAGTTACTGCTCATTACAGTAATGAATGTGCAGCTCCAACTCTATGGGAGGTGGAGCCGCATATTCCTTACTGTAATGAGCAGTACCAAGTGACCGCTCAGTACAGGAGGAAGCTGCCGGCGCCGGGAAGCCAGGGACCTGCAAGGACCGCACCAGGAGCAGGTAAGTATAATTAGACAGCCCCCGCTCCCCCTCACCTGCCGACCCCTGGGTATGACTTGAGTATAAGCCGAGAGGCGGAATTTCAGCCCAAAAAAGTGGGCTGAAAATCGCGGCTTATACTCGAGTATATACGGTAAATAATTTTTGATTTTGGACTTTTTTGGAAACAACGATACAACTTTTTTTATATAGGAAAAAAGGGGTGGATATTTGAACTTGCAAAGGTTTGATTGCTTATAGTTTATTCTGCATTACTATTGTTCATATATATCTAGTTCAATTGCCGTTCTCATATGAATCCCAGACTTCCAGCTGCCAAGTTAAGGCTACGTTCACATTTGCGTTCTGCCGGGCTGCGTCGGGCACAGCCGCGGCGACGCATGCGTCATGCGCCCCTATATTTAACATGGGGGTGCATGGACATGCGTTGCATTGCGTTTTGTGACGCATGCGTCTTTTTTGGCGCACGCGTCAGAGCACAGAGGACGCAGCAAGTTGCATTTTTTTGCATCCAAAATCATGCCAAAAAAGGACGCATGTGTCACAAAACAATGCGTTTTGCATGCGTTTTGGTTTGCGTTGTGCGTTGCGTCGCTGACGCAGCACCGCACAACGCAAATGTGAACGTAGCCTAACTCATCAGTTCCCTGCGATAGCATTGCAAGGGAAGCAATGGGCGACACAGCGAAAGAGCACTCTCAATCGTTTCATTTTAATGCTGCTACCAGTGATTGATAGCGGCATCCAACTGCTGCTACAGGCACATGTCGGCTTTGCAACACAGCTAACATCTGCCATCTATGCAATTGGGTGTGGTAACTTTGTGATTGGCCAAAATGATGAAGGAGAGTGAAGGAGAGGTAAATGGCCACAAGTTTTTTCTGACTCTAGATCATAATAGAACATTTATAGAAGATTCAGGAACACAGATGAGTATATGAGTTGCCCACCAGGGCAGTGGGGATACTCGGTACCTGGTCCAGTACTTAAAGCGTATGTCATGTGGCTGTGACCTGATCCGTGGCCCTGGGCACCCAATTAAAGGGAAAGGTCTTTAAGGGGATTTGTAAAGTGACGCCACCTGTGGTTTTCGGTCAGTAGGGACCGACGCTGCTAAAAGGGGTCCTCTGGGGCGATGTTATGCAGCAAGATGGTGACGCTTCCCACAGGTGAAGCGGGGTCCCCAGGGCTCCCAAGGTGTATGGCACAGATGGTGTGGTGGATGGTATAGTAAAGAACCAAGACACAGGTTTGCAGTCTTTACCTGGTTTACTGATTGCAGCAGTCAGCCTCAGTCCAGGGTAGCAAGTGTAGGGGTAGCTGTGGTCTGGCAGGCTGGGTGGCAATAGAGGTTCCCTCTCCCAGGTGAGGTCCATAAGCCTTTCCTATTTGCGCTAGTTGGTGACGTCCCTGCTGCTTGTAGCTTGCTGGCAAGGTCCCCTCTCTCCTGTCCTGGGACAGATGTCTGTACGATAGGCAGTGCAAGCCATTTTATAGGGTCTATCATGACCTGAACTCTGAGGTTACTGCTTCACCTCAGACTTGGTGTGGGCAATTAACATACAGTCCTATACCCTCTGGTTCTGCTAAGTGTCCTAGAGTCCCACCAAAGCCTCGGGCTCCCGGTGCCCGGTTTCTGCGCTCTTGCTCTGAGGGTGTCCAGTCGCTGTTCCCCTCTTCTCGTCCACTGTGCTCCTTTCCTCTCAAGCTTCACCGCATTCCAACCCTTCAGGTTTACTTCCTTCCCTGGAGCTGCAGCTCAATCCTGGCTGCCAGCTCAGCTGTCTGCTCTCTCAGACCTCCTTCTCTCTCAATGTCTCTCAACAACTGCCTAGCTTCTCCTCCAGACCAGAATACGTATAGTTGGGGAACGCTCCCCTGAATCCGGGTTCAGAGCTCCCCCCTCTGGCCTGGTTTCGGAATGTGTTGCATGCTGGTGCTTACCTGGTAAAGAGAATCCTCCTTGCCAAAACCGTGATATCACCCTCCCCGAAGGGAAGGCAATATCACTGTAACAACTGGTTACCTGGGGTGTTACATATATATAGGCTTACACCCGAGGTTGACGTTGGTTAATTACCTTTGCTGGGTTATAATTAAGTTTGATTAATGTCATTGTTGTAACCCCTTCACGACCTTGCCTTTTTCCTGCTTTCAAGATTTTACTAATTAAACTGTGCCTATCCATAAAATAGCTGTCATGTGACTGTTATCACCATCTTGCACGTTCCTAAGCAGGAAATGAATATGTGTGCCCACCATCATGACTTTGTACTTAATTTACCTGCTAGAAATTGTTACATATCTCTCCATTTTCTCATTCTTATGCAACAAAAATGTAAAGGTGAATTAACTTTACAAAAAGCATTGGATAAAAAGGTCGTCTAAAGCTTGTACATAGGCCTATGTGTCTCCATGGTAACAGACTGCAAACAAAACCTGTGTAGTCTGATCTTGCAGTCATTAAATATTTCTAATCTGTATTATGTAGAGGATAGATAGAAATAAGAGTGACTGCAGGACAAGATTATCCAGGCTCTTTTGAAGTCTATGTAGTGTTTGTACAATGTAAAAATATATGAGGGAACAGTACAGAAATCTTTCTAATGAACGCAGATTCTTTACAGTAAGAGCAATGAGACTATGGAACTCTCTGCCGCATGATTGTAATGGTTTATTCACAATAAAAGTACAAGGAGGGCCTGGATGCTTTTCTTGAAAAATGTAATATTACAGGTTATGGGTACTAAATTCTGTGATGGGACGTTGATTGAGGGAACTAGTCTGATTGCCTCATGCGCAGATTGGAAGAAATTTGTCCCCTAATATGGAGCTGCTAATGTCTACCCTATGGGTTTTTTGCCTTCCGTTAGGATCAACATTGAGTTAGAAGTTGAACAAGATGGACTTATGTCTACCTTCAATCTCAATAACTATGAATCTATGCAGACATGTTGATCCCCATAGGAGCTGTAGACATACATTAGTGGGATACAAAGTTGGTCCTGTTTTTTATGCTTTGAAGGAATAAAATTCTTACAGACGTTGACATTCCTGAAGATGCATTGCTCAGTTACATGTCTGGGTATACTACTTACTGTTAGCAGTTTTTCCAAAAAGTGAGAGTATACGGAACATTGAATTTCCTACATTTCGGCCACAGTACAGGACAAGTGAGAATATGTGTGTATAATTTGTCATTTCAAGCTTCTCTGCAGTAATTATTAAAATTGCCGATGGCTAATTTAACACTTCAAGTGGATTAGTCACTTGGGTCAGTATTTAGGCTGACCCTTTCCTTCAGCACTGGGAGCTAAGGATTACCTGATCACCGGAGGCTCAAATGAGCTTCACACATGGTGTCATTAAGGACAACATGATCTTGTTATGCTCTTGTAAGTATGTGCTCTGTTTACAAATTAGCAGTGGTCTTCTGAAGAAACTATCTTCTTAAACCTGCCCCCTATGACCTGCTGCTTATTTGGAACCGTAGAAGATGACTGGGGAGATACCTGTTTGAGAAGAACAAACCGAACATCATGTAATCTGGGAAAGTCATGAGTGCTGGGAGGAAAGCCTTTACTTCTGGAATTTGGAGTTCTTTGTCCGCACAGTGGGTAAAATAGAGCGACACTTGTATACAGAATTTTCTATAGGGGTGAAATTGCCCAAAATGCAAGATTTGTCCCATTTTACATTTTCAGGTTAGTACAGTTCGTGCGTAACAATGAGTTTATTATGGTGAAAGCTAAAAGTAGAAAACTATTTATACTTTGACTTGATAATAACTTTATGAAATGATTAATAAGATAAACATCTGCCATTTATTTCTTGTTTTTGAACACAAAAAATGCATAAAAAGATATGAGAATATTATTTTTTACAATCACTGAAAATGTAGATATTTTTGTGAATCGCATTGTAAAATTTAATTTTTTTTTTTTTAAAAACAACATTTTATAAGGTATGGTAATGACAACACAACACTAGATGAAGAACATACAGATATAACTGTTACAAAGCAATAGACCTGATTCGAACTCGGCTTCAGGAAAATGGCCGCCGCGATGTCCATCTGCGCACGCACGGCATTCCGCGGCCATTTTCCTGAAGCCCCGGGAAGCAGGAGACTCCATCTGCGCACGCGCGGCCTCAGGAAGATGGCCGCGCCCACCGAGAAACCGCTGAATAGCGGCGATCGCGCTCTTTTTCGACAGCTGCGCAGTGCATTCGGCACTTGCGTATGCGAGTAGCACTACGCCACCAACGTGAACTTAAGCAAGATGTGGGGGAAAAACAGCGCTGTGACCACGCCCATCCGACCTGACCAGCCTGATTGACAGGCGAAAAAGGACACTTTTGTAAGGTATTTTGGCAGCATAGGTAGGGAATCAGGGGACAAAAAATACCCTATTGTAAAGCACAGCTCAGGCCCTATTTAACGGTATTTTTATCTCCTACTGAAAAACGGGGTGACAGGTTCCCTTTAAGTCACATGTCGTCCATTTCCTTATTATCCTCCCTGAGATGGTTCTACTCCTTCTTTGGAATCCAGCTGTGTTTAATTAAACTGATAGGACTTGATTTGGAAAAGGCACACACCTGTCTATATAAGACCTGACAGCTCACCGTGCATGTCAGACCAAGTGAGAATCATGAGTAGGGTTGAGTGAAACGGATCGTTCATTTTCAAAAGTCGCCGACTTTTGGCAAAGTCGGGTTTCATGAAACCCGACCCGATCCCTGTGTGGGGTCGGCCATGCGGTACGCGACTTTCACGCCAAAGTCGCGTTTCGTATGACGCGCTTGGCGCCATTTTTTTCAGCCAATGAAGGGGCGTGGGTAGAGTGATGACATAGGTCTTAGGGGCGTGGACGCCTATCGCCATGTTGTTGCTTGTGCGCTGTAGCGATTTGCACTGTGTAACACCAGCTTTTCAGTTCAGGGACGGACGGAGGGGAGAGAGAGAGAGAGAGAGAGAGAGAGAGAGAGAGAAAAAAAAATTCCCATAGGCTTTGCATTGGGTTTCGTGTTTTGGTCGATCCTCGACTTTTCGCCATAATCGGCCGATTTCACTCGACTCGACTTTTGAGATAGTCGGGTTTCGCGAAACCCGGCTCGACCCTAAAAAAGTCAAGATCGCTCAACCCTAATCATGAGGTCAAAGGAACTGGCCAAGGAGCTCAGATACAGGATTGTGGCAAGATACACATCTGGCCAAGGTTTACAACAGAGTTTCTGCAGTACTCAAGGTTCCTAAGAGCACAGTGGCCTCCATAATCCTTAAATGGAAGAAGTTTGGGACCACCAGAAGTCTTCCTAGACCTGGCCGTCCAGCCAAACTGAGCAATCGTTGGAGAAGAGCCTTGGTGAGAGAGGTAAAGAAGAACCCCAAGATCACTGTAGCTGAGCTCCACAGATGCAGTAGGGAGATGGGAGAAACTTAGCCCCAGATAACTGATTGAGCAGGTCATCGTGAACATAGTGAACGCATCAATGACCGAAATTAACTTTTTTGAATTTACTAAATGGCTGCAATGAAACCAAGAGTGAAACATTTAAAGAGGTCTGAATACTTTCCTTACCCACTGTATTTTTATCCTTTAATTTGTGTTTCAGGTTGAGTTTTCAGCTACATTTCTGTTATCCCTGTCATATATTTTACATGAGGTTAAAGCAGAAATTAAATGAATAATTAAAAAGCATACTTTCCTCTAGTGATGCCATAGACATACACTATGCAATAGATTTTGAACCCTTGGAATGCCAATAGAGAAATGAAGATGGTTCTACAGTAATGTCCCAGCTCCATTATATCAGTAATCTATGGGGATCCCAGGATACTAACCCATCTTCTAAAAATTCAAATAATCCCTTTACATTCCTGCAGTAGAGTTTGCAACTAAAAACCCATAGGCTCCGATTCATCACAGCAATTTCATCAGAATTATGGAGTAAAATGTATTGAAAAGTTGCAATTTTTTTTTTTTGAGTTTTCACACCAGTTTGTACCAGCTCTACAAAATAGACATAGCTGGGGTAATATGAGGGTGCGGCAGCGGCATGATGAGGCTCAGAGAGGTGCATGTCACTCATCCGAAATTCCTGATTCATTAGGAGGCGCCTCTTAATGAACCAGGAGTTACTGACTCCCAACATGCCCCCTCATCAAGACCAGCATGAAAATTGCCAGTCTTGATGAATCTGGGCCATGCGGTGACAAAAATGTGTTTTCTGTCCACAAAAATGATTATGAAATCGACCACTACCATCTAGTAATTTAGTACTTGTATTTTCCCATAAATTGATTCTGGAGCATCTTTACTTAGATTGATTGCTAGACCTTGTAGGGACACACCCTAAGGGCAAAAAGAATTTTGACACCCAGTTGTCAGTTTTCTATGCAAGTCCCTGAGGAATAACACATCGCAAAGTCCTATGGAATTTTCTGGTTAATACAAGAATTTACTATGCAGGCATGAGCTGACGTCTTATTCGATGTGACTGTTCGGCACAGGGGAATGGAGGAGACGTGAGACAGTGAGATAGGCGGTGTGAAGGGAGTTTATGTATTTAGTGTCATTGTCACAGCAAGGCTCTCAATACAGTATATGGAAGTGCAAGCGAGAATGATCCAGCAACGACATGAACATTTAGGCTACATATGAATGACAAAATATCCTTCGGGGATATGTGAAAAACACTTCTATTGTCTGTGGAATGTTGCATTATTTGTGTTATTTTTACTATAAAGTATTTACATGTGTAGGGTTATATCTCCAGAAATATCTGTGACTGTCCCAAAATTTGCAGATAATCCCCAAAAAAACTTCACTCAAATGAATAGAACTGATTTACATTTGTATACTTGCCTGTAAAAAACTCTGAGGGTATGAGCACACGTCAGGATTTCTTGCAGAAATTTTCCTGACAAAAACCGGACATTTCTGCTAGAAATCTGCATGGGTTTTTTTTTCGCGTTTTTTCATGCGTTTTAGATGCGTTTTTGACGCGTTTTTCGTGCGTTTTTTCCAAATGCATAGAAAAGCAGGAAAAACGCAGAAAATCCGCAAAGTTAATAAACATGCTACTTTTTTTACCGCGATGAGGTTTTTTCGCGGAAAAAAACGCATCATGTGCACAAAACATGCCGAATGCATTCTAAATGATAGGATGCATAATGTATGCATTTTTAATGAGTTTCTATAGCATGTTTATCGCGAAAAAAACTGAACTTGTGCACATACCCTGACTCGTGAAGGTACTCTCAGGCTGGCTCACGCGAGTGTAAAACTGACAAGTGCTATGTGATGGTTTATTAGGTAGCACTCGGTCCATTGTTACACTATGGGGCAATGGAGATCTGTGCTTTTTTCTACAGACCAAACCAGTCTGTGGAAAAAATCCCAGCATGCTGTGAGCGGGTCCACGAATGGGATAACGCGCACCCATTCAAGTCTATGGGTGCATGAAAACATCGGACTGCACTCGGATGTCATCTGAATGCAATCTGATTTACGCAGCCACAGACAATGGAGAAGATGGAGAAATTAAGTTCTCAATCTTCTCCACACCTGTGAAGTGATTTTCCCATGTGAGCAAATCGGATCACAGTAAACTGACTCTTTCATCAAATTTTATCAAACTGTCATTACCATAATTGATCCAATCTTCTCGGAAGAGAGATTCATTGCTTGTGTGACTATAGCCTTCATGAGAGAATTCTGAATGCTCACAATACATGAATCCCACACTGTTAGAATTCTAAGGTACCAGCAGTAAAAGAAGGCGGTCACGTGACCGTAAAGGTGCAATTTGCATAAATTTGGCCACATTCCGACTAGATCAGCGTGGCCTTGCCCAATGCAAGTGAACTGAGTGTTGCTGATCATGTCTAGTCTTCACATGAATACTTGTATGCAAACTTGTGATCTCGAATGTCAAAACCAGAGAATCCTGACAGTGAGCAATGCGCACACTGTGGGATTTCAAAAGTCTGCAGTCACATAGAGTAACTGCAGACTTTCATCTCAAACTTGGACAGGACAACCTCTTTAAAGACTTGAGCAGTAAAGGGAGCTGTCTTGTGCAACCTGCAGCCTTCTTGGTCTACTGTATCATTGCCTTTCTACATGCTTCGTTGTTAAGATTTCAAAAGCCATTGATCCATAAAACCAGAAAAGTGTCATGACAAAGGCAAGTATGCACTTAACACAACTGACCAGAGATACAAAGTATTTTTGTCTTTTCTGTTCTTATCTGTTCCCTGCCAGATTTCAAGAACAATCCTGCGTAAATAAAATACAACCCCTGGCAAAAATTATGTAATCACCGGCCTTGGATGATGTTCATTCAGCTGTTCAATTTTGTAGAAAAAAAGCGGATCACAGACATGGCACAAAACTACAGTCATTTCAAATGGCAACTTTCTGGCTTTAAGAAACACTAAAAGAAATCAATAACAAATAATGTGGTAGTAAGTAATGGTTACTTTTTTTTACCAAGCATAGGGGAAAAATTATGGAATCACTCAATTCTGAGGAAAAAATTATGGAATCACCCTGTAAATTTTCATACCCAAAAATAACACCTGCATCAAATTAGATCTGCTTGTTAGTCTGCATCTAAAAAGGAGTGATCACACCTGGGAGAGCTGTTGCACCAAGTGGACTGACATGAATCATGGCTCCAACACGAGAGATGTCAATTGAAACAAAGGAGAGGATTATCAAACTCTTAACAGAGGGTAAATCATCACACAATGTTGCAAAAGATGATGGTTGTTCACAGTCCGCTGTGTCTAAATTCTGCACCAAATACAAACAACATGGGAAGGTTGTTAAAGGCAAACATACTGGTAGACAAAGGAAGACACCAAAGCGTCAAGACCGGAAACTTAAAGCAATAGGAAATGCACAACAAAACAAATGAGGAACGAATAGGTGGAAACTGGAGTTAACGTCTGTGACCGAACTGTAAGAAACCGCCTAAAGGAAATATGGTTTACATACAGAAAAGCTAAACGAAAGCCATCATTAACACCTAAACAGAAAAAACAAGGTTACAATGGGCTAAGGAAAAGCAATAATGGACTGTGGATGACTGGATGAAAGTTATATTCAGTGATGAATCGCGAATCTGCATTGGGTAAGGTGATGATGCTGGAACTTTTGTTTGGTGCCGTTACAATGAGATTTATAAAGATGACTGCCTGAAGAGAACATGCAAATTTCCGCAGTCCTTGTGGATATGGGGCTGCATGTCAGGTAAAGGCACTGGGGAGATGGCTGTCATTACATCTTTAATAAATGCACAGGTTTATGTTGATATTTTGGACACTTTTCTTATCCCATCAATTGACAGGATGATTGGGGATGATGAAATCATTTTTCAAGATGATAATGCATCCTGCCATAGAGCAAAAACTGTAAAAACATTCCTTGAAAAAAGACACATAAGGTCAATGTCATGGCCTGCAAATAGTCTGGATCTCAATCCAATTGAATATCTTTGGTGGAAGTTGAAGAAAATGGTCCATGACAAGGCTCCAACCTGCAAAGCTGATCTGGCAACAGCAATCAGAGAACGTTGGAGCCAGATTGATGAAGAGTACTGTTTGACACTCATTAAGTCCATTCCTCAGAGACTGCAAGCTGTTATAAAAGCCAGAGGCGGTGCAACAAAATACAGTGATGTGTTGGAGTGTTTTTTGTTTGTTTGTTTTTCATGATTCCATAATTTGTTCCTCATAATTGAGTGACTCCATAATTTTTACCCTATGAATGGTTTAAAAAAGTGACCATTACTGACAACCACATTTTTTGTTATTGATTTCTTTTAGTGCTTCTTAAAGCCAGAAAGTTGCCATTTGAAATGACTTTAGTTGTGTGCCATGTCTGTGATCTGCTTTTTTTTCTACAAAATTAAACAACTGAATGAACATCCTCCAAGGCCGATGATTCTATAATTTATCCCAGGGGTTGTATAACACAAACTAATATAAAAACATGCAGTGCAAACAGATGGCAAGTTGATTAACCCCTTTACCCCCAGGAGTGGTTTGCACGTTAATGACCGGGCCAATTTGTACAATTCTGACCACTGTCCCTTTTCACAATTTTCCAACTTTGAATTTTCATGCCCTTAAATCACAGAGATATGTTACACAAAATACTTAATAAGTAACATTTCCCACATGTCTACTTTACATCAGCGCAATTTTGGAATCAAAATTTTTTTTTTAGGGAGTTATAAGGGCTAAAAGTTGACCAGCGATTTCTCATTTTTACAACACCATTTTTTTTAGGGACCACATCACATTTGAAGTCACATTGAGGGATATGATAGAAAATAGCAAAAAGTGACACCATTCTAAAAACTGCACCCCTCAAGGTGCTCAAAACCACATTTAAGAAGTTTATTAACCCTTCAGGTGCTTCACAGGAATTTTTGGAATGTTTAAAAAAAATGAACATTTAACTTTTTTTCCACAAAAAAATTACTTCAGATCCAATTTGTTTTATTTGACCAACGATAATAAGAGAAATTGGACCCCAAAGTTATTGTACAATTTGTCCTGAGTACGCCGATAACCCATATGTGGGGGTAAACCACTGTTTGGGTGCATGCAAGAGAAGGAGCGCCATTTGACTTTTCAATGCAAAATTGGCTGAAATTGAGATCGGACGCCATGTCGCGTTTGGAGAGCCCCTAATGTACCTAAACAGTGGAAACTCCCCACAAGTAACACCATTTTGTAAAGTAGACCCCCTAAGGAACTTATCTAGATGGGTGGTGAGCACTTTGAACCCCAAAGTGCTTCACAGAAGTTTATAATGTAGAGCCGTAAAAATAATAAATCATATTTTTTTTACAAAAGTGATCTTTTCACCCACATTTTTTTTATTTTCCCAAGGGTAGCAGGAGAAAGTGGACCACGAAAGTTGTTGTGCAATTTGACATGAGTATGCTGATACCCCGTATGTGGGGTTAAACAACTGTTTGGGCGCATGGGAGAGCTCGGAAGGTAAGGAGCACCGTTGGACTTTTTCAACGCTGAATTGGCTAGAATTGAGATCAGACGCCATGTCCCGTTTGCAGAGCCCCTGATGTGCCTAAACAATGGAAACCCCCAACAAGTGACCCCATTTTGGAAACTAGACCACCTAAGGGACTTATCTAGATGTGTGGTGTGCACTTTGAACCTCCAATTGTTTCACTAAAGTTTATAGAGCCGTAAAAATTAAAACATCATTTTTTCCCCACAAAAAATGATCTTTTCACTCCCAATTTTTTATTTTCCCAAGGGTATCCAGAGAAATTGGACCCCAAAACTTGTTATGCAATTTGTCCTGAGTATGCTGATATTCCATGTGTGTGTGTGTGTGGGGGGTAACCACCATTTGGGTGCATGGCAGAGCTCGGAAGGGAAGGAGCACCGTTTTGGAATGTAGACTTAGATGGATTGGTCTGCGGGTGTCACGTTGCGTTTACAGAGCCCCTGCATTACCTAAATAGTAGAAAACCCCCCCACAGGTGACCCCATTTTGGAAACTAGACCCCGAAAGGAACTTATCTAGATGTGTTGTGAGAACTTTAAACCCCCAAGTGTATCACTAAAGATTATAATGCAGAGCCGTGAAAATATGAAATCATTTTTTTCCCTCAAAAAAGATTTTTTTAGCCCCCAAATTTTTATTTTTCAAAGGGTAACAGGAGAAATTGGGACGCAAAAGTTGTCCAATTTGACCTGAGTACACTGATACCCCATATGTGGGGGTAAACCACACATTGGGGGTCAGATGTAGTGACATTTTGGAATGCAGACTTTGATGGAATGGAGTGGAAACCCCCCAATTCTAACTATAACCCTAACCCCAACACACCCCTAACCCCAACACACCCCTAACCCTAGCCATAACCCTTACCACACCTCTAACCCCAATACACCCCTAACCATTACCCTAACCACACCTCTAACCCTGACACATCCCTAACCCAACTGTAAATGTAATCCAAACCCTAACCCCAACTCTAGCCTCAACCCTAACCCTAACTTTAGCCCCAACCCTAACCCTAACTTTAGCCCCAACCCTAACCCTAATGGGAAAATGGAAATAAATACTTTTTTTTATTTTATTATTTTTCCATAACTAAGGCAGTGATAAAGGGGGGTTTGATTTACTATTTATAGCGGGTTTTTATGTTAGCTGCTGTCACACGCTAAAAGACGCTTTTTATTGCAAAAAATAGTTTTTGCGTCACATTTTGAGAGCTATAATTTTTCCATATTTTGGTCCACAGAGTCATGTGAGGTCTTGCTTTTTGCAGGCTGAGTTGATGTTTTTATTGGTACCATTTTCGGGCACGTGACATTTTTTCAATCGCCTTTTATTCTGATTTTTGTTAGGAGGAACGAACAAAAACCAGCAATTCATGAATTTCTTTTGGGTGGGCATTTATATCATTCTGCGTTTGGTAAAATTGATAAAGCAGTTATATTCTCCCTGGTATCAGTCTACCACCCTACCCGTGCCCTCCGCTCCGCTAATGACCTCAGGTTAGCATCCTCAATAATCAGAACCTCCCACTCCCGTCTCCAAGACTTTACACGTGCTGCGCCGATTCTTTGGAATGCACTACCTAGGTTAATACGATTAATCCCCAATCCCCACAGTTTTAAGCGTGCCCTAAAAACTCATTTGTTCAGACTGGCCTACCGCCTCAATGCATTAACCTAACGATCCCTGTGTGGCCTATTTATAATAAAAAAAAAAAAAAAAAAAAAAAGGGTTCCTCGCATCATGTTCTCATACACTTTATGCAGTATTAGCCCTCTGTGTCTGTACTGCTACATACTTAGGCAGGTAACTGGTTCATGCAGCTTTACATGAACACCTGAGCCTTACACTATAGCTGGTCCGAATAACTAAAGCAATTGTTACCATCCACCTCTCGTGTCTCCCCTTTTCCCCATAGTTTGTAAGCTTGCGAGCAGGGCCCTCACTCCTCCTGGTATCTGTTTTGAACTGTATTTCTGTTATGCTGTAATGTTTATTGTCTGTACAAGTCCCCTCTATAATTTGTAAAGCGCTGCGGAATATGTTGGCGCTATATAAATAAAATTATTATTATTATTATTATTATTCTTCGGGTTAGTACGATTACAGTGATACCTCATTTATATCATTTTTTATATTTTGTCGTTTTTATACAATAAAAACTATTTTATATAAAAAATAATTATTTTTGCATTGCTTTATTCTGAGGGCTATAACATTTTTGTTTTTTGCTGATGACGCTGTGTGGTGTCTTGTATTTGAAGGACAAGATGACATTTTCAGCAGTACCATGTTTATTTATTTCCGTCTTTTTGATTGCATGTTATTCCACTTTTTGTTTGTCGGTATGATGATAAAGGATTGTTTTTTGCCTCGTTTTTTACGGTGTTCACTAAAGGGGTTAACTAGTGGGACTGTTTTATAGATCGGGTCGTTACGGACGTGGTGATACTAAATATGTGTACTTTTATTGTTTCCTTATTTAGATAAAGAAATATATTTATTGGAACAATATTTTTTTTTTATTTATTTAGGAATTTTTTTTTATATTTTTACACAGTGTGTTTTTTTTTATTTACTTTTTTACTTTGTCCCAGGGTGGGACATCACTATAAATTATCAGATTGCTGATCTGACACTTTGCATAGCACTGTGTCAGATCAGCGATCTGACAGGCAGTGCAGGAGGCTTGCAGGCGCCTGCTGCTAGCAGGTGCTCGCAAGCCACCTCTCTGCAGGACCCGGAAGGACCTCCGCAGCCATCTTGGATCTGGAGCCTGCAGGTAGGAGGACGCGATCACATCGCATTCCGAGGGTCTCAGGGAAGCACGCATCTCCCTGCGAGATGCTTCCCTATGCCACGGAAAGCTGCAATCATGTTTGATCGCAGTGTTCAGGGGGTTAGTATGCCAGGAGCGGTCCGTGACCACTCCTGGCACATCGTGCCAGATGTCAGCTGTGATAATCAGCTGACACCCAGCCGCGATAGCCTACGCTCCCCCCGTGAGCACGGCTGATCTCATATGACGTACTATCCCTTTGGTGGTCATACGGGCCCATGCCACCTGGACGGGATAGTATGTCAGATGTCAGAAAGGGGTTAAAGATAACCCAACAGTAGATTTATGCTGCCCGAACCACAGGCAGCATGAACAAGACACTGGCATGTATATTTTACAGAGAAAAACAAACTTTCAAAAGCCAGGAGGGGAACATGCTTTTTGGATGAGTATACCAAGGTAGGTCCTCTGAGACTTCTCCCCGCCACACTCCCCCCCTAGACAGGTCTCTCCTTGTGTGTATGTAAAGGGAGAAGCCACATTGGAACTTTCAGGGACTAGTCATCAGAGACATATGGTCCTTGGCCACTTTTCAAAATTGTGTTTTCTCTGAAACATTGCAGTAGGAAAACATCTTTAATTCCGATGTCTAATTTATGATGATTGTAGTTCGGGCAGCAAATATCAGATGACGCTTTCCTTTATTCTACTAAATCATATGTAAAACAGATGAAAAATGTCTCACGAATAGATGTAAATTTTGGCCAACGTTACATTTTTCTTTGTAGATGTAGTGCAAATGCTTATGACCAACAGCCAAATATAATTATGTTGATGCAGGAGTAAGGAAACTCCAAATAATTGTCATCAACATTCAGTGCAGGCTCAGAGCAATACAAAAAACATTTCACATATAATTATAATTCATCAAATAATAATGAAGGATACTACGCAATTTGCAGATTAAGAGTTACATTGGTGTCATGAAAATATTACTGTTCCGATGTACCGTATGTGAAATGTCAGTACATAAATGATGTCCAAGTGTCTTTTCTCTCCTATAATTAGAAGCTTTTGCAGAAGATAAAAAGTAAATTATGAAGTCGGTCCAATAATGGGTCTATTATAAATGTAATGAAAAGGCATAAAAACAGTCGTATCCGTCTCCAGGCTTTTGTCTAAAAATGTCTCTGTTCTTTGTTTTTGAAAATTACCTGGACTGTTTGACTGTAAAGATGAAAAACTGTGAGTCCCATTGGCTCCTAACCACCCCTACAATCAGCATCGATGGCCAGCTTTTATGTTTTCCATTATTAATAGCCTGCGAAGATCTTTCATTGCTGCCTTGTTTGGAAAACACTATTCAAATGTAGATTGCCCTAAATCCTAAGCCTATTCATGCATCCGCCTGTGCGCGCAGCACAGGAACAGCAGCCTTTATATATGGTAGAAGGCTACTTTTACAGAGATAATGGTATTTTGGGACAAATTGCACATATAATTATAATTGACTTTGCATTTATCACTATTCCTCTTACTGATCATATCAATTCTGAAAGTTAATTTTCCCCATGGACAATGGTGGCTGACAAACAGGGCTGATTTAAAAAAAAAGGAGGCTTCAGAGACTCAGCTAGCATGGAAGTGCATAAATAGGCAGCTTAAAGCTAATGAGAAACAGGTGATCTGCTTTGGTAAAAATGATAGAAATTAATACGGTAGATCTTAATGTATTTAACACAAATCACACACACACTTTATGGTATTTCACTTGGAATGCTGAAAACCATCTTTTTATTTTGACCAGGTTTCGGGATTGTTACTCGGCCTGGAGCAGTGTAATGAAAAGTGACTTGCTTATGTAAATGATCCGCACACAGATTTTACTCTTGTAAAACAGAGCAGTTACCGAGGGTTTTCTAATTATTTTATGCCCCGTGGTTCTATGATGGGGGCAGAGATGACTATTTGAAAAAGTATGCCGTGATTGACAGAAGTCTTTCCCCCATGGATCTCATTAAAGCCTTGCTTCACAAGTGGGATATACAATATACTACTGAGAAAAGGATCTTCTGCCTCTTCTTGTTTCTTTTTATCCATTTACTGAAATATCTATTTATACCAGAATTCAGAACAACTTTATTCACTTTCTCTTTGTGTATCGTATCAGTGCTTGTCATTTTCTGTATTATGATTCTGATTATGTATTTTAAAAAATCTAACAATTATACAGTTATTTTACTGCTTTTATATCCATACCAAGAATATGAAATCCAATGCCTTATGAAGTGTATGCATGATGCCCTTTATGACTGCATGTGGAGTTCCTACAATTTAACGCTGTGGATCAATAGGCCCTTTATAATGCTACTTAATATATTCTTTTGATAATGAATAATATGTATCCTATGGAATATGACCCCTTTTTCTCCAAAAATCCCTTTATGCTTCTGTATTAAACCCAGGGCCGGACTGGCCATCTGGCAATTCTGGCAAATGCTAGAAGAGCCTGTCTGGTTTTTGGTTGCTTTGTCTGCTACATTATTGTCAGAATCAGGATCTTCAAGATGCCCATACTGTTAACAATTGTGATGGAGCACAAAGTCGCTCTCAGTGTCACTTACCGCAGCAGACCGCGGGCGTCCCTCCTGTCTACGACCTGTCAGAGACCCGTGTAAGGAGGAGAGATGGCCTTGGTGTGCCTTGTCCGGGACGAGTCCGGAAGCACTGGTGCTGTTACCCGAGTTGCAGGGGGGAGAGTTTAATTTCCCGGACAGACCTTTGAACTTGAGACCAGGGGGCGTGGAGGACATAAAAGGGCGACAGTGTGCGGGAACGAGTTCAGTTTGGGCAGGGACTAAGTGTGAGCCCTCCTGCGCTGCACGGTCAGGAGAAAGTAGGCCCAAGCTACAGTGGCCTATGGAAGCTTAGCAGAGCCTTCAGACGGAGATGCTTCCAGAGATCACTGACCGTGCTGACTCCCGTAGTGCCACGACCATACCGCAGAGTGTGGCTGCCTGACATATCCACTCCCGCATACTCCCATGCTGTGTCAGCGCTTAAAAGAAAGGACTGTTCCTCCACCGTTGGATTTTCCCCTTGGACCCAGGACCTGTGATCGGACATCCCAGGAACACCGACGACACCGGAATCCAAACCCCTTCCATACCAAGACAACACCAGATTCTTCAAGCGTTCAGGCTGGAACACCACCGATAACATCTCAGAGATCAATAAGTTTGATGTTTTTGAACTCTCCCCTACCTTATAATGCACCTGTTGTCCCTAAATTAAGCATATACAGTTTAACTACCCTATCTTCCATTTACCCTCTCCCTGTGTGGAGTAACGTTGTTATAATAAATCCTTCTGTTAACCCTTGCTCTGCCTCTGACCGTTTCTGCATCCGTTCACCTGCTTTCACTTGGCGTAGTCAGCAGGATGCATTCTTCAAGTTCATAGGTGGCAGACTCCCCAGGTCCAAAATCTCGCTAGGGGCTATGCTAACTAAGTTGCCAAAGTTTAATGGGAACAATACCATGTTGTGAAGCTGAGCTGAATGTATTAGGGGGATGATGAAAATGCACCCTATGGTGCCCACACTGCAGACAGAGATTGCCATAATGGCACTGGATGGATAGGCCAAAGATTGAGTGATGTTGAGATCCCCCAACAGCGTGACACGTTTGACAAAGTTTTACATATACTAGAGGAGATACATGGGGACCCCACAGATATAGGAGAGTTGAAGTGATGCCTTTTTAGTCAGATCCAAAAGGAGGGGGAGACAATGAACCAGTACATGAATGTGTTACAGGAAATTCACACAGCCGTGACCAGAAATGGTGGGGTGTGGATTGGTCCCATTGACATAGTACTCCGGGATCAGTTGGTGACCGGGCTGAGAGATGCCCTGCTAAGGCCGGCTTCACACTTGCGAGTTTTACGGACGTAAGAGCGCAGAAACTACGTCCGTAAAACTCGCAAAAAATACGGCACAATTATTCTCTATGCCCCTGCTCCTATCTGCCGTATTTTACTGATCAATATTATACGGCTTTCTACGGCCGTACAAAATCGCAGCATTCTGCGTTTGTCACCGTACTGCGCAAGAAATACGCCAATGAAAGTCTATGGAAGCGTGAAAAATACGGATTTCACACGGACAAGCAGTGTGACTTGCGAGAAATACGCAGCGCTGTTAGAGAGAAAAGCCGGTAATTCAGTGCGGTGTACAGTAAAATCACACTGACAGCTTACAGTAGAATAGGTAGAATAAATGTGTACACATAGAATAGGTATATATATATATATATGTCAGTGAGACACATATATGTATATATATTAATATTTATTCCAGCGCTATACAGCTTGAAAGCCGGTAATTCAATTACCGGCTTTTTCTTTCTCCTTCCTAAAACCCGACATGATTTGAGACATGGTTTACATACAGTAAACCATGTCTTCTCTCCATTTTTTTTGCAGATTCCACACTACTAATGTCAGTAGTGTGTATCTGCAAAATTTGGCCGTTCTAGCTCTTAAAATAAAGGGTTAAATGGCGGAAAAAATTGGCGTGGGCTCCCGCGCAATTTTCTCCGCCAGAGTAGTAAAGCCAGTGACTGAGGGCAGATATTAATAGCCTGGAGAGGGTCCACGGTTATTAGCCCCCCCCTGGCTAAAAATATCTGCCCCCAGCCACCCCAGAACAGGCACATCTGGAAGATGCGCCTATTCTGGCACTTGGCCACTCTCTTCCCACTCCCGTGTAGCGGTGGGATATGGGGTAATGAAGGGTTAATGCCACCTTGCTATTGTAAGGTGACATTAAGCCTAATTAATAATGGAGAGGCGTCAATTATGACACCTATCCATTATTAATCCAATTGAATGAAAGGGTTAAATAAAACACAAACACATTATTTAAAATTATTTTAATGAAATAAAAACAATGGTTGTTGGAGTATTTTATTCTACGCCCAATCCAGTCACTGAAGACCCTCGTTCTGTGAAAGAAAAAACATAATAAACCAACAATATACTTACCCTCCGCAGATCTGTAACGTCCAACGATGTAAATCCTTCTGAAGGGGTTAAAACATTTTGCAGCAAGGAGCTTTGCTAATGCAGGCTGCTCCTCGCTGCAAAACCCCGGGGAATGAGTCTAAATATAGATCAATGAGCTATATTTAGCTTCATTTGCGGTGAGGCGCCCTCTGCTGGATGTTCATAGATCGTGGGAAATTTCCTAGAAAGCTCCCAGGCTTTCTAGGCAAGTTCCCACGATCTATAAACAGCCAGCAGAGGGCGCCTCACCGCAAATGAAGCTAAATATAGCTCATTGATCTATATTTAGACTCATTCCCCGGGGTTTTGCAGCGAGGAGCAGCCTGCATTAGCAAAGCTCCTTGCTGCAAAATGTTTTAACCCCTTCAGAAGGATTTACATCGTTGGACGTTACAGATCTGCGGAGGGTAAGTATATTGTTGGTTTATTATGTTTTTTCTTTCACAGAACGAGGGTCTTCAGTGACTGGATTGGGCGTAGAATAAAATACTCCAACAACCATTGTTTTTATTTCATTAAAATAATTTTAAATAATGTGTTTGTGTTTTATTTAACCCTTTCATTCAATTGGATTAATAATGGATAGGTGTCATAATTGACGCCTCTCCATTATTAATTAGGCTTAATGTCACCTTACAATAGCAAGGTGGCATTAACCCTTCATTACCCCATATCCCACCGCTACACGGGAATGGGAAGAGAGTGGCCAAGTGCCAGAATAGGCGCATCTTCCAGATGTGCCTGTTCTGGGGTGGCTGGGGGCAGATATTTTTAGCCAGGGGGGGGGCCAATAACCGTGGACCCTCTCCAGGCTATTAATATCTGCCCTCAGTCACTGGCTTTACTACTCTGGCGGAGAAAATTGCGCGGGAGCCCACGCCAATTTTTTCCGCCATTTAACCCTTTATTTTAAGAGCTAGAACGGCCAAATTTTGCAGATACACACTACTGACATTAGTAGTGTGGAATCTGCAAAAAAAATGGAGAGAAGACATGGTTTACTGTATGTAAACCATGTCTCAAATCATGTCGGGTTTTAGGAAGGAGAAAGAAAAAGCCGGTAATTGAATTACCGGCTTTCAAGCTGTATAGCGCTGGAAAAAATATTAATATATATGCATATATGTGTCTAATGACATATATATATATATATATATATATATATATGACAGTATATATATATTTTTTTTTCTTTTTGGGACACATGGATCATTTCTATAGCGGTATGTTGGTTTTGCAAGCCTGCGAGAAAACCACGCAGTACGGATGCCATACGGATTACATACGGAGGATGCCATGCGCAAAAAACGCTGACACACCCTGCCTACGGAGGAGCTACGGACCACTATTTTCGGGACATTTCAGCGTATTACGGCCGTAATATACGGACCGTATTTTCATACGCTGAGTGTGAAGCCTGCCTAAAACAGGCCCTACGAGAGGGATTTAGAGTGACCCCAAACATGATATTCGCAGAGGTGGAAGGTGAAGCGCAGGCACGAGAGCAAAAGCAGGGGGTGGCAGTGCCAGTGGCGAAGGTTTGAAATGGAGAGCCATGAGCTCTGTGACTGAACCAGTTTGGGCCAAAGATCTGCGGAGAGAAATCTTAGCCATGAGAGAGGATATGATGAAAACTAAGAGGAAAGTGTCTTCTTTGAGTGCCCCAAGGACCAAAACCTACTCAGTCAAGAGTGGGAGGAAGGGCAGCTCAGCAGGAAGAACTCCTTACCTGCTTCCTGTGTGGTGTGCTCGGACATATGGCTCAAGCCTGTCCACTACGGGGACGGCCTCTGCAGCGCCGCCTGTTAACCCCTTCCCGACCCATGACGCCACGTAGGCGTCATGAAAGTCGGTGCCAATCCGACCTATGACGCCTATGTGGCGTCATGGAAAGATCGCGTCCCTGCAGATCGGGTGAAAGGGTTAACTCCAATTTCACCCGATCTGCAGGGACAGGGGGAGTGGTACTTCAGCCCAGGAGGGGTGGCTTCACCCCCCCCCCCGTGGCTACGATCGCTCTGATTGGCTGTTGAAAGTGAAACTGCCAATCAGAGTGATTTGTAATATTTCACCTAAAAAACTGGTGAAATATTACAATCCAGCCATGGCCGATGCTGCAATATCATCGGTCTTGGCTGGAAACACTGATGTGCCCCCCTCACCCCACCGATCGCTCCCCCAAGCCACCGATCTGTGGTCCGCTCCCCTCCGTCCTGTGCTCCGCGCCCCCGTCCTCCTGTCCGCTCCCCCCGAGCTCCGACACCCCCCCCCCGTGCCCCGATCTCCCCCTCTTAAACTTACCGAGGCTCCCGGTGTCCGTCCGTCTTCTCCATGGGCGCCGCAGATTTTTCAAAAATGGTGCGGAAAAATCTCACACGAATCCGCAACGTGGGCACATAGCCTTAGGGTTAGGGTTGGAATTAGAGTTAGGGTTGGAATTAGGGCTAGGGTTGGAAATAGGGTTAAGATTAGGCTTGTGGTCACGGTTATGGTTAGGGGTGTGTTGGGGTTAGGGTTGTGGTTAGGGGTGTGTTGGGGTTAGGGTTTGGATTAGGGTTAGGATTATGTTTAGGATTGGGATTAGGGTTAGGGGTGTGTTGGGGTTAGGGCTGTGGTTAGGGGTGTGTTGGGGTTAGGGTTGTGATTAGGGTTATGGCTAGAGTTGCGATTAGGGTTAGGGGTGTGTTGGGGTTATTGTTGGAGTTAGAATTGAGGGGTTTCCACTGTTTAGGCACATCAGGGGTCTCCAAACGCAACATGGCGCCACCATTGATTCCAGCCAATCTTGCGTTCAAAAAGTCAAATGGTGCTCCCTCCCTTCCAAGCCCCGACATGCGCCAAAACAGTGGTTTACCCCCACATATGGGGTACCAGCATACTCGGGACAAACTGGGCAACAACTATTGGGGTCCAATTTCTCCTGCTACCCTTGTGAAAATAAAAAACTGCTTGCTAAAACATCATTTTTGAGGAAAGAAAAATTATTTTTTTATTTTCACGGTTCTGCGTTATAAACTTCTGTGAAGCACTTGGGGATTCAAAGTGCTCACCACTATCTAGATAAGTTCCTTTGGGGGTCTAGTTTCCAAAATAGGGTTACTTGTGGGGGGTTTTACTGTTTAGGCACATCAGGGGCTCTGCAAATGCAACGTGACGCCCGCAGACCATTCCATCAAAGTCTGCATTTCAAAACTCCACTACTTCCCTTCCGAGCCCCGACGTGTGCCCAATCAGTAGTTTACCCCCACATATGGGGTATCAGCGTACTCAGGACAAACTGGGCAACAATTATTGGGGTCCAATTTCTCCTGTTACCCTTGTGAAAATAAAAAAATTGCTTGCTAAAACATCATTTTGAGGAAAGAAAAATTATTTTTTTATTTTCACGGCTCTGCATTGTAAACTTCTGTGAAGCACTTGGGGGTTCAAAGTGCTCACCACATATCAAGATAAGTTCCTTGGGGGTCTAGTTTTCAAAATGGGGTAACTTGTGGTGGGTTTCTACTGTTTAGGCACATCAGTGGCTCTGCAAACGTAACATGATGCCCGCAGACCATTCCATCAAAGTCTGCATTCCAAAACATCACTACTTCCCTTCTGAGCCCCGACGTGTGCCCAAACAGTGGTTTCCCCCTACATATGGGGTATCAGCGTACTCAGGACAAACTGGACAACAATTTTTGGGGTCCAATTTCTCCTGTTACTCTTGTGAAAATAAAAAAATTGCGGGCTAAAAATGATTTTTTATTTTCATGGCTCTGCGTTATAAACTTCTGTGAAGCACTTGGGGGTTTAAAGTGGTCACCGCACATCTAGGTTAGTTCCATGGGAGGTCTAGTTTTCAAAATGGGGTCACATGTGGGGGAGCTCAAATGTTTAGGCACACAGGGGCTCTCCAAACGTGACATGATGTCAGCTAACAATTGGAGCTAATTTTTCATTCAAAAAGTCAAATGGCGCTCCTTCCCTTCCGAGCCCTGCCGTGTGCCCAAACAGTGGTTTACCCCCACATATGAGGTATCAGTGTACTCAGGAGAAATTGCCCAATAAATTTTAGGATCCATCTTATCCTGTTGCCCATGTGGAAATTAACAAATTGAGGCTAAAAGAAATTTTTTGTGAAAAAAAAGTAGTTTTTCATTTTTACAGATCAACTTGTGAAGCACCTGGGGGTTCAAAGTGCTCACTATGCATCTGGATAAGTTCCTTGGGGGGTCTAGTTTCCAAAATGGAGTCACATGTGGGGGAGCTCCAATGTTTAGGCATACAGGGGCTCTCCAAACGCGACATGGTGTCCGCTAACGATTGGAGCTAATTTTTCATTCAAAAGTCAAATGGCGCTCCTTCCCTTCCGTGCCTTGCCGTGTGCACAAACAGTGGTTTGTGACCACATATGAGGTATCAGTGTACTCAGGAGAAATTGCCCAACACATTTTAGGATCCATTTTATCCTGTTGCCCATGTGGAAATGAACAAATTGAAGCTAAAAGAATTTTTTTGTGAAAAAAAGTACTTTTTCATTTTTACGGATCAATTTGTGAAGCACCTGGGGGTTCAAAGTGCTCACTATGCATCTAGATAAGTTCCTTGGGGGGTCTAGTTTCCAAAATGGGGTCAATTGTGGGGGAGCTCCAATGTTTAGGCACACAGGGTCTCTCCAAACGCGACATGGTGTCCGCTAAAGATTGGAGCCAATTTTTCATTGAAAAAGTCAAATGGCGCTCCTTCCCTTCCAAGCCCTGTCGTGCGCCCAAACAGTAGTTCCCCCCCACATATGGGGTATCGGCGTACTCAGGACAAATTGTACAATAACTTTTGGGGTCCAGTTTCTCTTTTTACCCTTGGGAAAATAAAAAAATTGTTGCTAAAAGATCATTTTTGTGACTAAAAAGTTAAATGTTCATTTTTTACTTCCATGTTGCTTCTGCTGCTGAGAAGCATCTGAAGGGTTAATAAACTTTTTGAATGTGGTTTTGAGCACCTTGAGGGGTGCAGTTTTTAGAATGGTGTCACTTTTGGGTATTTTCAGCCATATAGACCCCTCAAACTGACTTCAAATGTGAGGTGGTCCCTAAAAAAAATGGTTTTGTAAATTTCGTTGTAAAAAGGAGAAATCGCTGGTCAAATTTTAACCCTTATAACTTCCTAGCAAAAAAAAATATTTTTCCAAAATTGTGCTGATGTAAAGTAGACATGTGGGAAATGTTATTTATTAACTATTTTGTGTCACATAACTCTCTGGTTTAACAGAATAAAAATTCAAGATTTGAAAATTGCAAAATTTTCAAAATTTTAGCCAAATTTCCATTTTTTTCACAAATAAAAGCAAAAATTACTGACCTAAATTTACCACTAACATGAAGCCCAATATGTCACGAAAAAACATTCTCAGAACCGTTAGGATCCGTTGAAGCGTTCCCGAGTTATTACCTCATAAAGGGACACTGGTCAGAATTGCAAAAAACGGCCAGGTCATTAAGGTCAAAATAGACTGGGTCATGAAGGGGTTAAACTAGGAGGCTCTGAAACTGGGGGACGCCACCCGAAGCCAGAACAGTCAGTGAGAAGAACCAGAAGTCCCACTAATTTAGTTTCAGTGTGTCCGTTAGTTTGGGCTGAAATTGATGGACTGGCTGTGCGCTGCCTGGTGGATAGTGGCTCTCAAGTGACCACGATGCCCCAGGCGTATCATTAAAGACATTTCCCGGAGGCAATGAGGCCTGAATAGGGACAGGTGATAAGATTAACGTCCGCCAATCAACTACCCATCCCAGTCGCAGGGGTGGCGTGGATGCAAATCAAGGTCTGTGGGAAAGATCTGGGACACAAAGTGGTAGTGCTGACCTCGGGGGACACAGAACGTGGGTACACGGTCACTCTGGGAATGAATGTTTTGAAGGAGTTCGGAAGTGTGCTCGTGAACGAATCCCCAGATGTATTCCTGAGACAGTGGAGCCGACAGACTCTCAGAGAAAGTTATTTCAGCAATTGATAAGGTCGGCACAGACCCAAGAAGCCTCCGGCGAAGGGAAAGTGCTGGGAAAATTAATCACCGCAGCTGCAGGTAGACTGGAGATACCCCTGGACAGACCTTGCTATCCTTGCCTGTCTGGGTCTGCATGCCCCTGGAAGGGGTAGAGATACAATTAGTGCCAACCGTCATGGAGAACTTACTATCAGGGTTCTTAGTCGCATGAACGTTGGATAACGTGTGCGAAGAGAAAGTACCAGTACACTGTATAAATCTGAGAGAAGAACCGCTTACCTTGTCTCCCAAGAGTGAGATAGCCCAAGTCTTCGGCATGCCAGAAGAATTGACGCTACCCTAGACCGTCCAATTGACCACAAAAAAAGAAGATCCTTGGATTGTAGCTATAGAAGCTTTCTCCGTGTCAGAGCCATTACAGCAAAAAGAGGGATGGAAAATTCTTGATCAAATGCGGGCTGAACTTTTGCGGGCTTACATCCAATCAGATACAACAAGTGGAAGTCCTACTGGAACACATGTGTTCGCCCAACATGAAGATGACTTTGGCTGTACCACCGCCATCACCCATAAGATTCCAACGGGGCAAGCGGCACCTATAAAAGATCGCTATCAGCAGATTCCTCCACAACTCTATCAGGAGGTAAAAGGGATGCTCTCCCAGATGTTGCAGAACGGCGTGATCTGGGAAAGCCAGAGCCCGTGGGCCTCTCCAATTGTTCTTGTCCAAAAAAAAAAGACTGAACCCTCAGATTCTGCGTGGACTACCACAAGTTAAATGCCTATACTGTTCGAGACTCGTATCTGCTGCCCAGTGTAGAAGAGTCTCTCTCTGCCCTAGGACATGCAAAGTATTTCTCCACACTGGATCTGGCAATTGGCTACTGGCAGGTACCAATGTCGGAGCATGACCGAGCGAAGACAGCCTTTATATTACCAATGGGGCTGTTTGAATTTAACCGAATGCTATTCGGACTGGCGAATGCTCAGGGAACTTTTCAGCAACTTATAGAGAAATGTCTGGGGGACCTGAATTTTGACGCCACGCTGATCTACTTGGATGACATAATCGTCTATGCTGGCACATTTGATGAACATCTGCAACGATTAGAGCAAGTATTGAGCTAGCTCCAAGGACAGAGCCTAAAGGTGAAGCCTTCCAAATGCCATCTGTTCCAAACCCAGATTGATTACCTGGGGCATATCGTTTCGGCTGGAGGAGTAAGACCATCCTCAGAGAAGATCGCAGCAGTACGAGACTGGCCTACCCCAAAGACAGTAAAGGATGTAAGGACCTTCTTGGGACTAACTGGCTCCTACCGACTGTTCGTGAAGAATTTCACACACATCGTGAATAGTGATGAGCGAGTGTACTCTTGCTCAGGGTTATCCCGAGCACACTCGGGTGACCTCCGAGTATTTATGACTGCTCGGAGATTTAGTTTTCATTGTGGCAGCTGAATGAGGTACAGCTACTAGCCAGGCTGAGTAAATGTGGGGGTTACCTGGTTGCTAGGGAATTCTCACATGTAATCAAGCTGGCTATTAGCTATAAATCATTCAGCTGCCACAATGAAAACTAAATCTTCGAGCAGTCATAAATACTTGGAGGTCACCCGAGCGTGCTCGAGAAAACCTGAGGTACCATCATACTACAAAGGAGATGTGAGGTGTACTATCATAACATATAAGGAGCTATGAGGTGTATCATCATAATATATGAGGGCCGTTGGGGCGGACCATTATGCTATACTAGATGGTGGCCCGATTCTAACGCATCGGGTATTCTAGAATATGCATAGTAGTATATAGCACAGCCCACGCAGTATATAACACAGGCCACATAGTATAAAACACAGCCCACGTAGTATATAACACACCTCGCGTAGTATATAACACTGCTCACGTAGTATATAACACAGCCACGTAATATATTGCACAGCCCACGTAGTATATAACATAGCCACGTATTATATTACATTGCCCACGTAGTATATAGCACAGCCACGTAGTATATTTCCCAGCCACGTAGTATATTGCCCAGCCTCGTAGTATATAGCACAGAGACGTAGTGTATAACACAGGCCACGAAGTATATAACACAGCCCATGCAGTATATAACACAGCCCACGTAGTATCTAACACAGCCCACGTAGTGTACAGCAATGTGGGTACCATATCCCTGTTAAAAAAAGATTTAAAATAAAAATAGTTATATACTCACCTTCCGGCGGCCTCCGAATCCAGCCCAGACGTTTAGCGATGCTCCTCGCGACGCTCCGGTCCCAAGAATGCATTGCGGCAATAACACATGATGATGTAGCGGTCTCGTGAGACCGCTACGTCATCTCCGGTCATTGCCGCAATGCATTCTTGGGACCGGAGAGTCGCGAGGAGCGGTAAAGGCGCCGGAAGATGAGAATATAATGATTTTTAATTTTTTTTTAAATTATTTTTAACATTAGATCTTTTTACTATTGATGCTGCATAGGCAGCATCAATTGTAAAAAGTTGGTCACACAGGGTTAATAGCAGCGTTAACGGACTGCGTTACACCGCATTATGCCGCGGACTGCTAAAACGCTATGGGGGCACTGACTGGAGGGCAATAGGGAGGGGACACTGACTGGAGGGGAGTAGGGAAGGGCGAATTTGCGGCCGGACTGTGCCCGTCGCTGATCAGCGACGCGGGATTTCCGTGACAGACAAACAGATGGAAGTGACGACTTCTATATCTCAGAAAGACCTCCACTGTTAAACAGTAGCAAACTTTGCCACAGAATAAGGATAGGTGAGGATTTTGTCCTTTCAGCCATTTATGACATATCCTATGGACATTGCATAATTGCTTAACCCCTTTCTGACATCGGACGTACTATCCCGTCCATGTGGGGTGGGCCCCTATGACCATGGACGGGATAGTACGTCCAGCGCGATCGGCGGCGCTCACGGGGGGAGCGCCGCAGATCGCGGCCGGGTGTCAGCTGCCTATTGCAGCTGACATCCGGCACTATGTGCCAGGAGCGGTCACGGACCGCCCCCGGCACATTAACCCCTGGCACACCGCGATCAAAGATGATTGCGATGTGCCGGCGGTGCAGGGAAGCACCGCGCAGGGAGGGGGCTCCCTGCGGGCTTCCCTGAGCCCCCCGCAGCAACGCGATGTGATCGCGTTGCTGCGAGGGTCTTACCTCCCTCCCTCCCTGCTCGAGCCCCGGATCCAAGATGGCCGCGGATCCGGGTCCTGCAGGGAGGGAGGTGGCTTCACAGAGCCTGCTTAGAGCAGGCACTGTGAAGGCTGCAGCGCTGCATGTCAGATCAGTGATCTGACAGAGTGATCTGACAGAGTGCTATGCAAACTGTCAGATCACTGATCTGTGATGTCCCCCCCTGGGACAAAGTAAAAAAGTAAAAAAAAAAAATTTCAAATGTGTAAAAAAAAATAAAAAAAAAATTCCAAAATAATGAAAAAAAATAAAAAATATTATTCCCATAAATACATTTCTTTATCTAAATAAAAAAAAACAAACAATAAAAGTACACATATTTAGTATCGCCGCGTCCGTAACGGCCCGACTTATAAAACTGGCCCACTAGTTAACCCCTTCAGTAAACACCGTAAGAAAAAAAAAAAAAAACGAGGCAAAAAACAACACTTTATTATCATACCGCCGAACAAAAAGTGGAATAACACGTGATCAAAAAGACAGATATAAATAACCATGGTACCGCTGAAAACGTCATCTTGTCCCGCAAAAAACGAGCCACCATACAGCATCATCAGCAAAAAAATAAAAAAGTTATAGTCCTGAGAATAAAGCGATGCCAAAATAATTATTTTTTCTATAAAATAGTTTTTATCGTATAAAAGCGCCAAAACATAAAAAAATGATATAAATGAGGTGTCGCTGTAATCGTACTGACCCGAAGAATAAAACTGCTTTATCAATTTTACCAAACGCGGAACGGTATAAACGCCTCCCCCAAAAGAAATTCATGAATAGCTGGTTTTTGGTCATTCTGCCTCACAAAAATCGGAATAAAAAGCGATCAAAAAATGTCACATGCCCGAAAATGTTACCAATAAAAACGTCAACTCGTCCCGCAAAAAACAAGACCTCACATGACTCTGTGGACCAAAATATAGAAAAATTATAGCTCTCAAAATGTGGTAACGCAAAAAATATTTTTTGCAATAAAAAGCATCTTTCAGTGTGTGACGGCTGCCAATCATAAAAAGCCGCTAAAAAACCCGCTATAAAAGTAAATCAAACCCCCCTTCATCACCCCCTTAGTTAGGGAAAAATTAAAAAAATGTATTTATTTCCATTTTCCCATTAGGGCTAGGGTTAGAGTTAGGGCTAGGGTTAGGGCTAGGGTTAGGGCTAGGGTTAGGGTTAGGGTTAGGGCTAGGGTTAGGGTTAGGGTTAGGGCTAGGGTTAGGGTTAGGGCTAGGGTTAGGGCTAGGGTTAGGGTTAGGGCTAGGGTTAGGGCTAGGGTTAGGGCTAGGGTTAGGGCTAGGGTTAGGGCTAGGGTTAGGATTAGGGTTAGGGCTAGGGCTACAGTTTGGGTTGGGGCTAAAGTTACAGTTAGGGTTTAGATTACATTTACGGTTGGGAATAGGGTTGGGATTAGGGTTAGGGGTGTGTCTGGGTTAGAGGTGTGGTTAGGGTTACTGTTGGGATTAGGGTTAGGGATGTGTTTGGATTAGGGTTTCAGTTATAATTGTGCCTAAACAGTGGAAACCCCACATCAGGGGCTCTCCAAACGCGACATGGCGTCCGATCTCAATTCCAGCCAATTCTGCGTTGAAAAAGTAAAACAGTGCTTCTTCCCTTCCGAGCTCTCCCGTGTGCCCAAACAGGGGTTTACCCCAACATATGGGGTATCAGCGTACTCAGGACAAATAGGACAAAAACTTTTGGGGTCCAATTTCTCCTGTTACCCTTGGGAAAATACAAAACTCAGGGCTAAAACATTTTTTGTGGGAAAAAAAAAGATTTTTTATTTTCACGGCTCTGCGTTATAAACTGTAGTGAAACACTTGGGCGTTCAAAGTTCTCACAACACATCTAGATTAGTTCCCTGGGGGGTCTAGTTTCCAATATGGGGTCACTTGTGGGGGGTTTCTACTGTTTAGGTACATTAGGGGTTCTGCAAACGCAATGTGACGTCTGCAGACCATTCCATCTAAGTCTGCATTCCAAATGGCGCTCCTTCCCTTCCGAGCTCTGCCATGCGCTCAAACGGTGGTTTCCCCCAACATACAGGGTATCAGCGTACTCAGGACAAATTGGCCAACAACTTTTGGGGTCGAATTTCTCCTCTTACCCTCGGGAAAATACAAAACTGGGGGCTAAAAAATAATTTTGGGGGGAAAGATTTTTTTTTTTAATTTTCACGGCTCTGCGTTACAAACTGTAGTGAAACACTTGGGGGTTCAAAGCTATTACAACACATATAGATGAGTTCCTTAGGGGGTCTAGTTTCCAAAATGGTGTCACTTGTGGGAGGTTTCTACTGTTTAGGTACATTAGGGGCTCTGCAAATGCAATGTGACACCTGCAGACCATTCCATCTAAGTCCTCATTCCAAATGGAGCTCCTTCCCTTCCGAGCCCTCCCATGCGCCCAAACAGTGGTTCCCCCCCCCACATATGGGGTATCAGCGCACTCAGGACAAATTGGACAACAAATTGTGGGGTCGAATTTCTCCTGTTACCCTCGGGAAAATACAAAACTGGGGGCTAAAAAATAATTTTTGTGGGAAAAAATTTTTGTTTTATTTTTACGGCTCTCCATTATAAACTTCTGTGAAGCCCTTGGTGGGTCAAAGCACTCAGCACACATCTAGATAAGTTCCTAAGGGGGTCTACTTTCCAAAATGGTGTCACTTGTGGGGGATTTCTACTGCTTAGGTACATTAGGGGCTCTGCAAACGCAATGTGACACCTGCAGACCATTCCATCTAAGTCTGCATTCAAATGGCACTCCTTCCCTTCTGAGCCCTCCCATGTGCCCAAACAGTGGTTCCCCCCACATATGGTGTATCATCGCACTCAGGACAAATTGGGCAACAAATTTTGGGGTCCAATTTCTCCTGTTACCCTCAGGAAAATACAAAACTGGGGGCTAAAAAAATAATTTTTGTGGGAAAAAAATTTTGTTTTATTTTTACGGCTCTGCATTATAAACTTCTGTGAAGCACTTGGTGGGTCAAAGTGCTCACCACACCTCTAGATAAGTTCCTTAGGGGGTCTACTTTCCAAAATGGTGTCATTTGTGGGGGGTTTCAATGTTTAGGCACATCAGTGGCTCTTAAAACGCAACATGGCGTTCTATCTCAATTCCTGTCAATTTTGCTTTGAAAAGTCAAACGGCGCTCCTTCCCTTCCGAGCTCTCCCATCCGCCCAAACAGTGGTTTACCCCCACATATGGGCTATCAGCATACTCAGGACAAATTGTACAACAACTTTTGGGGTCCAATTTCTTCTCTTACCCTTGGGAAAATAAAAAATTGGGGGCGAAAAAATAATTTTTGTGAAAAAATATGATTTTTTATTTTTACGGTTCTACATTATAAACTTCTGTGAGGCACTTGGTGGGTCAAAGTGCTCACCACACCTCTAGATAAGTTCCTTAGGGGGTCTACTTTCCAAAATGGTGTCACTTGTGGGGGGTTTCAATGTTTAGCCACATCAGGGGCTCTCCAAACGAAACATGGCGTCCCATCTCAATTCCTGTCAATTTTGCATTGAAAAGTCAAATGGCACTCCTTCGCTTCCGAGCTCTGCCATGCGCCCAAACAGTGGTTTACCCCCACATGTGGGGTATTGGCATACTCAGGACAAATTGTACAACAATGTTTGGGGTCCATTTTCTCCTGTTACCCTTGGTAAAATAAAACAAATTGGAGCTGAATTAAATTTTTTGTGAAAAAAAGTTAAATGTTCATTTTTATTTAAACATTTAAAAAATTCCTGTGAAGCACCAGAAGGGTTAATAAACTTCTTGAATATGGTTTTGAGCACCTTGAGGGGTGTAGTTTTTAGAATGGTGTCACACTTGGGTATTTTCTATCATATAGACCCCTCAAAATGACTTCAAATGAGATGTGGTCCCTAAAATAAAATGGTGTTGTAGAAATGAGAAATTGCTGGTCAACTTTTAACCCTTATAACTCCCTAACAAAAAAAAATTTTGGTTCCAAAATTGTGCTGATGTAAAGTAGACATGTGGGAAATGTTACTTATTAAGTATTTTGTGTGACATATCTCTGTGATTTAATTGCATAAAAATTAAAAGTTGGAAAATTGCAAAATTTTCATAATTTTCGCCAAATTTCCGTTTTTTTCACAAATAAACGCAGGTACTATCAAAGAATTTTTACCATTGTCATGAAGTACAATATGTCACGAGAAAACAATGTCAGAATCACCAGGATCCATTGAAGCGTTCCAGAGTTATAACCTCATAAAGGGACAGTGTTCAGAATTGTAAAAATTGGCCCGGTCATTAACGTGCAAACCACCCTTGGGGGTAAAGGGGTTAAAGGGATCCTGTCACCCCGTTTTTTCAGTTTGAGATAAAAATACCGTTAAATAGGGCCTGAGCTGTGCGTTACAATAGTGTATTTTGTGTACCCTGATTCCCCACCTATGCTGCCGAAATACGTTACCAAAGTCGCCGTTTTTGCCTGTCAATCAGGCTGGTCTGGTCAAATGGGCGTGGTGACATCGCTGTTTCTTCCCCCAGATCTTGCTTAGCTTTCCTTTGGTGGCGTAGTGGTTTGCGCATGTCCAACTGCCGAATCCACTGCGCAGGTGAAGAAAAAGAGCGCGATCTGCACTATTCCCCTGGTTATCGGTGGATGCGGCCATCTTCCCGAGGCCGCGCGTGCGCAGATAGAGTGCTCTGCTGCCCGTGGCTTCAGAAAAATGGCCACCGCGATCTCCATCAGCGCACACGCGGCATTCCGCGGCCATTTTCCTGAAGCCCCGGGCAGCAGAGCACTCCATCTGCATCTATTCCCCACCGATAACCAGGGGAATAGCGCAGATCGCGCTCTTTTTCTTCACCTGTGCAGTGGATTAGGCAGTTGGACATGCGCAAACCACTACGCCACCAACGGAAAGCTAAGCAAGATCTGGGGGAAGAAACAGCGATGTCACCACGCTCATTTGACCAGACCAGCCTGATTGACAGGCGAAAACGGCGACTTTGGTAACGTATTTCGGCAGTATAGGTGGGGAATCAGGGTACACAAAATACACTATTGTAACGCACAGCTCAGGCCCTATTTAACGGTATTTTTATCTCAAACTGAAAAAACGGGGTGACAGGTTCCCTTTAAGACCTGAAAAGCTTTTTATTATATGTATGATTAGCAGTACATTATGTATGTCAATATACAGTTTGTATAAGGGATGTATGAGTGTGTATCAGGGTGTAATATACAACTAATATCAAACTTTGTTCCAATTACTGTGCACTAATATTCCGAAGAGAGAACACAAAAGGTCTAGCTGCAATGATTGTAACTTTATTGTGATTGGGTGTGGAGTTAGCCAAACAGACTAGAAAGCCAAAAATAACATACAGAATGTTGTCATCTTAGGTTTCTTCTTAGGTTTACAAGATTTTATATGGTGGATGACTTAATAAGTCTGTTAATTATTGCTGACAGTAACATTGAGTTCTTGCTGTCTTTGATGTACAGTTATTATATTTATACACTTTATATCGTGTCAAAGGTTTGTGTACTCTTGTTTGATAACGCTTACAATGACATAACCATGAAGACATCAGTTGCTTTAAACTGTGGGAAAGTTACCATATTTGTCACCAACATTTGATATTTCTCCAAAAGTATTTCCATGTGAAGTATCTACAGTGCTCAGCATAAATGAGCACTGTAGATAAAAGTCAGATGTGAATCAATATATCTCTGCATACAAGAATAAATTCCAATATTTTGACAAGACTGGGCTTCATAGAACATTTTTAACCAATAACATGAAAGTAAGGCTACTAATATAATTTTCATTAAGACATCTTCAATTTTACTCTAATTAGTTGAAGCAACTATGAAAACACCCAACATCAAAAACAACTACATCTAGAATTTTTTATGCGCTCCATGATTTTTAAGGACAGCACCAAGTATTCTAGGCATGGAATGAATAAGTTGACATATTTCAACATCTATCTTTTTCCATTCTTCAAGAACAACTTCTGTTAGAACCTTGATGCTGTATGGTGAATGATGCTCATCTTCGGAATACCTCATAGGTGTTCCATTGGGTTCAGATTAGGAGACTTAGTTGGCCACTGAATCAGTTTCATTTTCTTCTTTAGAAATGCAACAGTGGCCTTAGGCATGTGAATTGGATCATTGTCATATTGGAAAAATGCATGGAGAGATGGCAGCATCTTCTCTTTCTATATAGAACAGTACGTCTGTGAATTCATGATACTATTAATCAAATGTAGTTCCCCACACCAGGAGCACTCATGCAGCCCCTCATGCAACCCCTCATAAGGACAATGTTACCACCATGTTTCACTGTAGGCTCCATGCATTTTAATCCATACTCCTCACCTTTGTGACACAATACCATTTTGAAGCCATCAATTTCAAAAACATTTAACTTGCTCTCATCACATCAGAGTATTGAGCTCCATACATGCCATTCCTTTCTATTGTGTCACCCTAGTTTGGCTTTCCACTTCTTGAGCTAAGTCTACTCAATTTACATGTCAATTTTCTTCAATTCTTCTCATCAGAAAATCTTCCTGTTTAGGTGTTAATATCCGTGGTCAGACTGGACATCTCTGTGAGATGGTTGCAATTCCATCTTTGTTAAATTTTAATGTCACTTTTACTACAGCGTTCTAATTGATAAGTAAAGCTTTGCTGATTTTCTTGTAGCCTTCACCTTTCCTGTGAAACAAAATTTTTTTCTTTCTCAAGTCTTGTGATATTTATCTTCCATGTGGTACCATTGCTGACGGCATGAAATGGGAAAGGGTTTTCTTTGTAAAGTAACTCTTTTTTTAGTCAATGGTTTGCTGGTCACCTGTTTAATGAATAATTAAATTTAGCTGTGGTTGAATTCTTGTTATTAAAATTTTGTAAGCTAAACTTTAGCTTTGTTCCTAAAACTATAATCATGATGCATTCACTTTTGCAACATAGTTTGAATGAACTTGTTAGGAAAAATACTTTTTTATGTGTGCAAAATAAGAAATATTTGCAATCAATGGCCTACATTTGTAGGAGTATTTTGTAGTATGTTGATTCTGAAAGGAAACTAAAAGTTTTCTCACAAATCTGTTGAGGTGTACTCTCTTATGCTGAGTATTGTATTTGGCAGTAGAAGAAAAACAGTTGGCATTGCATATATTTGAGCTTTCTTAGGCAAAATTTACACCTGCATTCAGGAAAACAAAACATAGAAATGAAATTAATTTCCAAAATGGATAATTACTGTAAATAAAAGCAGAGGGGCCATATTGACTTTTATGGGATCCGTCTGGGTTCCATGATGTGTCAATATTTAAGACATGGAAAACAAGCTTTTTACAATCCTTGTTTTCCTGTTCAAGTAACTGACAAAGAGGCAACAAATGATAAAACGATCGGCAACACTGTGTTAAAGGTGTAGTGCTAAGTAGGAAAGGACGGTGGTCCTGTAAGTCATATTAGGCAACCTCAGCATAAAATTAGATGAAGGCTTGATGCTTCTGCAAAAGGTGAGTATATTTACTAAGATCCGTCAATAGATGATTCCAATGTTTCAACGAGTACAAGGGACTTTTAAAAGACATCTAATATGCAAAAATATACAGAATTACATTTAAACAAATTTGGATAATTTGGTATCCAAGAGGTGAGTGTGTGGGGAGGGTTTATCACATAGTGTAGCTAGGCGACCCCTATGGACGAGGTATATCAAAGTGATTAAAATGTAACTTGATATATCACATAATGAGTGCATACTGTGCAGCGTATACAAGATAATGCTGTGGATTTATGAGAAAGAAGGTTGGACGGTATGAAACACCTTTCACTAGAGTGACATCATTTTTTTATTGGGCAAGGTGAAGTGAGGGAAGTAGGGAATTCTGCCAATTATAATAGCAAAAAATTAATATAAGACTCGATGCACATTTATGCTGCGCTCTACGCTGAGCACTTACATTGGATTTGTGTAAATCTCTGAAATACATGATTCAGACGGAACCTCTGGCGAGAGATTGCCTATAATGAGATAGATGGACACACTGTGACCTATGATCTGGCGACTGAGGTCAACCACAGTTTTATGCACCTCTGAAAAGAAGGACACTGCTGAACGGAGGCCAGACTGCTTGTCTAGCCTGTACCCATCTTCTTTTACCTGTCTGTCCTCTTCTGTCCATCAGCCGGTCTAGATCACACTTGCTAGTGCCCATCTGTCTAACACCTGATCCAGCCCACACTTGCCAGTGCTTTTCTGTTCCTCAGCCGGTCCAATTTGCACTCATGATTCCAGTGTCCCTACAGTGCCTGCCTGCATTCTTCATCCCTCCTTCAGGCCCTAGCAGCTTACCCACTCTAGGGGCCAGCTGCCACCCTCAGTAGGTCAGCCCTGGAGTAGCACCTGGTGCCACCTCCTTGTCCCTCCTTGGGTCGCAGTTTTTGCTTGCTGCCACTTATCCGAGTTGGGATTTGGTAGGCCACCTAGTTACGCCTCTCCAGGCTTTCTGAGGGAAAGTTCTACCACCTTGCCCATTACAATCTCCATATGCTGGGTTGGCTGTAGAGGTGTTGTGGATTCTGTTTTTGGGCTCCCTCTGGTGGTTACAGATGGTACTGGGTGACTTGTGTTCTCTGCGGTCTCTGGTGTCCACCTGTTCTATCAGGATATGGGAGTTTCCTATTTAACCTGGCTTTCTTGTCATTTCCTCGCCGGCTATCAATGTAATCAGTGTGTCTTGTTACCTCTGCTTCCCGCTTCTGTATTCTTCAGGACAAGCTAAGTTTTTGATTTTCCTGTTCCACGTTTTGCTTAATTTTTGTCTTAGTCCAGCTTGCAGATATGTGATTCCTTTTTGCTGGTTGCTCTAGTGGGCTGATATTACTCCTCATGTTCCATGAGTTGGAACATGAGTTCAAGTAATTTCAGGATGGTTTTTTGTAGGGTTTTTCGCTGACCGCGCAGTTCACTTTTGTATCCTCTGCTATCTAGCTTTAGCGGGCCTCATTTTGCTGAATCTGTTTTCATAACTAAGTATGTGCTTTCCTCTCATTTCACCGTCATTACATGTGGGGGGCTGCTATTTCTGTGGGGTGTTTCTCTGGAGGCAAGAGAGGTCTGTGTTTCTTCTAATAGGGAAAGTTAGTTCTTCGGCTGGCGCGAGACGTCTAGGAATCATTGTAGGCACGTTCCCCGGCTACAGGTAGTTGTGTGTTGAGGTTCAGGATCGCGGTCAGCTCAGTTTCCATCACCCTAGAGCTTGATTTGTTTTTTGTGCTTGTCCTTTTGTGATCCCCTGCCATTGGAATCATGACAGTATAGCCGGCCAAAAAGTGGTAATCGTATTGGCTGAAGTAGGAGGAAAAGTAGTCTGAGGAAGTTTTTTTTTTTTCCCCTCAGAGTTTGCTGCATAGCCTTAATTGCAGCCTGGCTGCGTCTTACCTCCTCTTAATCCTTGAATGGCTCTGACCTCAGCTGTTTATCATGGACGTCCAGAGTTTGGCTTCCAGCCTGAATAATCTTGCTGCTAAGGTTCAAAATATACAAGATTTTGTTGTACATGCTCCTATGTCTGAACCTAGAATTCCTATCCCAGAGTTTTTTTCTGGAGATAGATCTAGTTTTCTGAATTTTAGGAACAATTGCAAGTTGTTTCTTTCTTTGAAATCTCGCTCTTCTGGAGACCCTGCTCAGCAAGTCAGGATTGTTATATCTTTCCTGCGGGGTGACCCTCAGAATTGGGCATTTGCATTGGCACCAGGGGATCCTGCGTTGCTCAATGTGGATGCGTTTTTTCTGGCATTGGGTTTGCTCTATGATGAACCTAACCTAGAGATTCAGGCTGAAAAAGCTTTATTGGCTCTCTCTCAGGGGCAAGATGAAGCAGAAATATATTGTCAGAAATTTTGGAAATGGTCGGTGCTTACTCAGTGGAATGAGTGCGCCCTGGCTGCAAGATTCAGAGATGGCCTTTCTGAGGCCATTAAAGATGTCATGGTGGGGTTCCCTGCGCCTACAGGTCTGAATGAGTCTATGACTATGGCTATTCAGATTGATCGGCGTTTACGGGAGCGCAAACCTGTGCACCATTTGGCGGTGTCTTCTGAACAGGCACCTGAGACAATGCAATGTGATAGAATTCAGTCCAGAAGTGAACGGCAAAACTATAGGCGGAAAAATGGGTTGTGTTTTTATTGTGGTGATTCAGCTCATGTTATATCAGCATGCTCTAAACGCACAAAAAAGGTTGATAAGTCTGTTGCCATTAGTACTTTACAGTCTAAGTTCATTCTGTCTGTGACTCTGATTTGTTCATTATCAGCCATTTCCGTCGATGCCTATGTGGATTCAGGCGCTGCCCTGAGTCTTATGGATTGGTCATTTGCCAACCGCTGTGGATTTAGTCTGGAGCCTCTGGAAGTCCCTATTCCTTTGAAAGGAATTGACTCTACACCTTTGGCTATGAATAAACCTCAGTATTGGACACAAGTGACCATGCGTATGACTCCCGTTCATCAGGAGGTGATTCGCTTCCTGGTACTGTATAATTTACATGATGTCTTAGTGCTTGGTCTGCCATGGTTACAAACTCATAACCCAGTCTTGGACTGGAAAACGATGTCTGTGTTAAGCTGGGGATGTCAGGGGGTTCATGATGATGCACCTCCGATTTCTATCGCTTCATCTACTCCTTCTGAGGTTCCGGTATTTTTGTCTGATTATCGGGATGTTTTTGAGGAGCCTAAGCTCAATTCGCTTCCTCCTCACAGGGATTGCGATTGTGCTATAGATTTGATTCCTGGCAGTAAATTTCCTAAAGGTCGTTTGTTCAATCTGTCAGTGCCAGAGCATACTGCTATGCGGGATTATGTTAAGGAGTCCTTGGAAAAGGGACATATCCGTCCATCTTCGTCCCCTTTGGGAGCAGGTTTTTTTTTGTGGCCAAAAAAGATGGTTCCTTGAGGCCTTGTATAGATTACCGTCTTTTGAATAAGATTACAGTTAAATATCAGTATCCTTTGCCATTGTTGACTGACTTGTTTGCTCGCATTAAGGGGGCTAAATGGTTCACTAAGATTGATCTTCGGGGTGCGTATAATCTTGTGCGGATAAAGCAGGGTGATGAGTGGAAAACCGCATTTAATACGCCTGAGGGCCATTTTGAGTATTTGGTGATGCCTTTTGGACTTTCTAATGCTCCTTCTGTCTTCCAGTCCTTTATGCACGATATTTTCCGTGAATATCTGGATAAATTTATGATTGTGTATTTGGATGATGTTTTGGTTTTTTCGGATGACTGGGAGTCCCATGTTCAGCAGGTCAGGAAGGTGTTTCAGGTCCTGCGGGCCAATTCTTTGTTTGTAAAAGGTTCGAAGTGTCTCTTTGGAGTCCAGAAGATTTCTTTTTTGGGGTATATTTTTTCCCCTTCTACTATTGAGATGGATCACGTCAAGGTTCAGGCTATTTTTGACTGGACGCAGCCTACATCTCTTAAGAGTCTACAGAAGTTCTTGGGCTTTGCTAATTTTTATCATCGTTTCATAACTAATTTTTCTAGTGTTGTTAAGCCTTTGACGGATTTGACTAAGAAGGGTGCTGATGTTGCTGATTGGTCTCCTGCGGCTGTGGAGGCCTTTCAGGAACTTAAGCGCCGGTTTTCTTCTGCTCCTGTGTTGCGTCAGCCAGATGTTTCGCTTCCTTTTCAGGTTGAGGTTGATGCTTCCGAGATTGGAGCGGGGGCGGTTTTGTCACAGAGAAGCTCCGATTGCTCAGTGATGAAGCCATGTGCGTTCTTTTCTAGAAAGTTTTCGCCCACTGAGCGGAATTATGATGTTGGTAATCGGGAGCTTTTGGCCATGAAGTGGGCATTTGAGGAGTGGCGTCATTGGCTTGAGGGTGCTAGACATAGTGTGGTGGTCTTGACTGATCACAAAAATCTGATTTACCTTGAGTCTGCCAAGCGTCTGAATCCTAGACAGGCTCGTTGGTCACTGTTTTTCTCCCGTTTCGATTTTGTGGTTTCATACCTGCCAGGTTCAAAGAATGTGAAGGCGGATGCTCTTTCTAGGAGTTTTGTGCCTGACTCCCCTGGAAATTCTGAGCCCACTGGTATCCTTAGGGATGGGGTGATTTTGTCGGCTGTCTCCCCAGACTTGCGACGTGCTTTGCAGGAGTTTCAGGCGGATAAACCTGATCGTTGTCCGCCTGAAAGACTGTTTGTTCCGGATAATTGGACCAGTAGAGTCATCTCCGAGGTCCATTCTTCTGCGTTGGCAGGTCATCCTGGAATATTTGGTACTAGAGACTTGGTGGCCAGGTCTTTTTGGTGGCCTTCCTTGTCGAGGGATGTGCGTTCTTTTGTGCAGTCTTGTGAAGTTTGCACTCGGGCTAAGCCTTGCTGTTCTCGGGCCAGTGGATTGTTGTCACCTTTGCCAATCCCGAAGAGGCCTTGGACGCACATTTCCATGGACTTTATTTCGGATCTCCCTGTCTCTCAAAAAATGTACGTCATCTGGGTTGTGTGTGACCGCTTTTCTAAGATGGTTCATCTGGTACCCTTGCCTAAGTTGCCTTCCTCCTCTGAGTTGATCCCTCTGTTTTTCAGAACGTGGTTCGTTTGCATGGGATTCCGGAGAACATCGTTTCTGACAGGGGATCCCAGTTTGTGTCTAGATTTTGGCGGACGTTCTGTGCTAAGATGGGCATTGATTTGTCCTTTTCGTCTGCATTCCATCCTCAGACTAATGGCCAGACGGAACGAACTAATCAGACCTTGGAAACTTATTTAAGGTGTTTTGTTTCTGCTGATCAAGATGACTGGGTTACCTTTTTGCCGCTTGCCGAATTTGCCCTTAATAATCGGGCTAGTTCTGCTACCTTGGTTTCTCCTTTCTTTTGTAATTCGGGGTTTCATCCTCGTTTTTCCTCTGGTCAGGTGGAGCCTTCTGATTGTCCTGGAGTGGACATGGTGGTGGATAGGTTGCATCAGATTTGGAGTCATGTGGTGGACAATTTGAAGTTGTCCCAGGAGAGGGCTCAGCAGTTTGCTAATCGCCGTCGCCGCGTGGGTCCTCGACTTCGTGTTGGGGACTTGGTGTGGTTGTCTTCTCGTTTTGTTCCTATGAAGGTCTCTTCTCCTAAGTTCAAGCCTCGGTTCATCGGTCCCTATAGGATCTTGGAAATTCTTAACCCTGTGTCGTTTTGTTTGGATCTCCCGGGATCGTTTGCTATTCATAATGTGTTCCATCGGTCGTTGTTGCGGAAGTATGAGGTACCTGTTGTTCCTTCGCTTGAGCCTCCTGCTCCGGTGCTGGTGGAGGGAGAATTGGAGTATGTTGTGGAGAAGATCTTGGATTCTCGTGTTTCCAGACGGAAACTCCAATATTTGGTCAAGTGGAAGGGTTATGGTCAGGAGGATAATTCTTGGGTGGTTGCCTCTGATGTTCATGCTGCTGATTTGGTCCGTGCATTTCATAGGGCTCATCCTGGTCGCCCTGGTGGTTCTCGTGAGGGTTCGGTGACCCCTCCTTAAGGGGGGGTACTGTTGTGGATTCTGTTTTTGGGCTCCCTCTGGTGGTTACAGATGGTACTGGGTGACTTGTGTTCTCTGCGGTCTCTGGTGTCCACCTGTTCTATCAGGATATGGGAGTTTCCTATTTAACCTGGCTTTCTTGTCATTTCCTCGCCGGCTATCAATGTAATCAGTGTGTCTTGTTACCTCTGCTTCCCGCTTCTGTATTCTTCAGGACAAGCTAAGTTTTTGATTTTCCTGTTCCACGTTTTGCTTAATTTTTGTCTTAGTCCAGCTTGCAGATATGTGATTCCTTTTTGCTGGTTGCTCTAGTGGGCTGAAATTACTCCTCATGTTCCATGAGTTGGAACATGAGTTCAAATAATTTCAGGATGGTTTTTTGTAGGGTTTTTCGCTGACCGCGCAGTTCACTTTTGTATCCTCTGCTATCTAGCTTTAGCGGGCCTCATTTTGCTGAATCTGTTTTCATAACTACGTATGTGCTTTCCTCTCATTTCACCGTCATTACATGTGGGGGGCTGCTATTTCTGTGGGGTGTTTCTCTGGAGGCAAGAGAGGTCTGTGTTTCTTCTAATAGGGAAAGTTAGTTCTTCGGCTGGGGCGAGACGTCTAGGAATCATCGTAGGCACGTTCCCCGGCTACAGCTAGTTGTGTGTTGAGGTTCAGGATCGCGGTCAGCTCAGTTTCCATCACCCTAGAGCTTGTTTTGTTTTTTGTGCTTGTCCTTTTGTGATCCCCTGCCATTGGGATCATGACAAGAGGCTGAAGAGGTGTTGGTCCCTAATATATTGTTTCTACTGTAGTGTAATTGATACCACTTTGTTGGTGTCTGCCAATAATTTTTGTAAATGTGTAGACTCCTGGTTGGGTCTCCTTCATGCATGTTGCCTGTAGCAGTAGGCCTCCAAGACCGTCAGGCCTCCACCCGCTTTGAATCAACTACCCGTGTTACTATCCTTAGATTTTTCTGACAATAGTAGTCTATGAAACTGATATTTGTACCACCTGATTGTGGCTGAGCATGAAAGCAGGTTGAGCTGTTGCATGTGGTATCAGGGCTCCTAGCACAGCAGGCCTGCACCTATCCCTCACTCGCATCATCTTACGTTGACGTTCAATTCAAAGCTGTAAATGCTGGCTCAGACCCTGATACCTCATGCATGGCTGATTGCTGCCGTGCCATGCTATCATTTGTACTGTTGGTGAATTGAGGTCACTTTCCTGGTGTCTGTCCCTCATTTGATATGTTTTGGAAACTTTTGGGCCTGGTAGAAGGTGATGTGTATGCATTTGTTTTTGGCTCCCATTGACTTGAATGGCTATGTTCGGTGAATATTCAAAGAATAAATCGTCGAATATTGCAAAATCGGTGATCGTACTCCGAACCGAACATTGAAATATTCGCTTATCTCTAGTTATAACCTCATAAAGTGACACTTGTCAGAATTGAAAAAATTGTTCAAGATGGTGAAAACGGGCTGGAGGTGAAAGGGTTAAAGCGTGAAAGGATTTCTACTACAAAGGTGAACAGGGCAATAAATTGTTGAACATAAAAGATGTGAGCACAAACTGTTTCATCTATGCTTGTTAGACATTGGGGCCGATTCTTCAAGACTGTGATTTTGTAACAATTTACACCACATTTGTGTAAATTGAATTTGCTTATGAATTGTTGGCCGCATTTGGCCACATCTCCTCTCGGCCTAGTTCCACCCACTTTTCAAAATGTTATTGTTGGAGGTGGGTGGGACTGGTGTAAAATGACCAAAATTAAATATGCTACATTTTTACCCAACTATGTGATGGCAAAAATGTTATTACAGAAAACTCCAATTATCAAAGAAAAATATTTAGCAGCCTGGATATTTTGGAAACTAACCACAATAATTGGCCCTTATGATCCAGAATAAAACAACTCTATTGTGGAAGTTTGGAGGTGACTTTTTAGTCAGTCACTTGACTTTAGGGTCTATTTTTATGGATTGCTTCATTACAACCTACTAAGCATGAGCGAGCCCACAGCCCATATTCTCTATAGATCAGGTATGTAAAACTAAAATACACCGAGGGACAAAAATTAAGCTTTTGGGCTTGGCCAATCTTGATATTTATTAAAAAATGTCTAAAATTTAGGAAGTTTTTCCTTATCATCAAATATAATGATGAACATTTTCATTTGGAAACAGACTTAAAGGGGGTGCCCCATAAACAAAGTAAATTTGAATTAATAGATCTTAGAATAACATTTTTGAATCTTATGTTATGTAAGAGCAGTAAGGAGCATATGGCCCAGTTGTCTAATTTAAATATGTAATAACAAAATATAAAAAACTTTGAATAATACAGATAATAAAGTATGATGCAAACAAAAGTGTCACCAAACACAGCATAATATCCTCACAGTGAATTGCTTCACATGCACAGTATGAGGACCCTACTGTACCTCCCCCTCCCTCAAATTCCCCAAACAGCCTAATGGGCCCTACATTGCTTTCCATACAGTACAATGGCCACACATAGTGCTCCATACAGTATAATGGCCTACATAGTGCTCCATATAGTATAATGGTCAACACATGGTGCTCCATACAGTATAATGGCCTACATAGTGCTCCATATAGTATAATGGTCAACACATAGCGCTCCATACAGCATATGGCTCCAAATAGTGATCCATTCGGTATAAGGGCCCCACATAGTACTCCATACAGTATAATGGGCACCACACAGTGCTCCATACAGTATAATAAACCCCACATAGGGCTACATGCGGTATAATAGGACCCACATTAAAAAAATATTCATCCCTGCCCTTCCCCCTTTGCGTCAGTCTCTTTATGGTGTCTTTAGATCCTCTGGACATCTCGGTATAGCTGGCACATTGTAATGATGTAATCTTGCCTACTGCGCTGAGACGTCAGATGCAAAGGGGGAATGATGGAAAAGCGATCATCATTAAAACCGTGATGCCCGGTTAAAGTGTTTTGCTTTTGCCAGATTCGGCCCTCTGGTCAGAGTTTGCCATATGTGGTATAGATGGAGGGTGGCTTTCAGAATCAATTCTGATCCTGTCATATTGACAGTGTTGAAATAATCTTTTTTTTCATAACTGACTTGTATTTCTTGGAAATTCTCTCGTTTGCAAAGTACTTACCGTAATTCCATTACTTTCTCAAGTATCATGGGAGGGGATGCAAAATAGAGTGGCCAAAATTACGCAGCGTCAGCTCAATCCTTCCTCAAAGGATTCTGATTGAGTATGTTGGGGTTTATGGTGCTTCCAGCATGTGTGAGGGCCGCACTTTACATTGTCTAAGCTTTACAGCAGTCTCTACAGGAGTGCCACACTTATATCGAGAGAACAATTGTGGGAGGCGGGTGTGTAACATGTTTACATAGCTTTAGTCTCATAACTGTCTTAAGACGTTTATAGGTTAATACACCTATGTTTGTTCAAACTCCTGTCCCTGCTTCATGAAGGGCATCACAATATGATTATTTAGAAGTATCGAGCAAAGAACTTCAAAGGGCTAGCAAACAAGCTGTAATTTTATAGCTTCGTGTGGAGTATACTCCGAAACTGCATTACCAAAAATGCATGTTTGCTAGCACATATTGTAAAATGATGGATCTGGAACCTCACTAAAGATTAATTTATACCACGGTGCTATGTAAGTAGACTACTTCATAAATATATGTATTTACAGTAGGTTGGGACTTGGCTACATGGCACACTTGTATGGAGTATCACATTGCACTATCTTGTACGGTTCTATAGAATAACATATATACACAGCTCTTTCCATTTGTAGTAACTGATCTAGCAGCAAATTTACAGAAAACATTATAATTGCTGCAAAGTACAGTCTGTTACTTGTACAGTAGCTTTGATGTTTCTTAAAAAGTAATTGAAACTCAATTTATCAGCTCTTCTAAATTCTGTAACTTTTGCTACGTAACCATTGTGTAATTGCGTCACATGAAAAGATTTACAATTCTGTCATGAAAGTATAATGACATATTATTACTCAGTCATTATCAAAATATTGATATTATGTGTCCCTATAGGTATAAAACTTATTCTAAGAAACAAACAGTGATACAGGTCCTCTGTGAGTGTTCCTGGACAAATGGCATGCTTTCCATAGAGGAAGGCCATACTGCTAAAAGGTCTTGGAGCTTGTTCTCTGTGGGAGAACACAAGGGTTAATCTGCAAGTTATTAGCAATCTGAACCTGCCCAGTGCCCTCACTTAGAGCCCCGCTGCCGGGAGGAAATTCACTTTATTCCCCCCTCCGTTAACATTCGGGTTTCAGTCATGGTGGTAGTTAAGTCTCCACTCACAGCATCCCTGGCACTGACTGACAGCAACCCTGTCCCCAGTCAGTGCCAGGGAAGTAGTTGTAGCCACCGCTCAGAGCGGTGACAACCTGCAACCTTGAACACTGCCAGGAGGAATAAAGTTAATTTCCTCCTGGCCCCCTGGAAAGGGGGGGGGGGGGTCTGGGAGGGGGGTCTAACAGATGATGCCAGAAAGGTTCACAATGCTATTATCCTGCAAATTAACCCCATATCTGCAGGTTTATAGCATTTTTTCATGTGACTGGTTCCATTTCAGGCCTCAATACACATTAAATTAACATAAGCTGGACCCGCTGATATTGACAGGTTTGGCCAACAGTCTAGTGCCCCATATAGATGATCGTCGGGGGAGTTAAGGATCCAGCATGACCAATTTCAGACTGCTAATCCTTTTGTTCTCTAGAGATAATTGTCCATCTGAGTTGTCTGGATGCGGCTCTTTCATAGAAGGCCCAGGAGTGCGCAAGAGAGCAAGTGCTCCAGCATATCGAAGAGACAGCCGACATTGCTGTTGGCCAAACAATCAGCTAAACCATTCAGCCGAAAGCTATCTAATAGCATGATTAGGAGTCTAAAATCGCACGCGCGAGAGGCCATTTGAATGCGCACAAGCCAAAACTTTACACGAACGCACAAATTCTCCAAAAAGAATGCGTAGAGCAAGCCAGGAGGGTGGAAAGAGACGGACAATAAGCCCCGCCCATCAGACCGGACCGAGCTGATTTACATACACCTCGGGAGGAATATAAACGATATTTATTGATCAAAGGTGGGACTGGGGAGTAAAGGAGTATCAAAAGTACTGGTATAATGCAGAGTTGGCACTGAATTGAATGATATTTTTACATGATATGCCAAAAAAATGGTGACAGATTCCCTTTAAGGTGCACTATGGTTTATTATAACAATGACTATATTACAGGGTACTGCTTATGGATACCAAGATTATGGCTGAGCACAGAATGTGATGAATTGAATTTAATAAGACTGGAAATTGCACGTGTATTTGTATAACCCCTGTACTGAAAAACATCCTCTTTCAATACTGCAACTAAAGAAGGAAAATATCACCCTTCAGTTAAAGGGGTTGAGTTAATGAAAAAAAAAATCTAAGAATAATTTGCTGATCAGTAGGAGTCTGACCCCTGGGACCAGAGATGAAGATAAAAACTAGTCTTGGTGAGCACTGCCATAACGCATGAGACTACAGATGAAAAAGGACTCTTTATTCAGACTACGCGTTTCTGGGACAATCTTGCTTCTTTATCAGTTACCTTTAATAGTATATTAATAGTCTTTAAATTGCATTTCTAAATGGGTCTAATTATCCTCTTAGGTAAGGATCACGGGCAGTATTAAATCATGTTCGATTAATATTTATAAGTCAAAATACATAACGCAAGTGTTTCTCTTATGGTTTTTGGCTTACAAATATTTTTGGAAGCTATTAATCAAATACTGCCATGTGAATAAGGCCTTAATTATAAAATAATATTATTTGGGAATTTAGATTTTCTTATTTTCTGGGTCATATTCTAGAATACTATGCAAGTAGCATGAAATAATATAATGTTCTAGCCAATGTAAGAAAGATAGATCATCAATATTAACATCACTGACCATTTTAGCCTTCTTGATTGATATACACTGTTCAATGAATGTTGTGTATGTAACTGTATGTAACATAACATTTACTGATTTATCATCTTCAGCTACAGAATAACTTGGCTTTTTGGAGTATACAATGTTAAAAATAGTGTCATTGGTAAAGCATAGGCATAAAATAGCTGTAATCTTCTATGACACCATTCCTGGCTGGTATTTGTATAGACGGGGGTGGGGGGGGTGGTTGGGGCTAGATAACAGACTGCAGACTCTCCTAGTGCCACTTATCTTAGGAAAACATGGCATAATCTTATTAAAATTTCAAACTAGTCAGTCATTGCTTTTACAAACTGGAGATATTGGGTTACAGTTGACCATAGAAAACAGATTACTTGTAGTTCCCATTGAAAACAATATGAAGAGGCAAACAATAATCTGAGGGTGGCTGAATACAGCCTCTAGGCAGGGCTTAGGCCACGTTCACATTAGCGTTGCGTGCCGCTGCGTCGGCGACGCAACGCACGACGCACAAAAAAACGCACGCAAACGCACGCAAAAACGCTGCGTTTTGCGACGCGTGCGTCGTTTTTTGACGAAAATCGGACGCACGAAAAATGCAACTTGTTGCATTTTCTTGCGTCCGACGCTAGCGTCGGAAACGACGCACGTGTCGAAAAATGCAACTAAAAAAACGCATGCGTCCCCCATGTTAAACATAGGGGCGCGTCGCCGCTGCGTCGCCGCTGCGTCGCCGACGCAACAGCGACGCACATTAGCGGAACGCTAATGTGAACGTAGCCTTAGGGCTTTCCAGCTCAATGCTAAATATATAGCTGCTGCAGGTAACCACATCTTTTTTTATGAAGAAATTTACTGTATTGTAATCCATACAGTTTAACCTGCTTTGTGTGAAATTACAGAGGTTTGAAATAATAAAAAAATGCTTGGCCTGCTACAGGTGACCGACTTGAACATGTGGCTGCTACAGTCAATCACTGGGCCATGTCATAAATGAGTGGGATACCCGTTAGCATCATAGCCAAAGAAGGGAGACAAATGGAAGCCTATTATGACTTACCGTATATACTCGAGTATAAGCCAGCCCGAGTAGAAGCCGACCCCCCTAATTTTGCCACAAAAAACTGGGAAAACTTATTGACTCGAGTATAAGCCTAGGGTGGGAAAAGCAGCAGCTACCTGTAAATGTCAAAAATAAAAATAGATACCAATAAAAGTAAAATTAATTGAGACATCAGTAGGTTAAGTGTTTTTGAATATCCATATTGAATCAGGAGCCCCATATAATGATCCATACAGTTCATAATGGGCCCCATAAGATGCTCCATACAAAATACGCCCCATATAATGCTCCATATTAAAATATACCCCATATAATGCTGCACAAAGGTTAATAATGGTCCCATAAGATGCTCCATAGAAACATTTGCCCCATACAATGCTGCATAAAGGTTGATGGCCCCATAAGATGCTTCACACATTATGCCCCATAAGATGCTCCACACATTATGCCCCATAAGATGCTCCACACATGATGCCCCATGAGATACTCCACACATTATGCCCCATGAGATACTCCACACATTATGCCCCATAAGATGCTCCATACATTATGGCCCCGTAAGATTCTCCATACATTATGCCCCATGAGATGCTCCACACATTATGCCCCATAAGATGCTCCATACATTATGGCCCCATAAGATGCTCCATACATTATGGCCCCATGAGATGCTCCATACATTATGGCCCCATACGATGCTCCATTGTTATGAAAGGCAATTCAGTACCACAATGGACATAGCGGTCAGAGCACATACAGTGATCTGACAATAACCCAAAATCATAGAACGAGCTCTGAGACGTGGGAACTCTGCAGACCGCAATCCCTAATCCTCTCCAAACAACACTAGAGGCAGCCGTGGATTGCGCCTAACTCTGCCTATGCAACTCGGCACAGCCTGAGAAACTAACTAGCCTGAAGATAGAAAATAAGCCAACCTTGCCTCAGAGAACTACCCCAAAGGAAAAGGCAGCCCCCCACATATAATGACTGTGAGTTAAGATGAAAAGACAAACGTAGAGATGAAATAGATTCAGCAAAGTGAGGCCCGACTTTCTTAACAGAGCGAGGATAGAAAAGGTAACTTTGCGGTCTACACAAAACCCTAAAGAAAACCACGCAAAGGGGGCAAAAAGACCCTCCGTACCGAACTAACGGCACGGAGGTACACCCTTTGCGTCCCAGAGCTTCCAGCAACAAATTAGACAAGCTGGACAGAAAAAATAGCAAACAAATAGCAAAGAAGAACTTAGCTATGCAGAGCAGCAGGCCACAGGAATGATCCAGGGAAAAGCAAGTCCAACACTGGAACATTGACAGTAAGCCAGGATCAAAGCATTAGGTGGAGTTAGGTGCTTCTCTACTTAACGACCTCACCAGATCACCTGAGGGAGGAAACTCAGAAGCCGCAGTACCACTTCCCTCCACCAACAGAAGCTCACAGAGAGAATCAGCCGAAGTACCACTTGTGACCACAGGAGGGAGCTCTGCCACAGAATTCACAACAGTACCCCCCCCTTGAGGAGGGGTCACCGAACCCTCACCAGAGCCCCCAGGCCGACCAGGATGAGCCACATGAAAGGCACGAACAAGATCGGGAGCATGGACATCAGAGGCAAAAACCCAGGAATTATCTTCCTGAGCATAACCCTTCCATTAAACCAGATACTGGAGTTTCCGTCTAGAAACACGAGAATCCAAAACCTTCTCCACAATATACTCCAATTCCCCCTCCACCAAAACCGGGGCAGGAGGATCAACAGATGGAACCATAGGTGCCACGTATCTCCGCAACAATGACCTATGGAATACGTTATATATGGAAAAAGAATCTGGAAGGGTCAGACGAAAAGACACAGGATTAAGAACCTCAGAAATCCTATACGGACCAATGAAACGAGGTTTAAACTTAGGAGAGGAAACCTTCATAGGAATATGACGAGAAGATAACCAAACCAGATCCCCAACACGAAGTCGGGGACCCACACGGCGTCTGCGATTAGCGAAACGTTGAGCCTTCTCCTGGGACAAGGTCAAATTGTCCACTACATGAGTCCAAATCTGCTGCAACCTGTCCACCACAGTATCCACACCAGGACAGTCCGAAGACTCAACCTGTCCTGAAGAGAAACGAGGATGGAACCCAGAATTGCAGAAAAATGGCAAAACCAAGGTAGCCGAGCTGGCCCGATTATTAAGGGCGAACTCAGCCAAAGGCAAAAAGGACACCCAGTCATCCTGATTGGCAGAAACAAAGCATCTCAGATATGTTTCCAAGGTCTGATTGGTTCGTTCGGTCTGGCCATTAGTCTGAGGATGGAAAGCCGAGGAAAAAGACAAGTCAATGCCCATCCTACCACAAAAGGCTCGCCAAAACCTTGAAACAAACTGGGAACCTCTGTCAGAAACGATATTCTCTGGAATGCCATGTAAACGAACCACATGCTGGAAGAACAATGGCACCAAATCAGAGGAGGAAGGCAATTTAGACAAGGGTACCAGATGGACCATCTTAGAAAAGCGATCACAGACCACCCAAATGACTGACATCTTTTGAGAAACGGGAAGATCAGAAATAAAATCCATAGAGATATGTGTCCAAGGCCTCTTCGGGACCGGCAAGGGCAAAAGCAACCCACTGGCACGAGAACAGCAGGGCTTAGCCCGAGCACAAATCCCACAGGACTGCACAAAAGCACGCACATCCCGCGACAGAGACGGCCACCAAAAGGATCTAGCCACTAACTCTCTGGTACCAAAGATTCCAGGATGACCAGCCAACACCGAACAATGAACCTTAGAGATAACTTTATTGGTCCACCTATCAGGGACAAACAGTCTCTCCGCTGGACAACGATCAGGTTTATTAGCCTGAAATTTTTGTAGCACCCGCCGCAAATCAGGGGAGATGGCAGACACAATTACTCCTTCCTTGAGGATACCCGCCGGCTCAGACAAACCCGCAGAGTCGGGCACAAAACTCCTAGACAGAGCATCCGCCTTCACATTTTTAGAGCCCGGAAAGTACGAAATCACAAAGTCAAAACGGGTAAAAAACAGCGACCAACGAGCCTGTCTAGGATTCAACCGCTTAGCAGACTCAAGATAAGTCAAGTTCTTATGATCAGTCAATACCACCACGCGATGCTTAGCTCCTTCAAGCCAATGACGCCACTCCTCGAATGCCCACTTCATGGCCAGCAACTCTCGGTTGCCCACATCATAATTTTGCTCAGCAGGCGAAAACTTCCTGGAAAAAAAAAGCATATGGTTTCATCACTGAGCAATCAGAACCTCTCTGCGACAAAACAGCCCCTGCTCCAATCTCAGAAGCATCAACCTCGACCTGGAACGGAAGAGAAACATCTGGTTGAAACAACACAGGGGCAGAAGAAAAACGACGCTTCAACTCTTGAAAAGCTTCCACAGCAGCAGAAGACCAATTGACCAAATCAGCACCCTTCTTGGTCAAATCGGTCAATGGTTTGGCAATACTAGAAAAATTGCAGATGAAGCGACGATAAAAATTAGCAAAGCCCAGGAACTTTTGCAGACTTTTCAGAGATGTCGGCTGAGTCCAATCATGGATGGCTTGGACCTTAACAGGATCCATCTCGATAGTAGAAGGGGAAAAGATAAACCCCAAAAATGAAACCTTCTGCACACCAAAGAGACACTTTGATCCCTTCACAAACAAAGAATTAGCACGCAGGACCTGAAAAACTGTTCTGACCTGCTTCACATGAGACTCCCAATCATCCGAGAAGATCAAAATGTCATCCAAGTACACAATCAGGAATTTATCCAGGTACTCTCGGAAGATGTCATGCATAAAGGACTGAAACACTGATGGAGCATTGGCAAGTCCGAATGGCATCACTAGATACTCAAAATGACCCTCGGGCGTATTAAATGCAGTTTTCCATTCATCTCCTCGCCTGATTCGCACCAGATTATACGCACCACGAAGATCTATCTTGGTGAACCAACTAACCCCCTTAATCCGAGCAAACAAATCAGATAACAATGGCAAGGGGTACTGAAATTTATCCGTGATCTTATTTAGAAGGCGGTAATCTATACAAGGTCTCAGCGAACCATCCTTCTTGGCTACAAAAAAGAACCCTGCTCCTAATGGTGACGATGACGGGCGAATATGCCCCTTCTCCAGGGATTCCTTCACATAACTGTGCATAGCGGCGTGCTCAGGCACGGATAAATTAAACAGTCAACCATTTGGGAATTTACTACCAGGAATCAAATTGATAGCACAATCACAATCCCTATGCCGAGGCAGGGCATCGGACTTGGGCTCATCAAATACATCCCGGTAATCAGACAAGAACTCTGGAACCTCAGAAGGGGTGGATGACGAAATTGACAGAAATGGAACATCACCATGTACCCCCTGACAACCCCAGCTGGACACCGACATGGATTTCCAATCTAATACTGGATTATGGGCTTGTAGCCATGGCAACCCCAACACGACCACATCATGCAGATTATGCAACACCAGAAAGCTAATAACCTCCTGATGTGCAGGAGCCATGCACATGGTCAGCTGGGTCCAGTATTGAGGCTTATTCTTGGCCAAAGGCGTGGCATCAATTCCTCTCAATGGAATAGGACACTGCAAGGGCTCTAAGAGAAACCCACAACGCTTAGCAAACTCCAAGTCCATCAAATTCAGGGCAGCGCCTGAATCCACAAATACCATGACAGAATACGATGACAAAGAACAGATCAAGGCAACGGACAGAAGAAATTTTGACTGTACCGTACCAATGGTGGCAGATAGAGTTGAGCGACCTTGACCTTTTTAGAGTCGAGCCGGGTTTCGCGAAACCCGACTATCTCAAAAGTCGGGTCGAGTGAAATCGGCCGATTATGACGTAAAGTCGAGATCGACCGAAACACAAAACCCAATGCAAGTCAATGGGGCAGCATAGTCGGCAGTGAGTGGGGGCCAGGAAAACACCTAGAGTGCCCATTTTAATGTCAAAACCATCCATTCTTCTTAATGAAGCTTGTCAAGCGTAATTTACCTTATAATAATTGGAAGGCATTTGAAATTGGGGGTCATTTGGCTAAAGTTGTGGTGGGTAGGGCTGGTTCAAGTAATTAGTGGGCCCAGGAAATCTGGACCACGTCACGGCAGTGGAGCAGGGAGAGGTAAGTATTTCAACTTTGCAAGTGCTGTGAACCTGAGCAAGCAGGGGGGGCCCACTCGTTGGCATTGGCACTGGCACAGGGCCCCTCAAAGTACAGCGGTGTGTTTGCACGGCGGGGGCGCCTCCCACCGGCAGCAACACTTTTGCGTACTATGAGAGGCCCTGTGCCAGTGACGTCGCCAACTAGTATTCCTCCCCCCACCTGATGAAGGAACCTGCACTTTCATCTGCACCTTCCTCTTTGTCCCCGTGTAAGGTGGTATGGTATGCGGGAAGAGCAACCTGACTTTCAGCAGGGTCACAATGTTGTTGTGTAGCGTGCACGGGGAATGTTGCGTTATGGGTCAATGTACCAGCAGACTCATCTATCACTGGCTGGGCAATGGGCAGGATGAGGAGGAAACACAGATATAGGCCCAAATAATAAAGTGGGCTAAATGCAGTTCAAAATTGGTAACACAGGAATAACCAGGGGGCATTGCAGTGGAGGACAACTGGAATGAGAGGCTGACACAGAGAGTAGGCCCAAATCAGTAAGTAGTCGAAATGCAGTTCAAAATTGGCAACCGTAGTAAACAGGCGGCACAGCTTTGTTCAGTGGAGGAGAACAGCAAGGAGTGGCAGACACCGATAGTAGGCCCCAACCCAACTAGAAGGCCAAATGCAGTCTAACATTAACAACTACTTAACGAGCGCCTGAAAACGGAATTTCAGAACAGGAAACCAGGAGAACAGCAAGGAGCGGCAGACACTGTTAGTAGGCCCCAAACCAACTAGTACACCAAATGCAGTTGTTCCATTTAACCACAATTTAACGAGAGCCTGAAGATAGAAGCTCAGGAAAGGCAACCTGGAGAACACCTTGGAGTGGAACACACCATCTCTCTCCACCCCATACCCATTTTGTAGGCCTAATGCTGTGTAGTTTTCTACAACTACTAAACGAGAGTCGGAAGACCGAAGCAATGGCAAGGCAACCTGGGGAACACCTTGGAGTGTAACACACCATCTCTCTCCACCCGATACCCATTTTGTAGGCCTAATGCAGTGTAGTTTTCTACAACTACTAAACGAGAGTCGGAAGATCGAAGCAATGGCGAGGAAACCTGGAGAACACCTTGGAGTGTAACACACCATCTCTCTCCACCCCATACCCATTTTGTAGGCCTAATGCTGTGTAGTTTTCTACAACTACTAAACGAGAGTCGGAAGACCGAAGCAATGGCAAGGCAACCTGGGGAACACCTTGGAGTGTAACACACCATCTCTCTCCACCCGATACCCATTTTGTAGGCCTAATGCAGTGTAGTTTTCTACAACTACTAAACGAGAGTCGGAAGACCGAAGCAATGGCAAGGCAACCTGGGGAACAGCTTGGAGTGTAACACACCATCTCTCTCCACCCGATACCCATTTTGTAGGCCTAATGCAGTGTAGTTTTCTACAACTACTAAACGAGAGTCGGAAGATCGAAGCAATGGCGAGGAAACCTGGAGAACACCTTGGAGTGTAACACACCATCTCTCTCCACCCCATACCCATTTTGTAGGCCTAATGCTGTGTAGTTTTCTACAACTACTAAACGAGAGTCGGAAGACCGAAGCAATGGCAAGGCAACCTGGGGAACACCTTGGAGTGTAACACACCATCTCTCTCCACCCGATATCCATTTTGTAGGCCTAATGCAGTGTAGTTTTCTACAACTACTAAACGAGAGTCGGAAGACCGAAGCAATGGCAAGGCAACCTGGGGAACACCTTGGAGTGTAACACACCATCTCTCTCCACCCGATACCCATTTTGTAGGCCTAATGCAGTGTAGTTTTCTACAACTACTAAACGAGAGTCGGAAGATCGAAGCAATGGCGAGGAAACCTGGAGAACACCTTGGAGTGTAACACACCATCTCTCTCCACCCCATACCCATTTTGTAGGCCTAATGCTGTGTAGTTTTCTACAACTACTAAACGAGAGTCGGAAGACCGAAGCAATGGCAAGGCAACCTGGGGAACACCTTGGAGTGTAACACACCATCTCTCTCCACCCGATACCCATTTTGTAGGCCTAATGCAGTGTAGTTTTCTACAACTACTAAACGAGAGTCGGAAGACCGAAGCAATGGCAAGGCAACCTGGGGAACAGCTTGGAGTGTAACACACCATCTCTCTCCACCCGATACCCATTTTGTAGGCCTAATGCAGTGTAGTTTTCTACAACTACTAAACGAGAGTCGGAAGATCGAAGCAATGGCGAGGAAACCTGGAGAACACCTTGGAGTGTAACACACCATCTCTCTCCACCCCATACCCATTTTGTAGGCCTAATGCTGTGTAGTTTTCTACAACTACTAAACGAGAGCCGGAAGACCGAAGCAATGGCAAGGCAACCTGGGGAACACCTTGGAGTGTAACACACCATCTCTCTACACCCCATACCCAATTTGTAGGCCTAATGCAGTGTAGTTTCCAAGAACTACTAAACGAGAGCCGGAAGATCGAAGCTCAGGAAAGGCAACCTGGAGAACACCTTGGAGTGGAACACACCATCTCTCTACACCCCATACCCAATTTGTAGGCCTAATGCAGTGTAGTTTCCAACAACTACTAAACGAGAGCCGGAAGATCGAAGCTCAGGAAAGGCAACCTGGAGAACACCTTGGAGTGGAACACACCATCTCTCTACACCCCATACCCAATTTGTAGGCCTAATGCAGTGTAGTTTCCAACAACTACTAAACGAGAGCCGGAAGATCGAAGCTCAGGAAAGGCAACCTGGAGAACACCTTGGAGTTGAACACACCATCTCTCTACACCCCATACCCAATTTGTAGGCCTAATGCAGCCTACTTTCCGACAACTACTAAACGAGAGCATGACGATCGAAGCTCAGGAAAGGCAACCTGGGGAACACCTTGGAGTGTAACACACCCTCTCTCTACACCACGGAAGGGCTGATTCTTAGGAAGGAAGGCTGTCGGAAAGAAGCAGAGCGCGTCCGAGGGTGATTATATTCTTATTAGGTATATACTCACCCTCGGACGCGCCCTGCTTCTTTATTTGTAATGAATGTTTATTTGCAATGTGGTTTTGACTTACTCTATTTTTTTGGTAAATAATGATTTTATTATTTTCATTGTTTTGCATCTTCTTGGCAATAATATAAAGAAGACGCGACAGGACAACACTCGGTGGATGCCATATCTGTGTTTTAAATTGAAAAAAACTTTCAGTTAACTACTTGCAGGAGAAAGTTATTGTAGCTGGTGGCCATTTTTAGTACTGTACCAGATTTTTGTTGTATGTGTTTGTTTTTAATGTTAAAATGTCTGCATTTGATATCTCTCCAGTATTTTCTTTTTTATAAGCAAAATACTTATTTTTATATTTTCTGATGTTGGTTCAAGGGGTACACGGGCAGCAGTAGACAGGTCAGTGGAGGCCTAGTGGAAGGAGGGACCGCAGACAGGCTTCGAAGCCCTAACATAATAAATTGGGCTGACTGTAGGCAATTTAAAATTGGTTCCAGGGGAACCCGGGCAGCAGTAGACAGGTCAGTGGAGGCCTAGTGGAAGGAGGGACCGCAGACAGGCTTCGAAGCCCTAACATAATAAATTGGGCTGGCTGTAGGCAATTTAAAATTGGTTCCAGGGGAACCCGGGCAGCAGTAGACAGGTCAGTGGAGGCCTAGTGGAAGGAGGGACCGCAGACAGGCTTCGAAGCCCTAACATAATAAATTGGGCTGGCTGTAGGCAATTTAAAATTGGTTCCAGGGGAACCCGGGCAGCAGTAGACAGGTCAGTGGAGGCCTAGTGGAAGGAGGGACCGCAGACAGGCTTCGAAGCCCTAACATAATAAATTGGGCTGGCTGTAGGCAATTTAAAATTGGTTCCAGGGGAACCCGGGCAGCAGTAGACAGGTCAGTGGAGGCCTAGTGGAAGGAGGGACCGCAGACAGGCTTCGAAGCCCTAACATAATAAATTGGCCTGGCTGTAGGCAATTTACAATTGGTTCCAGGGGAACACGGGCGGCAGTAGACAGGTCAGTGGAGGCCTAGTGGAAGGAGGGACCGCAGACAGGCTTCGAAGCCCTAACATAATAAATTGGGCTGGCTGTAGGCAATTTAAAATTGGTTCCAGGGGAACCCGGGCAGCAGTAGACAGGTCAGTGGAGGCCTAGTGGAAGGAGGGACCGCAGACAGGCTTCGAAGGCCTAACATAAGAAAAATGTCAATACAATGGTATTGACAGTGCCAGGCATTGAAGGATGTCAGCGCATAGACTAAACATTGGTGGAGCTGTGAGAGAAAATTTTGCAAGTGGTAGAGCACTGTTTGACCTGGGGGGGGGACTGTCTTGTGGCCGGCGGTACAGGCCCAGGGCCCCTCATATTACAACGGTGTGTCTGACGTTGGGTGCGCACCACCACCGCCAGACACTTTATTGTACTATGAGGGACCTAGTGGCAGTGCCGTCGACCAAAAGCGGGCACACCTACCTCTTCAGACAAACAGTACTCTCACGGGTGCTGGCGCCAAGTGGCGATACCACGGCCCCGTGTGGGGACTTTGGCCATTTAGGGAGGTGTTAACATGTCGGATGCTGGACAATCAGGTGCTGCAAATTACGAGATTGGAAAAGTCGTTCAGAATAGTCCACAGGCAAGACCTTTACATAGGAAAGCTAGGTGTCAGCCGGGCAAGGTGGGGCAAAAGATTTCGAAATCCAGTTGTGGTTCATTTTAATGAAGGTTAGATCATCTACATTTTGGGTAGCCAGACGAGTCCTTTTTTCTGTTAGTATTGAACCTGCAGCACTGAATACTCTTTCTGATAGGACACTAGCTGCCGGGCAAGCAAGCTCCTGCAATGCATATTCTGCCAATTCTGGCCAGGTGTCTAATTTTGATGCCCAGTAATCAAATGGGAATGACGGTTGAGGGAGAACGTCGATAAGGGATGAAAAATAGTTAGTAACCATACTGGACAAATGTTGTCTCCTGTCACTTTGAATTGATGCTGCAGTACCTGTCCTGTCTGCGGTCATAGCAAAATCACTCCACAACCTGGTCAGAAAACGACCAACGACACTTCTGATTTCTGCCCCTCTAACACCTCTGGTCTGCTGGCCCCTGCAGCTCGTGTTAGAACGATCACGGGCGCTGTGTGCAGGGAATGCCAGAAGCAAACGGTCAACAAGGGTTGATTGTTTGGTTGCTAATATTAGTTCCAAGTTCTCATGTGGCATTATATTTTGCAATTTGCCTTTATAGCGAGGATCAAGGAGGCAGGCCAACCAGTAATCGTCATCGTTCATCATTTTTGTTATGCGTGTGTCCCTTTTGAGGATACGTAAGGCATAATCCGCCATGTGGGCCAAAGTTCCAGTTCTCAAATCTGTGGTTGTGCTTGGTTGAGGGGCAGTTTCAGGCAAATCCACGTCACTTGTGTCCCTCCAAAAACCAGAACCCGGCCTTGCCGCGCCAACAATTTCCACTGGCCCCGGAAAAGCTTCCTCATTAAAAATATAATCATCCCCATCATCCTCCTCGTCCTCCTCCTCCTCTTCGAACGCTACCTCGTCCTGTACACTGCCCTGGCCAGACAATGGCTGAGTGTCATCAAGGCTTTCCTCTTCCTCAGCTGCAGACGCCTGATCCTTTATGTGCGTCAAACTTTGCATCAGCAGACGCATTAGGGGGATGCTCATGCTTATTATGGCGTTGTCTGCACTAACCAGCCGTGTGCATTCCTCAAAACACTGAAGGACTTGACACATGTCTTGAATCTTCGACCACTGCACACCTGACAACTCCATGTCTGCCATCCTACTGCCTGCCCGTGTATGTGTATCCTCCCACAAAAACATAACAGCCCGCCTCTGTTCACACAGTCTCTGAAGCATGTGCAGTGTTGAGTTCCACCTTGTTGCAACGTCTATGATTAGGCGATGCTGGGGAAGGTTCAAAGAACGCTGATAGGTCTGCATACGGCTGGAGTGTACGGGCGAACGGCGGATATGTGAGCAAAGTCCACGCACTTTGAGGAGCAGGTCGGATAACCCCGGATAACTTTTCAGGAAGCACTGCACCACCAGGTTTAAGGTGTGAGCCAGGCAAGGAATGTGTTTCAGTTGGGAAATGGAGATGGCAGCCATGAAATTCCTTCCGTTATCACTCACTACCTTGCCTGCCTCAAGATCTACAGTGCCCAGCCACGACTGCGTTTCTTTCTGCAAGAACTGGGACAGAACTTCAGCGGTGTGTCTGTTGTCGCCCAAACACTTCATAGCCAATACAGCCTGCTGACGTTTGCCAGTAGCTGCCCCATAATGGGAGACCTGGTGTGCAACAGTGGCAGCTGCGGATGGAGTGGTTGTGCGACTGCGGTCTGTGGACGAGGTCTCGCTTCTGCAGGAGGACGAGGAGGAGGAGGAGGGGGTGCGAATGGCTACAGCCAACTGTTTCCTAGACCGTGGGCTAGGCAGAACTGTCCCAAACTTGCTGTCCCCTGTGGACCCTGCATCCACCACATTTACCCAGTGTGCCGTGATGGACACGTAACGTCCCTGGCCATGCCTACTGGTCCATGCATCTGTTGTCAGGTGCACCTTTGTGCTCACAGATTGCCTGAGTGCATGGACGATGCGCTCTTTAACATGCTGGTGGATGGCTGGGATGGCTTTTCTGGAAAAAAAGTGTCGACTGGGTAGCTCGTAGCGTGGTACAGCGTAGTCCATCAGGGCTTTGAAAGCTTCGCTTTCAACTAACCGGTAGGGCAACATCTCTAACGAGATTAGTCTAGCTATGTGGGCGTTCAAACCCTGTGTACGCGGATGCGAGGCTAAGTACTTCCTTTTTCTAACCATAGTCTCATGTAGGGTGAGCTGGACTGGAGAGCTGGAGATCGTGGAACTAGCGGGGGTGCCGGTGGACATGGCAGACTGAGAGACGGTGGGAGATGGTATTGTTGCCGCCGGTGCCCTAGATGCAGTGTTTCCTACTACGAAACTGGTGATTCCCTGACCCTGACTTCTTTGGCCTGGCAAAGAAACCTGCACAGATACTGCAGGTGGTGCAGAAAATGGTGGCCCTACACTGCCGGAAGGGATGTTGCGTTGATGACTAGCTTCATTGGCCGAGGGTGCTACAACCTTAAGGGACGTTTGGTAGTTAGTCCAAGCTTGCAAATGCATGGTGGTTAAATGTCTATGCATGCAACTTGTATTGAGACTTTTCAGATTCTGCCCTCTGCTTAAGGTAGTTGAACATTTTTGACAGATGACTTTGCGCTGATCAATTGGATGTTGTTTAAAAAAATGCCAGACTGCACTCTTTCTAGCATCGGATACCTTTTCAGGCATTGCAGACTGAGCTTTAACCGGATGGCCACGCTGTCCTCCAACAGGTTTTGACTTTGCCACGCGTTTTGGGCAAGATACGGGCCCGGCAGATGGAACCTGTTGCGATGTTGATGCCTGCTGCGGCCCCTCTTCCTCCGCTTCAGAACTGCTGCCGCCTGCACCCTGTTCCCCCAATGGCTGCCAATCGGGGTCAAGAACTGGGTCATCTATTACCTCTTCTTGTAGCTCGTGTGCAACTTCGTCTGTGTCACCTTGTCGGTCGGTGGTATAGCGTTCGTGATGGGGCAACATAGTCTCATCAGGGTCTGATTCTTGATCAGCACCCTGCGAGGGCAATGTTGTGGTCTGAGTCAAAGGACCAGCATAGTAGTCTGGCTGTGGCTGTGCATCAGTGCACTCCATGTCAGATTCAACTTGTAATGGGCATGGACTGTTAACTGCTTCACTTTCTAAGCCAGGGACGGTATGTGTAAAGAGCTCCATGGAGTAACCCGTTGTGTCGCCTGCTGCATTCTTCTCTGTTGTTGTTTTTGCTGAAGAGGACAAGGAAGCGACTTGTCCCTGACCGTGAACATCCACTAACGACGCGCTGCTTTTACTTTTACCAGTTTCACGAGAGGAGGCAAAAGAGCTAGAGGCTGAGTCAGCAAGATAAGCCAAAACTTGCTCTTGCTGCTCCGGCTTTAAAAGCGGTTTTCCTACTCCCAGAAAAGGGAGCGTTCGAGGCCTTGTGTAGCCAGACAACGAACCTGGCTCCACAGCTCCAGACTTAGGTGCAATATTTTTTTTCCCACGACCACCTGATGCTCCACCACTACCACTACCCTCATTACCAGCTGACAATGAACGCCCCCGGCCACGACCTCTTCCACCAGACTTCCTCATTGTTTTAAAAACGTTACCAAACTAACGGTATTTGTTGCAGTCACACAACTTACACGGTGAGCTATAACTTCAGTATGATTTATCTACCCCTTTACAGGTAGGTGAGACCACAACGAAAATCAGGCACAATGTTACACACTCTGTTGTTGGTGGCAACAAATGAGAGAGATGCCACACACGCAGGACTGTCACTGAAGCGCAAATGTAAATATTAATCTCCCACTGATTTGTGTTTTTTTTTTTTAAAAAGGAGACTTTAGAAAAAAAAAAATAAAATAAAATGATTTTTTAAGGAAGAATTTATAAACCAAATAAAATGAAATGATTTTTTCAGGGAGAATTTAGAAAACAAATAAAACATAAAATAGCCTTTCTAGGGCCCAGTGAGTGAGAGAGGACGCACACAGGAGTCAGGAGTGGCACACAAGCCCAGAGGCCAATATTTATCTCCCACTGATTGATTTAGTGATTTTTTCAGGTAGATTTTGGAACCCAAATCAAGCAAAAAAATTAATAGGCTTTCTATGGCCCACAATTGGAGAGAGAGAGATGGCACACCCAGGAGTCAAGACTGGCACACAAGCAGAAAGGGCAATATTAATCTCCCACTGATTTGATTTTTTTTTTTTTTCAGGGAGACTTTAGAAAAAAAAAATACAAAAAAAATGATTTTTTTCAGGAATAATTTAGAAACCAAATAAAATAAAATGATTTTTTCAGGGAGAATTTAGAAAACAAATAAAACAAAAAATAGGCTTTCTAGGGCCCACTGAGTGAGAGAGGACGCACACAGGAGTCAGGAGTGGCACACAAGCCCAGAGGCCAATATTTATCTCCCACTGATTGATTAAGTGATTTTTTCAGGTAGATTTTGGAACCCAAATCAAGCAAAAAAATTAATAAGCTTTCTATGGCCCACAATTCGAGAGAGAGAGATGGCACACCCAGGAGTCAAGACTGGCACACAAGCAGAAAGGGCAATATTAATCTCCCACTGATTTGATTTTTTTTTTTTTTTCAGGGAGACTTTAGAAAAAAAAAATACAAAAAAAATGATTTTTTTCAGGAATAATTTAGAAACCAAATAAAATAAAATGATTTTTTTCAGGGAGAATTTAGAAAACAAATAAAACAAAAAATAGGCTTTCTAGGGCCCACTGAGTGAGAGAGGACGCACACAGGAGTCAGGAGTGGCACACAAGCCCAGAGGCCAATATTTATCTCCCACTGATTGATTTAGTGATTTTTTCAGGTAGATTTTGGAACCCAAATCAAGCAAAAAAATTAATAGGCTTTCTATGGCCCACAATTGGAGAGAGAGAGATGGCACACCCAGGAGTCAAGACTGGCACACAAGCAGAAAGGGCAATATTAATCTCCCACTGATTTGTTTTTGTTTGTTTTTTCAGGGAGACTTTAGAAAACAAAAATAAAAAAAAAATGATTTTTTTCAGGAATAATTTAGAAACCAAATAAAATAAAATGATTTTTTCAGGGAGAATTTAGAAAACAAATAAAACAAAAAATAGGCTTTCTAGGGCCCACTGAGTGAGAGAGGACGCACACAGGAGTCAGGAGTGGCACACAAGCCCAGAGGCCAATATTTATCTCCCACTGATTGATTTATTGATTTTTTCAGGGAGAATTTAGAACCCAAATCAACCAAAAAAATAAATAGGCTTTCTATGGCCCACTATTTGTGAGAGAGATGGCACGCTCAGGACTGGCACACAAGCCCAGAGGCCAATATTAATCTCCCACTTTTTTTTTTTTTTTCCAGGGAAAATTTATAAACCCAATAAAAAAAATAATAAATAGGCTTTCTATGGCCCACTATCTGAGAGAGAGAGATGGCACGCTTAGGACTGGCACACAAGCCCAAAGGCCAATATTAATCTCCCACTGATTGATTTATTGATTTTTTCAGGTAGATTTTGGAACCCAAATCAAGCAAAAAAATAAATAGGCTTTCTATGGCCCACTGAGAGATGGCACACACAGGAGTAAGGAGTGGCACACAAGCCCTGAGGCCAATATTTTTCTCCCACTGATTGATGTAGTGATTTTTTCAGGTAGATTTTAGAACCCAAATCAAGCAAAAAAATAAATAGGCTTTCTATGGCCCACTGAGTGAGAGATGACACAGACAGGGATGGCACTCTAGCAGAAATGCCAATCTTAATCTCCCACAAAAAAAAAAAAAAAAAAGGAACTGTCCTTCAATTACTATCTCCCTGCAGTAATCTCAGCCAGGTATGGCAGGCAGCAATAAGGAGTGGACTGATGCACAAATTAAATAAAAAGTGTGGACAAACAAACAAGATAGCTGTGCAGAAAGGAAGGAACAAGAGGATTTGTGCTTTGAAAAAAGCAGTTGGTTTGCACAGCGGCGTACACACAGCAATGCAGCTATCAGGGAGCCTTCTAGGGCAGCCCAATGAGCTACAGCGCTGAGGGGAAAAAAAAAAAAATGTAGCTTCCACTGTCCCTGCACACCGAAGGTGGTGTTGGGCAGTGGAAATCGCTACAGCACAAGCGGTTTGGTGATTAATGGACCCTGCCTAACGCTATCCCTGCTTCTGACGAAGCGGCAGCAACCTCTCCCTAGGCTCAGATCAGCAGCAGTAACATGGCGGTCGGTGGGAACGCCCCTTTATAGCCCCTGTGACGCCGCGGACAGCAAGCCAATCACTGCAATGCCCTTCTCTAAGATGGTGGGGACCAGGACCTATGTCATCACGCTGCCCACACTCTGCGTTTACCTTCATTGGCTGAGAAATGGCGCTTTTCGCGTCATTGAAACGCGACTTTGGCGCGAAAGTCGCGTACCGCATGGCCGACCCCGCACAGGGGTCGGATCGGGTTTCATGAAACCCGACTTTGTGAAAAGTCGGCGACTTTTGAAAATGTTCGACCCGTTTCGCTCAACCCTAGTGGCAGACCTAGCGAACCGCTTAGTGCGCTTAAGACAATCAGAGATAGCATGAGTGGAATCACCACAGTAGAAACACAGCCCATTCAGACGTCTGTGTTCTTGCCGTTCAACTCTGGTCAAAGTCCTATCGCACTGCATAGGCTCAGGTCTAAGCTCAGGTAATACCGCCAAATGGTGCACAGATTTATGCTCACGCAAGCGTCGACCGATCTGAATGGCCAAAGACATAGACTCATTCAAACCAGCAGGCATAGGAAATCCCACCATGACATCCTTAAGGGCTTCAGAGAGACCCTTTCTGAACATAGCTGCCAGCGCAGATTCATTCCATTGAGTGAGCACGGACCACTTTCTAAATTTCTGACAATATACCTCTATCTCATCCTGACCCTGACAAAGAGCCAGCAAATTTTTCTCTGCCTGATCCACTGAATTAGGTTCATCGTACAGCAATCCGAGCGCCAGGAAAAACGCATCGATATTACTCAATGCAGGATCTCCTGGCGCAAGAGAAAATGCCCAGTCCTGAGGGTCGCCGCGCAAAAAAGAAATAACAATCAAAACCAGTTGAACTGGATCACCAGAGGAGCGAGGTTTCAAGGCCAGAAATAATTTACAATTATTTTTGAAACTCAGAAACTTAGTTCTATCTCCAAAAAACAAATCAGGAATAGGAATTCTTGGTTCTAACATAGATTTCTGATCAATAGTGTCTTGAATCTTTTGTACTCTTGCCGAGAGCTGATCCACAAATGAAGACAGACTTCTAATGTCATTTGCTACACCTGTGTACTGAACCACCCAAATGTCTAGGGGGAAAAAAAGGCAAAACACAGTGCAAAGAAAAAAAAATGGTCTCAGAACTTCTTTTTTCCCTCTATTGAGAATCATTAGTACTTTGGGCTTCCTGTACTGTTATGAAAGGCAATTCAGTACCACAATGGACATAGCGGTCAGAGCACATACAGTGATCTGACAATAACCCAAAATCATAGAACGAGCTCTGAGACGTGGGAACTCTGCAGACCGCAATCCCTAATCCTCTCCAAACAACACTAGAGGCAGCCGTGGATTGCACCTAACTCTGCCTATGCAACTCGGCACAGCCTGAGAAACTAACTAGCCTGAAGATAGAAAATAAGCCTACCTTGCCTCAGAGAAATACCCCAAAGGAAAAGGCAGCCCCCCACATATAATGACTGTGAGTTAAGATGAAAAGACAAACGCAGAGATGAAATAGATTCAGCAAAGTGAGGCCCGACTTTCTTAACAGAGCGAGGATAGAAAAGGTAACTTTGCGGTCTACACAAAACCCTAAAGAAAACCACGCAAAGGGGGCAAAAAGACCCTCCGTACCGAACTAACGGCACGGAGGTACACCCTTTGCGTCCCAGAGCTTCCAGCAACAAATTAGACAAGCTGGACAGAAAAAATAGCAAACAAATAGCAAAGAAGAACTTAGCTATGCAGAGCAGCAGGCCACAGGAATGATCCAGGGAAAAGCAAGTCCAACACTGGAACATTGACAGGAAGCCAGGATCAAAGCATTAGGTGGAGTTAAGTAGAGAAGCACCTAACGACCTCACCAGATCACCTGAGAGAGGAAACTCAGAAGCCGCAGTACCACTTCCCTCCACCAACAGAAGCTCACAGAGAGAATCAACCGAAGTACCACTTGTGACCACAGGAGGGAGCTCTGCCACAGAATTCACAACACTCCATACATTGTGGCCCCATACGAAGCTCCATACATTGTGGCCCCATAAGATGCTCCACACATTTGCCCCATTTGCTGTTGCTGTGATTAAAATAAAAAAAAAACATACTCACCTCTCTTCGCTCAGGCCCCCGGCACTTGCGATAGTCACCTTCCTTGTTCCACCACTGCGCGCTGCTCTGTCTTCCATCCTCCGCACTGACTGTTCAGGCAGAGGGCGGCGCGCACACTAATCGCGTCATCGCGCCCTCTGACCTGAACAGTGCAGAGGATGGAAGACAGAGCGGCGCGCAGTGGTGGAACGAGGAACGTGACTATCGCGCAATGCTCACCTCCCCCGATATACTCACCTGCTCCCGGCGTGGTCCCTGGCAGCGTCTCACTGTCAGATGGTCTCCGGGAGCCGGCGGCATCTTCCTGTCTTCAGTGGTCACATACTGCTCATTACAGTAATGAATATGCCTCCATTTATTCATTACTTTAATGAGCGGTACCACGTGACCGCTGAACACAGGAAGAGCTGCCCAGAGACCATCGGACATGCAGGGACAACACCAGGAGCAGGTGAGTATGTCACCGCGCCGCTCCCCTTCGCCCTCCCTCCCTCCCCCCCACTGACAATGACTCGAGTATAAGCCGGGAGGGTCACTTTCAGCCCAAAAAAGTGGGCTGAAAATCTCGGCCTATACTCGACTATATACGGTATGTGGTTATTTTCTAATATAGTGGGAGAAAAAAAGTCACCAATTGTTTAAGCTCTCCCACTTAAATAGATGAGAGAGGCCTGCAATTGACATCATAGGTAGACCACAACTATGAGAGTCAAAATGAGAAAACAAATCCAGAAAATCATCTTGTCTGATTTGGCAAGATTTATTTTGCAAATTATGATGGAAAATAAGTATTTTGTCCTTAACAAAAGTTCATCTCAATATTTTGTTATATATCCTTTGTTGGCAATGACAGAGGTCAAACGTTTTCTGTAAGTCTTCACAAGGTTGGCACACACTGTTGGTATGTTGGCCCATTCCTCCATGCAGATCACCTCTAGAGCAGTGATGTTTTGGGCCTGTCACTGGGCAACAATAGAAAGGTTTTCTATGGGGTTGAGATCTGGAGACTGGCTAGGTCACTCCAGGACCTTAATATGCTGGCGGTGTGCTTGGGATCATTATCATGCTGAAAGACCCATCCACGTTTCATCTTCAATGTCCTTGCTGATGGAAGGAGGTTTGCACTCAAAATCTCATGATAAATGGCCCCATTCATTCTTTCATGTACACGGATAAGTAATCCTGGTCCCTTTGCAGAGAAACAGCCCCAAAGCATAATGTTGCCACTCCTATGCTTCACAGCAGGTATGGTGTTCTTTGGATGAAACTCAGCATTCTGTCTCTTCCAAACACGACGAGTTTTGCTTCTACCAAACATTTCAACTTTGGTTTCATCAGACCGTATTACATTCTCCCAATAGTCTTCTGGATAATCCAAATGCTCTGTAGCAAACTTCAGATGGGCCTGGACATATACTGGCTTAAGCAGGGGGACACATCTGGCACTGCAGGATCTGAGTCCCTGGCAGAGTAGTGTGTTACTGATGGTAGTAGACTTTGTTACGATGGTCCCAGTTCTATGCAGGTCATTCACTAGGTCCCCCCGTGTGGCGCCCCAGATCGAGGGAGATTATCAGTGGTCTTGTATGTCTTCCATTTTCTTATTATTGCTCCCACAGTTGATTTCATGATACCAAGCTGCTTGCCTATTGCAGATTCAGTCTTCCCAGCCTGGTGCAGGGCTACAATTTTGTTTCTGGTGTCCTTCGACAGCTCTTTGGTCTTCACCATTGTGGAGTTTGGAGTGTGACTGTTTGAGGTTGTGTACAGGTATCTTTTATACTGATAATAAGTTCAAACAGGTGCCATTACTACAGGTACTGGGTGGAGGACGGAGAAGTGTCTTAAAGAAGAAGCTACAGGTCTGTGAAAGCCAGAAATCTTGCATGTTTTTAGGTGACCAAATACTTATTTTCCACCATAATTTGAAAAATAAATCTTGCCAAATCAGACAAGGTGATTTTCTGGATTTCTTTTCTCATTTTGACTCTCATAGTTGTGGTCTACCTACGATGTCAATTACAGGCCTCTCATCTTTTTAAGTGAGAGAACTTGCACAATTGGTGGCTAAATACTTTTTTCCCCCATTGTAACTGGATAACCCCTTTAATGAGAAAGTAGCTGTCACTAATACAGCTCTTTTGGTAAATGGAGTAACATAGTAAATGATGTCTGGCTTTTTAGACCCAAATCTTCACTGGTCATTTAATGGTTAAGGCATTGGCCCTTAGTTACCCTATTATGCTACACTGAAGCTGGCTTTCCTTTGTAATTGTGTAGAACCATTCTCTGAATGTAACAATACTAACCTGCTGATATCAAAGATAAATCCATGTAATTGTGCTGTTCGCTCATCTTTTCAATGCTATGAATGCCAATGGGGACTCTCATTGTGTCTTCCAAGCAGTTATCTTTGTTGATATTGAGGCACTAAGTACATGTGCGCTGATATCAGTGATCAACAGCTGTATCTTACTCCCGACAAACATTACTAACTGGAAGATCATCTATTCACAGACAACATGACTGTAGTTCAAAGAAGAGTATTTTTATCTATCACAAACAGTGGCAATCTATTTAACACAACAGATAGAGATAACAATGTATAATGCAAACAGTAAAAGTATCTGATACTAGGTTCTAAAATAATCCACCTAATCATAAGGATATGAAAGTAAGGATTAAATCGAATGGCAGTAATAGAGATTATAGAGACTGGGCTTAAAGAATTTGATAGTAAGAAAATGTTAGTAAACACATCAGAAATAAATGAGAAATAAGTACATTAGTCTTTTCAATAGTAACTTGAATTTTGTTGTCTAAACTATTTATATTACGGGAATAATGGATCCAAAAACTCACTACTAGCAAAGCAAAATAAAAAAAAAGGAAAAGAGAAGGAATCTGTATATCTCATTCCCATCATGCACTGAAAACAGACAGTTAATTCTCATTTAGTGACATGATGTGTTTCTTTAAGTATCTGTGGTGAACTGGGCATTGAGAGCTGCTGGTGTATAGAACAAAAGAAGGTATTTTGTACAGAGTTATATATAATCCCAAGTACCATAGATCCATGGTTTCAACATCTAAAGAAGCCAACCTTTCTGACCTTGAGAGCCACATTCTGCTCCAATAGAGGGTTGCGAGCCACATCCAGCTCTTAGACTTGGTTCCCATTGCGTTAATGGGAAAGCGCTAACGGACAGCGTTGCACGGCCAAATTAACGCCGTGCAACGCGTCCGTTAGCGCGCCCATTCACGGCAATGGGAACGCGCAGCACTAGCGCGTGCCATGTTCGGCACGTGCTAGCGACGCGCCGGTGTTTCCTGGCGCGCTGTTGACGCTGCTTGCAGCGTCCGAGGCGCGCCCGCGGTCCGTTCCCCGCTCTTGCAGATCGGGGATCTGCGAGAGCGGGGACGTTACCGCGACCCCGGGACGCGGCCCCATTAAAAACATTGAGTTAGCGCAACCCGCTAGCGCTAGCGCTAAACGGGTTGCACTAACGCAATATGAACCTAGCCTTAGAGAGAGTTTCGAGCCACATCCAGCTCCCACCCCCTCGCAGAAGTGGCAACCAAAGTCCCAATTACAGGAATACTGATAATATAATAATTTTTATTTATATAGCGCCAACATATTCCGCAACGCTTTACAAATTATAGACAGGAATTGTACAGACAATAGACATTACAGCATAACAGAAATATAGTTCAATACAGATACCAGGAGGAGTGAGGGCCCTGCTCGCAAGCTTACAAACTATGAGGAAACCGACCAAAGCTTTTCTGCAGAAATCACCCCAAAGGAGAATATCAGGATCCATGGATGCCCACAATACCCCATTCAGTATTCTCCCATCAAACACTCCCTACATACTGTAGCATCCAGCTCCAAGCACTTCCTCTGACAGGTAGCATCATCCTGTCTCATGACATACCATTTACCATATGTAAATTATTTCTAAACCCCTAGGTCTAGTTTATGTGCTTCCAGATCTGCTCTTCTGTGCAAGCCTACCCACAAAATTCATCATTTTGAGATGTGCTCTTCATACCTGTTTGCTAGATCTGGAGCTAATGCATTAAGCTGACAGACAACCGCAAACCACAATTCATGGGACCACAAGCCACATGTGGCTGCCGAGCTACAGGTTGGGAACCCCGATCTAGAAGGCAGCAAGGTAAGAAGGCTGAACATCTTTATAAATGTTGCGATAAATGGCTTTACTTGGAATGGAAGATCAGTAGGTCTGCCATATGCTTGAATGGTCAACCATTCAAGTTGATCATAACATGGTAAAGGCTTGAACGACAGCTTTCTTCTCCAAACCTGCTATAAAATCAAGCTTGGATGGCTGAACATGGGCAGTTTATATCCCATTAGAAGAAAAGATTGTGTCCAGATACCCAATCTTTGATTGCCACAATGTCTGCTGTTGTGGTCTAGTTCGGAGGCTCTCAAACACACGACTGGTTGGCAATTAAGGGTTTCAGCTGACTTTTACCTAAAGGTACCTTCACACTCAGCGACGCTGCAGCGATACCGACAACGATGTCGATCGCTGCAGCGTCGCTGTTTGGTCGCTGGTGAGCTGTCACACAGACAGCTCTCCAGCGACCAACGATCCCGAGGTCCCCGGGTAACCAGGGTAAACATCGGGTTACTAAGCGCAGGGCCGCGCTTAGTAACCCGATGTTTACCCTGGTTACCAGCGTAAAAGTAAAAAAAAAAAACACTACATACTTACCTACCGCTGCCTGTCCCCGGCGCTCTGCTTCTCTGCACTCCTCCTGCACTGGGTGTGAGCACAGCGGCCGGAAAGCAGAGCGGTGACGTCACCGCTCTGCTTTCCGGCTGACCAACGCTCACAGCCAGTGCAGGAGGAGTGCAGAGAAGCAGAGCGCCGGGGACAGACAGCGGTAGGTAAATATGAAGTGTTTTTTTTTTTTTACTTTTACGCTGGTAACCAGGGTAAACATCGGGTTACTAAGCGCGGCCCTGCGCTTAGTTACCCGATGTTTACCTTGGTTACCAGTGAAGACATCGCTGGATCGGTATCACACACGCCGATCCAGCGATGTCAGCGGGAGATCCAGCGACGAAATAAAGTTCTGGACTTTCTTCAGTGACCAACGATCTCCCAGCAGGGGCCTGATCGTTGGTCGCTGTCACACATAATGATTTCCTTAACGATATCGTTGCTACGTCACAAAACGCAACGATATCGTTAACAATATCGTTAAGTGTGACGGTACCTTAATGTGTATAAACGCCCTTGTGCCATGAGATACTGAATATCTATCTATCTATCTATCTATCTATCTATCTATCTATCTGTCTGTCTGTCTGTCTATCTATGTATCTGTCTATCTGTCTATCTATCTATCTATCTTTAAACCATAAAACAATATCAACTAATGGTATACTGAAATTTCACTGTCAAGTGGATGCCTTCACCACATGTCTTTGGGTAAGCAAACTGTGATTGGAAAATTCCTTTAAGTAAGCATTTTCTCCTATATATATTTCCCTATAGTTTTGAAGTTAGTTTCCTGAGGAATGTGCATAAAAGATATAGCAAACTGACAATCTATTAAAGATGTATATGTGTTGGTGAAGACAACTTTGAGGATTGTAGATAAGTAATCTCCCATAGCCCTAGGCTTACTCTGTCATACATCTATAGATCATTATTCATTAGTCGTTAAATAACCTGCTTATGGCAAAATGTGGACATTTAAAGACAGCCATTACCAGAAATCTATTGTTTAGAGCTTGTGCATTAGTGTTACTATCTTCTTCACAAAATGTTTAACTGTGTTTATATCATGGGCTAGAAAAATATTTAGAATTCTTTAGAACGTCTCTTCATCAGGCATTTATGTAGTCTCGAAAGCTTGCAATTTATTACCATCTTTTCAGTTGGCCATTAAAAGGTATCAACCACTGAGGACTCTCAATTCTAAATATTTTTCTATCTACTGGCTAACACGGTACCAAGATATATTTCTTTCCTATATCATGGGCTATAATTTTATATCTCAAAAGTATCTGAGGTACCAACCCTGACGTATTGAAACTTAAGAACATAAAAGGATTTATCCACCAATATAGAGGCGCTGTGAAGAAACCGAAACCTAGAGCCATTTAATACTCCCAAACCAGATTTAAAACTCTAACCTGGATATATTATCCATAAACTTGCACTCACATGGGTCGCCCTGAAAGGCACAACCCCTGAAGCTGATGCTGGATCCTCACACCCCTTCTTGCTGGTTTCCCTCCATTCGAACTGTCAATGCTCCTCTGTGTTTCATCCATTCTCTGCTGGACAGAAGTAGCTACTCTGTGTTAATAACTTCCTAATTTTAATCAACAAATCACACCCCTCCAGAGGCTAGGTCCAATGAGCAGCCAATAACAATCAAGAGGCCTGCATAGTTTAAAGGGATTATTCAACAAAACAAGTAGAACAAACTCTAGACATTAGTATGAACCATAATTCTAAAACAAACTTTCCAACCCTCATAGACAAGTAATTAACCCTTATTAAATTTGTTTTCCTTCATGTTCTATTGACAAGCAGCAGGGTTGCACCCCATGACCCTATAGCCGCAGCATGGAGTTTTTTGTGGTTAGGAACTAAGTTTGAGTCAGTCTCTTCTATAACCTAAATAAAAAAACTGACAAGTAGAGAAGAAATTAAGGCATCATCAATGGGTCACATCAACAGAATGATGCCAATAGAAGGACAGCTACTTTACAGGTATGTCCACCAATGTCCAATGGAGAAAGCAGACTGACATTTCAGGCAAATCAGAATCACTAGATGGTGCTACCATTGACACTATCTAATCAATTACACAACAAGAACAACATTTTTAATGCCAACTGTCAGATATCCTGTTGATCATGCAATTTAATCTTTAAAACAATTATCACATAGGTGCAAGGGCTCATGGCTGAGCTGGTGGTGGTACTAACCATCAAAAACAAAATTATGAAATTGATGCAAGCAGGATCATTTCATCAAGTTGTACATCATCTAGTTCAAAAGCACTTTTTGGTTAATATTGCAGACTCCAATTATGTTAGATCTCCCATTAAGAGCAATAAGTCTGTTATGGCATCCATATAGGGTACGATAGATAGCTCTCTGCTAAACGATCATTCCGCCAACAGCCATGTCACCTGATTTCATCATACACTGGACCTCTCAGCTCATGGTCCATAAGGCCCATTTAGAGAGCTAATAATGAAGGACAAGAATTTCTAGGAACACTCCATTCCCGATTATCGGCCTGTCTAAATAGGTCACCAAGCAGCCAATGAATCATCAAAATGCTCGTTCATTGTATGAGATGATTTCTACTTGAAAACTCACCATTCTTGGCAGTACATTGCCCCTTGCAAACAAAACATGGGCTGCGGAGAACATGATGTCTATGTGTAAAGAACAATTGTGTTAGAAGTGTGGTCAGCTGGCCATTAACACAACCAATCTGTAGTTGTTTCACAGTCACGGTAGCCCCATCTAAATGGGCACTCACTACATTAACATTCAATCAGATGAATGAGAAAGTAGCAGAGGTATAACTATTGTGGGTGCAGGAGCTGCACTCTCCCCCAAACTTGCAGTCTTGAAAGGCCGGAAAGATTAATTCTATTACAAACCTGTGGTAGTTGTGGGCTCTGTTGGAGATTCTGCATTGGGGCCCACAAGCTTCAGGTTACATCACAAAATAGTATAAAAAATGTACGCAACAAATCTGCCATGTGCAAATATACCTTAACCATTTTTTATAAACTAGTTACAGTATGTTAAATATATGTAAATATGGTACAAGACAACAGCATTCTGAACGAACACAAAATGTTCAGATTTTTCAACATACTCCTTTTTCCATCATATTATGTGAATCTATTTCTTGTGTGCCTAATGAAATAGAATCATATTTTTCTAATTCTGACATCTGCAGGTATTAGGCCTAATTCACACATCCATTTCTCACATTCATGTTCTTTCTGTTTTTCACAGACAGATCAAGAACCTTTTGTACACTATGGTGCTTTCCATATGTCCCTCTTTTTTAGCGGACCGTGTGTCCATAAAAATAAATCATGGAGATGTATGATTTTATCTGAGCCATGGATCAAAATTGCCCATATAAAGCTATAGGTCTGTGAAATCTCAGACAGCACAAGCACACTGATGGCATCCATTTGCAATCCATGTGCTGTCTGTAAATAGGAGAAGCTTTGTAATTTTTTATTAGCAATTTAGATAATCATTGGTGAAACACTAATGGTAAAACCTGACACACTGAATAAACACTGATGAAAATCTGATCCAAAAACACTGATGAAAATTGGTCCTATTTTCATGTAAAAGAAAATAGTGGATGTCTGGATGAAGTCTTTCTATTAGATACTTCCCTCCTCTGGCACTTGGAGGTGACGGAGAATAGTCAGGAGAGACTCCTTATTCAGTCAGGAGAAAGTCAGAACATGAAACCATTCACACAAAATGCTCCATAAGTAGCAGGCACGCCCTTGGAATATTAACGGGACATGAAGATCAGAAGAACTATAGTTCAAAGCAGAACTATCTGCATGCATGATCATGTTCTCATGGAGTCCTGCATGTATATTCTCCAAATTTCACCCACTGGTCACTACAGACTACATTTATGTGCAGCCACATTGTATCAGCTATCCATGTGAAGGTAAATGAGTACGTCAGGGAATCACATCATCAAAAGCATAATATGGAACACAATCTTTTTGAAGATGTCATTCGCTTATAAATAGGATTTGTGCTAGAATTATCCTTGTTAGCAAAGATGACCTGCATCAGTATGTGTATGTGATAGCACCTAGTAGGGGGTATGGATGAAGACAAAGGGACTGACAGTAAACACCAGGCAAATGTTGCGCCAAAAAACGTTGAAGATGACATAAGGGTTGCAACTGAAAAATGTAAATTGTAGTAGAGGCTCAAGTGCATGATGGTCACAGAATACAGGGCCAGGGTCTTACAGTAATACAGGAATAGTCTCTAATTAACATATCTGTACTGCTGAAACAAATTGGTCCTGATGGTGTGAGATGTTATGTGGGTACTGAAGCAGACTGTCCACAATTTACCTCTACCTCAATTTCTATCACTGGCTTAGTCACAAGAAGGCCATTTTCTCAACCACCTCTCATCACACCCTTCCATGCAGCTAGAAGCAGCAATCGTCAGGTTCTGTGAATATGGCAGTTTGTTCTCTTAATCAACAACAGTCTCTAATTATAAAGCACCCTCCTGTTTTGATTGTACACCTATATACCAGAGCGTGGACCATGGGGCCACACAGCAAAAGTGCTAATTGCACAAACCCCTCTCCCCCCAAAAAAATGTCAGGACAAGACTCACAACTTTTACACATGCAAAACTATTAAACTACCTCACAATATTGTGAGGGACATATTTTATCACAGGTACATAGTAATTATCCCAATACTGAAGCTATTTATTGTTCTCATTCACTTTTATATTCCTTTCATTGCCCTTATAGAGTATAATGTCTTAAAAATACCCCCCAAACTGCATGACAGTGAGTTGTCTGCACAGCCTCCAGGAAAGTATTCCACTGCTACAGTAACCGCGAACATAGTATAATTCATCTGACAGCATAATGCCCCTATAGTGCCCAACACACAGTATGATGGCTCCAATGCTCCTCTATATAGAGCATGGAAACCCCACAATCCCCTATATATAGTATGATGGTCCCCACAGCCTCTACACCCAGTAGTAGGTCCCTGACACACAATATGATGTCCCTAACAGATCCCAAAGTCATTGTGAGGGCCCTCACACACTGTATAATGTCACCCACAGCACCCCATAAAATATAAGGGTCCCCACACACAGTATGATGTCCCCTACAGCCCCACCAAACAGTATAAGAGTCCACAAAATCCTCTAAATAGTAAGAAGGTACCTACACAAAATATGATGTCCTCACATATCCAACAGTCAGTATGAGGTGCCTCCTACACACTATAATGTCACCCACAGCCCCCAAAAAACTATGAGGGCCCTAACAACCATACACACAATATGATATCCCCTACAGCCCCAACATGCAGTTTGAGTGTCCTCACACAGTATGATGGCCCCTGTTATGTCTAAAACCAGCGGAACCCTGACCTTCACCATTTAACCCTGTACAGGGATCTGGTCTTATAACAGGTCCACTGGATTGCTTCCAAACAATGGCTGCAATCCAGAGTAGCGAGCCAGGGCAAGAGAATGGGCTAGTAGTTGGGTAAAAACCAAGAGGGCAGCATGGGTACAAAACCGTCAGGCCGGAGAAACATTAACAAACTAGCCTAGGTCAAAACAGGGAACACACACTATACAGAAGCAGAGAACACAGACATTAACCAGAGGAGCACAAAGCTATGTCTGGCAGATTCCAGCAGTAAGCTGGAAGCCTTAGAAGGGTGTGGTGCGCTCCAATTGGATGGAGTAGGAAGCTGATAACTCCAGCTGGACAGCACACACACCCATAGGCCCAGGGTCACACTTGCGAGTTCAATGCGAGTATCTCGCATGAAGTCCCGGCACTACCACCAGCACTCGGGACCGGAGTGTGCGGCTGCATGAATTTCTATGCAGCTGAGCGCTCCGTTCCCGAGTGCCGGCGGCAGTGCTGGGACTTGATGTGAGAGACTCGCATTGAACTTGCAAGTGTGACCCTGGCCATACTGTCTGGATAGCACTGCAGGTCCCAGATACCCTAACCTTAGTAGCTGGACAGATCCTGCACCATCCAGAGCTTCTGGTTCCAACATCTCTTCTATCACTAGTGCAGCCTGCAGAATGAATATATAACAGTGCCTGGCAACAGAAGTAGATGTCGTAGAAGCAAATCCTGGTGGAGATATGAACCTATCACCCACACATAAACACTATGAGGCCCTCACAAGGCATCATGTCCTCAACAAGTACTGACAATATAAAAAAAATACACACCTTTCCGCCAGTTCCCTGATATCTACTGCAGTCAGTGCACTGTGCTGACTGAGGCACCATTCGCCAGAAAAATTCTCAATCCGTTCTTGATTGAGAAGAGGTGTGACAGTAATCAGACTCAGGTGTGGTTAGGGAATTTGAACTCAGCTTCCCAAAGATTTGATAAACCACAGTTGTTTTAAGGGGGGAGGGGTGCAATCACTTTTCAATAAGGGCCCTGTAGGTTTGGATTTCTTTTTCTCTTAAAAATAAAGACCTTCATTTAAAAACTGCATTTTGTGATTACTTGTGTTAACTTTGTCTAATATTTAAATTTGTTTGGTGATCTGAAACATTTAAGTGTGACAATCCTGCAAGAGAATAGGAAATCAGGAAGAGGGCAAACACTTTTTCACACCACTGTGTGTGTATGTACAGTACAGACCAAAAGTTTGGACACACCATCTCATTTAAAGATTTTTCTGTATTTTCATGACTATGAAAATTGTACATTCACACTGAAGGCATCAAAACTATGAATTAACACATGTGGATATATATTTAACAAAAAAGTGTGAAACAGCTGAAATTATGTCTTATATTCTAGGTTCTACAAAGTAGCCACTTTTTGCTTTGTTGACTGCTTTGCACACTCTTGGCATTCTCTTGATGAGCTTCAAGTTGTAGTCACCGGGAATGGTCTTCCAACAATCTTGAAGGAGTTCCCAGAGATGCTTAGCACTTGTTGGTCCTTTTGCCTTCATTCTGCGGTCCAGCTCACCCCAAACCATCTCGATTGGGTTCAGGTCTGGTGACTGTGGAGGCCAGGTCATCTGGCGTAGCACCCCATCACTCTCCTTCTTGGTCAAATAGCCCTTACACAGCCTGGAGGTGTGTTTTGGGTCATTGTCTTGTTGAAAAATAAATGGTCCAACTAAGCGCAAAGCGGATGGAATAGCATGCTGCTGCAAGATGCTGTGGTAGCCATGCTGGTTCAGTATGCCTTCAATTTTGAATAAATCCCCAACAGTGTCACCAGCAAAGCACCCCCACACTATCACACCTCCTCCTCCATGCTTCACAGTGGGATCAAAGCATGTAGAGTCCATCCGTTCACCTTTTCTGTGTCGCAAAAAAGGACCTGACCGCATACCATTTGTAACAGCTTTTTGTGAGGAAAGTGGTGGGATTTCAAATATTATACACAAGCATTGGGGTATGCTACATAAATGTCTGCCACATGTACCAGAATTTTCTTTAAATGAGAAGGTGTGTCCAAACTTTGGTATATATATACTGCTCAAAAGAATGAAGGGAACACTTAAACAACAAAATATAACTCCAAGCAAATCAAACTTCTGTGAAATCAAACTGTCCACTTGGGAAGCAACACTTTTTGACAATCAATTTCACATGCTGTCGTGCAAATGGAATAGATGACCGATGGAAATTATTGGCAATTATCAAGACACACTCAATAAAGGAGTGGTTCTGCAGGTGGGGACCACAGACCACATCTCAGTAGCAATGCTTTTCGGCTGATGTTTTGGTCACTTTTGAATGTTGGTTGTGCTTTACTCTACAACTCACACAAGTGGCTCAGGTAGTGCAGCTCATCCAGGATGGCACATCAGTGCAAGCTGTGGCAATAAGCCAAAGCCCTGCAAAATAACCTCCAGCAGGCCACAAATGTGCATGTGTCAGCACAAACGAGTAGAAACCGACTCCACAGAACACCAGGATTGGCAAAGTCTGGGGACGCCGTGGAGAGCGATCTGCTGCCTGCAACATCCTTCAGCATGACCGGTTTGGCAGTGGGTCAGTAATGGTGTGGTGTGGCATTTCTTTGGAGGGCCACATAGCCCTCCATGTGCTCGCCAGTGGTAGCCTGACTGCCATTAGGTACAGAGATGAGATCCTCAGACCCTTTGTGAGACCATATGCTGGTGCTGTTGGCCCTGGGTTCCTCCTAATGCAGGACAATGACAGACCTCATATGGCTGAAGTGTGTCAGCAGTTCATGCAAGATGAAAGCATTGAAGCTATGGACTGGCCTGCCCGTTCGCCAGACCTGAATCCGATTGAACACTAGGACATCATGTCTCGCACCATCCAACAACATCATGTTGCACCACAGACTGTCCAGGAGTTGGCAGATGCTTTAGTCCAGGTCTTCGATGAGAGCCCTCAGGAGACCATCTGCCGCCTCATCAGTAGCATGCCCAGGCATTGTAGGGAGGTCATACAAGCACGTGGAGGCCACATACACTAATGAGCATCATTTCCTTGTCTTGAGGCATTTCCACTGAAGTTGGATCAGCCTGTAACTTCATTTTCCACTTTGATTTTGAGCATCATTCCAAATTCAGACCTCCGTGGCTAGGTAAGGCAAGCAACTTGGAGAGAATGCAACAACTGTTGGCACAACAACAAAAACAGACCACATGTTTTGAAGTGAGAAGGGGCTGTTAGCACTAAATAGTGGTAAGAGACCCAAAGCCTAGAAACAAGGCAACCCACTCCATACTACAAGAGAAATGAGGAGGAAAAGGAGTATCACGGGTATAACAATATAAATTTATTTAAATATCCAAGAAGATCATAAACAGTATAAGAAATATACTACACATATTTTACAAGGATTAAATACAAGTGCATAAGGGTGATTTGAGGAGACAGGTGTCCACCGGTATGCTGTGCCCAAAGAGTTAACCAGTCTGACAGAATCAGCTCACCGGTAGTAACAAAGCTGCAAGTCGCCGCCGTAAATAGTAATTTACTAGTCAAATACATTAATTGTGCCAAGCTTACCGCTATTGTACAGGGCAATATGGCACACCGGACTGGAACCAGGATAAAACTGGAGACCCCCTTGGCACAAGTATTAGAAAATAGAAGAAACACAAGATGACTGTCAGTCTTTGGTCTGGGTCTCCATGAAAGATCTCACCTTGTGGAATAAGGATGATTCTGACAAAGGACAGGAATCAGCCCAGAAGTGCACAGGATGACCTGGTCAATGACCTGAACAGAGCTGAGACTACAGTTTCAAACATTACCGCTATTAACACATTAATCCTGCATGGCACGCAAGGTTCCCGTGCTCATGCCAGCACGTGCCGGGTCAATTTCAAGCCCATGAATGACCATTTAGATGATCTACAGGAGGCATGGGAGAAAGTGATGTGGTCACTTGAGACCAAAATAAAACTTATTGGTGTCAACTCCACTAGCCGTGTTTGGAGGAAGAAGAAGGATGAGTACAGCTCCAAGAACATTGTTCCAACTGTGAAGCATGGAAACATCATACACTGGGGGTGCTTTTCTGCAAAGGGGACAGGACAACTGCACCGTATGGAATGGAGGATGGATGGGGTCATGTATTGTGAGATTTTAGCCAACAACCTCTTTCCCTTAGTAAGAACATTGAAAATGGTTCATGGCTGGGTCTTCCAGCATAACAATGACCCAAAACACACAGCCAGGGCAATTAAGGAGTGTCTCTGTAAGCAGCATTTCAAGGTCCTAGAGTGGTCTAGCCAGTCTCTAAACCTGAACCCATTAGAAATATTTGGAGGGAGCTGAAACTCATTGTTGCCCCATGAGAGTCCCGAAAACTGAAAGATCTGAAGAAGATCTGTATAGAGGAGTGGGCCAAAATCCCTACTGCAGTGTGTATGCAAACTTGGTCAAGAACTACAGGAAACGTCTAACCTCTGTAATTGCAAACAAAGGTTTCTGTACCAAATATTGAGTTCTGTTTTTCTATCAAATACGTATTTCATGCAATAAAATGCAAATTAATTATATAAAAATCATACAATGCGATTTTCTAGATTTTTTTTAAATCTGTCTTTCACAGTTGACATGTACCTACCATAAAAATTACAGACTTCTCCATTCTTTGTAGGTGAGAAAACTTGGAAAATCGGCAGTGTATCAAATACTTATTTTTTCCACTGTATATTTATACGCTGGAATCGGAGGCATATATACCATACACTCACTATGAGTTGCCCAATAACTGTTCTAACAGTGGAAACAGCTGCAACCTCATCCATTACTCATCAGTCAATTGTGTAACTGTCCTGATGATTGGAGGCAATGGAGTTACGTTCTCCTTTGAAGTTGGTGGCAGCAGTGAGATCTGCGCTATTCCTCCTGCTGTTATCCCTAACAAACTGGTGGCAGCAGTGTGATCTGCGAGATCTCTGGTGTTTTCCATAACAAACTGGGGGCAGTGGTAGAATCTGCGTGATTCCCCCTGCTGTTGTCCATGACAAACTGGTGGCAGCAGTGGGATCTGCGTGATCTCTCCGGTGTTTTCCTTGTCACAGGGCTCCCCAACTATTTCCTCCCCTGCATTGTAGGCCTATGGGACTATGCTGTCTAGAATACATTCCCCATCATCATGTTGCATTTGTCACATTCTTATTGACCTTGTTCACAAACCCTGACCAGTCTCTTAAGTACACAGCAATACCACATTATGGCAACACAATATTTTAAATAAGACCAACATTTTTATTGAAGTGAACCATAGGCATTTCCTCCATGTGTATGTACAGTTAGCAGACTTCAGCAGTCTTTGGCAATCAAGTTGCCCTGAAAACCTAGAGTCTTGGAACCTACTGAAGGATCAAATCCTGTCAGTTTTTACAGCATGAATGACAAATGTATTGTTTTAATTCTAAGTTTTATCAGTTAGTGGCCACAGTCGAAATGTGCACCTACACACTGCACTCATACTAACATCTATGCTGTTCTACTTTTTCCGTTTTGCCTTAGTTATTTCTACTATTGGACTATGCACCTTGTCTGTTTGCTTTCCATAGGCAGGAGCAAAACACAGTCAGGTCCAGGTTCTGCTCTGTCCCCCTCTATTTTGAGGACTGTTAGAAAATAGCGATGTGAGTTACTAGAGTTAGGGACCATCATGATTGGGTACACCTTGTCACATTGGGACGGCTTTTACGCTCTTTTGCACAAAATAATTACCCTTTGGTTTTTACATGTATTGCTACTCTCTATTTACTTACTGCAGGGTATCTATTCATTGTTTTTATTCTAGATTTTCAATGACAAATTAATTACAGCCTTATAGATGCTTAACAAGGGAAAGACAAAGCGGTCAACAAATCTTGGCCAGAATATAGAATATATGTGCAAGAATGACATATGGGCCTTTGCAGCCTAATAGTTGATCACAATACACCCTTTATGTGCTGCTTTGGAGGCAGAAGTGTGCCCCATTATCTCTTGAGCCCTTGTGCGGGTGCAGAAGTTACACCGATAGTTTGTCCACCCTTGCTTACTCGCCCTTTAACAAAGTTTCTTGAAGTCGAGAATATGCATATGGGCTCTGGGATTGAAGCTGTTTTAAAGGAGTACCACCATGCTAATAAGTTGGGAATCACTGGCACAGTAATAATAAGTTTAAAATCTACATGTCAGAGTGGTTTTATTTATATTAGGTGATTTGGAGCCCTATTTTTTGCAACCCTTCAATGTGCTGTTTGCGGGGGCTGCAGTGTTTATGTGCACCCTCAGGCTGTTCACTGTTCACAGAGCTCAATTTATACATTTTTATGCATTTTATACTATGTAATAGTAGATTTAGCTAACTAAATATTCTGTGTTAATTAAAGGTGAAGCTTTGCTATTCTTAATTGTAATCTAGAAAATAAGCAGCTTGCTTGCCTACTAAGCAGGATAATGAAAAAAATAGTACAATCAACCTGAAGCATCAGCTTAATACTCAGTATGGATCTTGTCCACTCTTAAAAGAACAAAACGAACCTCCTAATGTGTAAGATTATCTCCTGGGGGCTTGTTTTTATTATTCATATTTCTTTACGATGAAGTGGTAGATACGACACTTAAGTAATACAGATTGCATACTTATAGAGAAAAATCATTGTTCCCCTGAAGCACTTCCATAGTGGGATGAAATTTTAAATCACATCATGTTTCACAACCATCTTGGTCTGAAAATAAATCACTTGAGCAGAAAGTAATGTAATTCATACTTTCAAAATATTGTATCCTTAGGGTGTCCTCTTGAACTTCAAACGTAAGCTTTGTAATTACTGCACCTATCAAAGGAAAACCCAGAACTTCACCTCGGCCCAACCTTTCTGCCTGATCTGTAATTTTTAATTGTTGATCGATATGCCACTTTTTAGTTTAATTCTTCCAAATCAAGAAATATAGATGCAATCCTTCACATTTAGATAGATCTACATACAATATTTGCATTGCAAGGAGTCAGTGTTAGACAGAAAGTTTATTAGTTATTATGTTTTCCTATATATCACCCAAATATTCCACAGACCTTTACAGACAGTGCTATCACTGTCCTCATTTGGCTCATAATCTAAATTTCATATCAATATGCACAAAAACACAAGGAGAACATACAACTTCCTTGCAGATGTTGTTCTTGATGAGATTTCTATCCAGGACTCCAAAACTGGAAGGCAACAGTGCTAACCAACAAGCCACTGCTTAGGGCGGCAGAAAAGCTTCAGGCATGCTACTCATAAACTAAGGGCGCTCTCACACGACCATATAACTCGGGAGAGTGCTATGCCATGTTTTATCGGATAGTACTCGGACCAATGTTATTCCATGGGGCAGTGCAGATGTGCGGTTTTTTTCTCATGACTATTTGGAATGAGAAAAAAATCACAGCATGATGCAAGTGGCTCCACGAATGGGATCATGCGCACCCATTTAAGCTTATGGGTACAAAACATCAGATTGCACTCGGACGTCATCCATAGACAATGGAAAAGATGGAGAAATTAAATTATCCGTGTTCTCCGCACCTGTGATGTGTCCCATCAGAGAATCGGATCACAGCAAAGTAATACTCGGCTCAAAGAACCGAGTGTCATTACCATAATTTATACAATTATTTCTCGTGTAAGCAAGACGTTAAAGGGATATTCAAGTCTCTGCAAATAAATAACATTCTTGTATAATGAAACCTTTTGCTATGTTGTAATATGCATCCCATATAAATTGTATTGAATGGGGATCTAGTAGAATAAAAAAAAAAAAGAAGGAAAAGAATATGTTTCTAAATTTCTTTAATTAGCAAAACACACTGTTTTTGTCTAGTGAAGAGACTACTGTAGGACAACAGAATGTTAGCCCCCCCGCGTGAACCCAGAAGAAATACAGCGGGGGTCTCATGGCCTCATAGACCCTATAGTTTTTAATATGACTATTTTTCTATGGGTCATTTAGAGGTCAGGTCAGTCAGATGAGGTGAGGAGAAACTGGTTTTATCCAGTTCCTTCTGGTCTGCCTGGCGACCAATTTTAACTGTTTTGATTGGTTATTGAATTGCTGGGCGCCCAGATATTTGTGTATGTTCTGCCTAGCGCCCAATTTTAACTGTTTTGATTGGTTATTGAAGTGCTGGGCGCCCAAATATTTGTGTATAAAAACCCTGGTTTCAGGGGATTTAGTCATTCTGCTGGTGAAGAAGAAAAGAAGAAGAAGCACCTGAGGATGGAGGATCTCCTGCAGCAACTCCTGACCAGAGCCGGCGCTGAGGGTGGAGCGGAATGGCTTCAGCACTGCTTGGCTATAGAACCTTCCTCTGCGGCAGCTGAGGCGTTCCCTCCCCCTCCAGAAGTTTCCTTCCAGCCAGCGTGTCAAGCCTCTCCAGCCCCGCCGACATCTCCGGTTTCTGTGCGCCTCAGAAGACAGAGGATTCCCTATTCTCCTTCGGCGTCGCCTCCTGCTTCCGGCCGGTCAAGACAGGAAGTGAGGGGGAAGTCGCAACGCCAACTGTCACAGAAGTCTCGCAGCCCTGCGCGAGACCTCCGCAGCCAGCACCGGAACGGGGCCCCGTCCGCATCAGCTGTTCCAGACGGGAGGTCTGCACCTCACCGCGGCCGTAAAAGCGCTGCGGTGTCAGCGGCTCCCGCAGCAGCGTCTGTATCTACGTCGGTGATCCGCGACGCTATCCGGAACGCCCCAGCGTCGCAGTCAGAAGATGAAGAAGAGGAGTCGCCTTCTGCAACAGCAGATCGCATGGGCTCGCCCAACATGGAGGGCTTGAGCTCCTGCTCCGGCAGAGATCCTAAGACTGGACAACATTCATCGAGGGGTGAGACTGTTATTTTACCTATGTCTGTCCCTCACTCACAGCTCACAAATCTCATTAGGAAAGTGTTGGCGGATACATTGAAGGAAGTTATTCCTTCTACTGCACGCACATCATGTACATATAGTGCTGCAGTCTCTGACACGTTACCCGCTAACATTATTCCTGTTAATACTTTTAAGGAAGCACTGACTTGTGAATTATCTCCTTTGGGATTCCACTTGAGCTCTGCTGTTAAAGAGCTTATTTGGAATAATCAATATGTAGATATTTTTTCTTTATTACCCAAGAAGGATCAGCTTTTTAAACCTGATAAAAAGGAGGATAAAGCTGATTCTGATGAAATTAAACGCACTAGCTATAAATTTTTTAACAATTGGGTTCAGGCTTTTACCATTTTTGCCGCAGTGTTGGGTGAAAAATCTCCCCATCTCTGTAGCAAATTATTCCAACACTTAGATATTATACTGGAAGCTTATCGGAATTTCGGCGGGTTCGCTTGGCTGAACTATGATGAAGCTTTCAGGCACAAATTGTCGGTTCACCCCGAGCTACATTGGGGCGTGAAGGATATTGGGTTGTGGATTAATCTTATGCTTCCACAAAGAAATAGCAATATGAAACAGCCCCCCGCTAGCACTTTGAAGCGGGGTGTTTGTTTCGCTTATAATGATTCCTTTTGCAAATGGAACAATAATTGTAGATTCCGTCACGAATGCTCTTTCTGTGGAAACTCGCACCCAATGGTTAAATGCTTCAAGAAGCAAGCCGCTCAGCAGTCCTCTGTTAAAGAGCACATTAATAAAAGCGCAGACTCCAGTGAACCTGGCAAACATGTCCCCTTGGCTAAGCAAATTTCCAGATCGAGTGATCAGTGAATTGTTGTTTTCTGGGTTTTTAGAAGGATTTTTCGTACCTCAATTTAAAGGGGAGGGTTGTTTAGTCGTTCCTAATTTGCCGTCCTTAAAGGCCAATCAAGATGTTGCTAGGGATAAAATTATCAGTGAAATTCAACTTGGCAGAGTTTCTGGGCCTTTTGAATCACCTCCTTTTGTTAATTTTCGTATATCTCCTTTGGGCTTAGTACCTAAAAAAGATGAGGGCTCTTTTCGTTTGATTCATCACTTATCCCACCCACCAGGTTCTTCTTTGAATGATGAGGTGGATAAGTCCTTAGTTTCAGTAGCTTACTCTTCTTTTGATTCTGCTTTAGAGATCCTTAAAAAATTCGGCTGCAATGCTTTAATGTCCAAATCGAACATTAAGTCTGCATTTAGACTCCTCCCCGTTCATCCGTCCGGTTTTAACTCTTTAGGTTTTTATTTTGATGACTGTTTCTTTTTCGATAAGTGCCTACCCATGGGTTTTTCTTTGTCCTGTTTTTATTTTGAAAGTTTTTCCTCTTTTCTTCATTGGGTTATAGAAGAGAATTGCAAGGACGTGGGTATTCTCCACTATTTAGACGATTTTTTGTTTATTGGTCCTTTCGGCTCCCCCGCATGTGAAAATGCCCTTTACAAATTTGTTCAGATGTGCGATTTCTTCGGGGTTCCTATTGCTCACGAAAAGACAGTTGGTCCTTCCAGAATAATTGAATTTTTGGGAATCACTTTGGATTCCCAAAAAATGGAGTCGCGTCTTCCTATTGAAAAAGTTTTGAAACTTCGCGTTGCTTTGTCTGAATTTTTGTCAAAAGAGAAGGTGACGCTTAAAGAGCTTCAGTCATTGCTTGGATTATTGAATTTTGCAGTTCGAGTTATCCCCATTGGTCGGGTTTTTTGCAGAAGTTTATATGATGCCACCAAAGGCGTATCTTCACCTCATTGTCATATCAGGATTCGTTCTGATCTCAAAGAGGATGCTAGATTATGGCTCTCCTTTCTGTCGGAATTTAATGGCAGATCTTTGTGGCAGTCATCCTTTGTAGCAGCTGATTCTTTTCCGTTGGTTTTTTCTTTTGACAAACGGCTCGGCGGTAGCATTTTTTGTATTTCTCATTGGACCTCTTTCCAATGGCCTTCATGTTGGGTATCTGAGCGTTTGGTTTGCAATTCAGCTCTCCTTGAGATTTTTTCCATTTTTGCTGGAATTTACATTTGGGGGTCGCTAATGCAGAACTCTAGAATTTTATTTTTTTCCCTCTAACCAAGGGGTAGTTTTTGCCATTAATACGTTGTCTTCAAAAAATACTGTTGTAGCCAAGATCTTGAGACAATTGGTGTTCGTATGTCTTAAATGTAATATATGGCTGAAGGCTATTCTAGGTCAGAGTAAATTTTTAGGCTTGACGGACTCTTTGCTTAATCGTCAGTGGTCACATTTTTTTCTGCAGGTTCCCAGGGCGGACCCAGAAGCAACCTTCTTATCTCCTGCAATATGGGACGTGATTACAATTTAATACCACATTTTATTAAAAATTCGTTATCTGTGAGATCATGGGCTGACTATTCAGCCGCATGGCGTAAATGGAATAATTTTTGCAATTTGAATTGTTATGACCCATTGGTTCCTAACTCATCAGCAGCATTGAAATTTGCTGCTGACATGGCTCAAATGGGTCTGTCTTATTCAGCTATAGCTAAATGCCTTGCTGGGGTTTCTTTTTTCCTCAAACTTTCTGGCAACATTCCATTAACAAGTTTCTTTGCAGTGAAACAGTTTTTGAAGGGCCTCAAAAAGTCCAATTTTATACCTGATGCTAGAAGGCCTATATCTTTGGCTCTTCTCAGGGATTTATGCTCTAGCCTCACTTACGTTTGTGTAAATTCTAATGAGGCCCTTTTATTCAGCGCAATTTTTTCTCTGTCCTTTTTTGGTGCGCTTCGCATTGGTGAGGTAGTTTCTGCTAAAAAGACTGAACCCTCAGGGCTCATGTTATTAGATGTTCAAATTCACGAAGCTTTTTTAACTCTTTTTATTAGAAAATCTAAGACGGATCAGTTAGGTAGAGGTGCTAGGTTGAAAATTCACTCTGCCTCTGATCCGTCTATTTGCCCTGTCAATTTGATGTCTAATTGGATTAAAACTAGACCTTTAATTGAGGGCCCATTATTTATTCATAGAGATCTATCACCGGTTACAGTATTTCAATTTAATTCTGTTTTAAAAAAATGTCTGAATTTTTTGAATCTGAAGCATCTCAAAATTACTTCCCATTCTTTTAGAATTGGAGCGGCCACTGAGGCCGCTAGGGCCGGAATTTCTGAGTCTGGAATAAAGGAGATGGGTAGATGGAATTCCAAGAGGTTCAAACTGTATATTAGACATGATCTCTATGATTACTAATTTTGGTTTTCTTTTAGGTCCGTTAGTAATCTGAATAGTGGGACATTCTTTTGTCTTCTGGGCCCAGAAGAGGGCTAGTCAGCGAGTTTACACAGAGAACTTATCTTTTAATCCTTCCAATATTCAGGTTTGGTGGTTTGGAGTTCGAGGTTTGAAATGGTTTTCAGTGGTAGAGCAAGTTAAGAGATGGTTGATTAATTATCCTTCTCCTGATTTGATCATTTTTCATGTGTCTGGGAATGATCTCGGTAAAATCAGGACTCTTGACTTGCTAGCATCCATGAGATCGGATTTTATTAGTATTAGGCAAATTTTGCCCCTTTGTTCTTTTGTTTTTTCCGAGATCATCCCCAGACTATTATGGCATAACAATCATCTTTCTTTTCTTGATAAAATTCGAAGGAGAGTCAACAAATCTATGGAGAAATTATTTCCTTTAATTTCAGGTTTCTCTTTTAGGTGTGGCACCCCTAGGGGTATTTGCCACAAAAATAGTTACTGACAGTAAATACAAATACTAAAATAGCAAGACTGCACTACCACCTCCGGCCAGAAGGGGGAGCTCCAGAGACTCCCCTTGATCCATTCTGGTCTGAGAGAAGAAATGGCAGTTGGGCCAAGGAGCTGAAAGTGAGAGGTCATACAGTTGAATATCTAACAGCCCTGTGACTGTTACCAGGCCTAAATCACCGGCCTGAGGAGAAGAGGGACAGAGAAAAAGGACATTGTGAGAACCGGGTAGCATTAATCACTACCCAGAACAGGCGCAAAGACGGATACCGGATCCGTGGCTGTATTCATTATATATAATACAGCAACCGGAAAAACGTGAGGTGATATCAGCTTCACTAGGGCCGGACGCAGCAACAGATACAGAGTTCAGCGGTACTCCCAGAGGGGGTAAACCGATAAAAGGACTCGGGTTGCCCGTCGAACCAGGACCCGGAGGAGACAGATTGGGCCAGCAGCCAGTTCACATACAGCAGCAGGGCCACACAGAAATTGCGCACAATAAGAGGCGAAGACCCCGGCAGGGTCAAAGTAACTCAGAGTTCCCATACAGACTCCGGTGACAGGACTGGTTGTAAATCCTATTATGTTAAAGTAAACTGGTTAAACGTTTCAGTGCCTCAGTCTTTCATTTGGACAATAGCCATCTATCCAGGATCGGGATCGTCACCGCTGGGAGAACCTGCTGCTGATCAAGTAAGTGCCTGTCCCCTCACGATACCCCTTACACTGTGCATTGCCTGAGGCCACAGCACCGGGTCAAGCCACCCGTGACATCCCCCTCAAGAGACAGACTCCATTGGTCCGGTGCTGGGTATCCCGGTCTCCTGGGCGTCACAATTGGCGTCACGAACAGGATTCAGCCAGCCCGTATACCGGGTAATGTGTGCCATGATTGGAGTCCAAAATTGTGAAAACTTGGATGAAAAATCTTGAAAATTGACTTTATTAAAGAAAATTCCATTTCCCATTGAAAACTATTGAAAGTGACTTTTCCCCATTGGTTATAATGGAGTAAAGATGGCCGCCATCCCCTGAGGTAATCACTTCATAACCGTTAGGCACGAGACTGTTAATTGAGCTACGCCATCACCTGAGCCCCAGTCTAACTGAAAAACTTCAGAATCCGCCATTACAGAGCGCGGTGGGTGGGTGTCATTGTGGGCGGCACCAAGCTGAGCGCTCTGACATCAGAGCAAGGGGAAAATCGATCCTGCTGCACAGCAGAACGAATCTACACTATCCCGACGGAAGCGGAGGACCGGAAGGGTCCGGATTAACTAAGGGGGCACAGTATGTCGCAGCACGGAGACACCGCAGCACCCGGCGACGCTAATGCAGCTGAAAGACAGAGTGTCGATAGAGAGTCCGGTAGCGCAGCGGTGCAAGGAGTGGCGCCCATCATGTCGGTGCTGATGCCATATACCCCGGGTGGCCCATGGCTTCCAATGTATGAAGGTGAGCCTAATACCCTTGACGATTTCAGAGAAAAGATGCTGGCCCATTTTGACATGTTCCCCGTGGGTGAAGTTCAGCGTGTTAATCTCCTGATGATGCAGTTAAGTGGCCATGCTAAGCGAGAAGTCACAGCATGGGCAGCTGATCTAAAAGGCACTGTTGAACGCATATTTGCTGGATTAAAAGCTACATTTGAAACCACTGCCAGCAGCAAAGCTAAAGTACGATTCTTTAATTGCAAACAAAAAGTTAATGAGTGCGTGAGAGACTTTGCCTTAAACCTGCAGGAAGCCCTTAAATCACTTACACTGGCTGAACCCATTTTTAACACCGGAGCGGATAAACTGCTAAGAGATCAATTTATTGAGGGACTCTACACCCCTTCTCACCGGGGGCATGTGAGCATGCTTGTTTTTAAAAACCCTGAATTGACATTTGCCCAATTAAAGGAGAGCGTTATACGTCTCCAGCTGGCAGAAGCACCTCGGGATCAGGAGCCTGCGCAACTCATGGCAGAGGCTCCTCAACAACATGGAGTACCAGTGACATCAGCTATGTCCGGGGCCATTGCTAAGCCCCTGGGGCCCAGTACTAATGAGGCTCTTCAACAAAAGCTTGACTCTTTAACTGATGTTGTTGCTTCAATGGCTAAAACTATGCAGGAGATGAGAGGACCCAAGATGGAGTTGGCAAACCGTAGAGAAGATGTTCCATGGATGAGACCCCAGAGATACCCGACATGGAGAGGACGACCCCGCGACCGCTACCAAGCGGATGGACAGCCCATTTGCCGCCGTTGCCAGCAGCCAGGCCACTTTGCACGAGATTGTGATTTAAATGGGAATCCCCTGGGAATGCGGGCCGCTTCGCAGGAATGAACTTTCAAGGCCCAACACCCTGGCACGACAGGTACATCGGAGGACGACCCATTATCCCTATCGTGCTGGACGGAATGCCCCTCAACGCTTTGCTGGACACAGGTTCCCAGATTTCATCTATACCGTATATCCTTTATAAGAGGTACTGGGCTGATGCAGATATTGATAAAGGGCCCTCTGATGTTGAACTAGATATATGGGCCAGTAATGGTAAGTTGGTACCGAAACTAGGATTCAGGGAGATGACCATAAAGATTGGTAAAGTAGAATTGAAGAAACAGGGTATAATTGTTGTTGATGTTGACCGGCGGAACTGTGAACCAACTGTATTGATAGGAATGAATGTGTTAGAGAACTGCTTTTCCGAAGTCATTTCTGTCTTACAGCAAATTGCTGAAACTGCCCAATCCTGCCAGCAGAGAGTTCTCCGGAGGGAAATAAAAGTATTGATGTTAAGGCAACAGGTAGAAGTTGCAGGTGGAGAAATCGGCAGTGTGAGGGTAAGTGATCCAACGTCTATTGTAATCCCACCAAAAACAGAAATGCTGGTATGGTGTAGAGCAGCCATTGGTACTAAGGGACGAGATTATCAAGCCTTAATAGAACCAGTGTACACCGACAGCAGGCCCACTATACTCACAGCACGAGGGATAGTCGAGGTACACCGGGGACGAGTGCCGGTACGACTTTTGAACTGTGGAGAGGAAGAGGTCACTTTGCCAAGGTATGCTACAATGGCAAAGCTATATACTGTTGACAACAATGCCATCACAACCATTGAGCCCTTAGAACCAACCTGTCAGGTGGAAGGCAATGGCTCAGATGGAGAAATGGAGGATTGGTGTCAACAGCTACACGTGGGCATATATTCAACACCTACCCATCAAAAACAAGGGGTGTATAGGCTAGTGACGGAATATGAACAAGTCTTCAGTAAACACCCATTGGACTTCGGACGGATAGAAGGGGTAGAACACACAATCCCCACAGGTGACCATCCCCCAATAAAAGAAAGATATAGACCCATACCGCCCGCTCACTATCAATGTGCAAAAGATATGCTGAGGGAAATGAAACAGGCCGGGGTAATAAGAGACAGCTGTAGCCCCTGGGCGGCCCCTCTAGTGATTGTCAAAAAAAAAGATGGAACTATGAGAATGTGCGTAGACTACCGGCAGATTAATAACATCACCCATAAAGATGCCTACCCCTTGCCTAGGATAGAAGAGTCCTTGACTGCTTTGAAATCTGCTAATTATATTTCCACCTTAGACTTAACAAGCGGGTATTGGCAAGTCCCTGTGGCTGAGAGAGATAAGGAAAAGACGGCATTCACCACACCAATGGGTCTAAGTGAATTTAATCGCATGCCGTTCGGACTCTGCAATGCATCCGGTACCTTCCAGCGGCTGATGGAATGCTGCCTCGGACACAAGAACTTCGAGACCGTCCTCCTGTACCTAGATGATGTGATCGTCTACTCAAAGACTTACGAACAACACTTAATAGACTTGGCAGAAGTGTTCGAAGCCTTATCCAGGTATGGCATGAAAATCAAGCCATCCAAATGTCACCTTCTCAAGCCAAAGGTACAGTACCTGGGACACATCGTGAGTTCGGAGGGAGTAGCACCGGATCCCGAGAAAATAACCGCCATAAGGGATTGGCCGAGACCTACCAGCGCAAAAGAAGTGAGGCAATTCCTGGGATTGGTGGGTTACTATCGCAGATTTATAAAAGGATTTACCAAGTTGGCAGCACCCTTGCAAGACGCCTTGGTAGGGCAGACGAAGAAACCTTCAAACCGAAACCCTCCTTTTCAGTGGAACGACGAAAGGGAAGACTCCTTTGAACAACTAAAGAAGGCACTAACCGGAGAAGAGGTTCTGGCATACCCAGATTACCATCAACCTTTCATCCTCTACACCGATGCCAGTAATGTGGGACTAGGAGCGGTGCTGTCACAAAAGCAAGAAGGTCGGGAGAAAGTCATCGCCTTTGCAAGTAGAAAGCTCCGGCCTACTGAAAGAAATCCAGAAAATTATAGCTCCTTCAAATTGGAACTACTGGCAGTAGTTTGGGCTGTGACGGAACGTTTCAAACACTATCTGGCCGCTGCAGAATTTATTGTCTATACTGACAACAATCCGTTGACCCACCTGGACACAGCCAAATTAGGTGCGTTAGAACAGCGATGGATAGCCCGGTTATCTAATTACAACTTCAAGATCAAGTATCGAGCAGGTCGCAAGAATGGAAATGCCGATGCCCTATCCCGGATGCCACACTTGAGAGATGTAGAAGAAGAAACGGGGGAGCTTGAAGAAATTGAACTACCAGCCTTCCATCATCCCAAGGCAAAACATCATCAGTCAAGTACCTATCAGAAACAACAAGAGGTGAATTTTAATCCGTTAGCACACCATAGATGGGCTGACACCCAAGACAGCAATCCGGCTGTGAAGTTGGTGAAGGAACTGTTAACTGAGCAAAGTGCATATCCCGATGAGGATGCCCCAGAAGAGACGCATCAACTCTGGAAAGAGAGAGGCAAAATGTTCCTGTATCAAGGGAAGCTCTGTAGAAGGTACACCAATCCGAAAACACATGAATTGGTTTGGCAGATTATCGTGCCTAAACAAGATGTCAAGATGGTCCTCGAAGCTTACCATAATGGTGCTGGTCACTTTGGTTGGAAAAAGTTAGAAGTACTTCTAAGAGAAAGATTTTATTGGGTCGGGATGAGAAAATCAATCGAACAGTGGTGCAGAAATTGTGGCCCGTGCAACCTCAGAAGAAACGATCAAAAGAACCAAAGAGCACCACTGCAGCCCATAATCACCAAACAACCACTTGAACTTGTAGCCATAGACCACGTGAAGTTAATACCAAGACGGTCCGGCTATGTCTATGCCTTGACCATCGTGGACCATTATTCACGCTTCTTGGTAGTAGTACCCGTAAAAGATCTGACAGCAAAAACAGCAGCCAAAGCGTTCCAAACGTACTTTTGTAGACCCCATGGATATCCGGAACAGGTTCTCACCGACCAAGGTACAGCCTTTGAATCAGAGATCTTCAGAGAATTCTGTAATATGTATGGTTGCAAAAAGATCCGGACGACGGCCTATCATCCACAAACAAACGGCTTATGCGAGAAGATGAACCATATTATAATAGACCTACTAAAGACTTTACCTGAGACAGAAAGGAATCAATGGCCAGAGAAATTGCCTGACTTGGTAGATCTATATAATCATGTCCCGGTAAGCTCCACCAACTGCACCCCAGCTTACCTTATGCGTGCAAGACCCGGCCAATTACCAATCGATCTAGAAATGGGAATTCTGAAACCAGACGCCGAAGTTCAAGACTCCAATTGGGATATCATACGGCAAAAGCAGTATCGCCAAGTGCAAGAGAGTGTGGAAAGAAGCCTTCAGCAAACTAGAGAAAGACAAGAGCGAACTTTCAACCAGAATGCTCTAGCGACCCCATTAAGACCGGGTGACCAAGTGCTCAAGAGAAATCGTAGAACCAATAAACTAGACAATCAGTGGGAAGCCGTACCCTACACAGTTTTACCAACAAGAATGGATAATCCTAAAATGTGTCTCATTAGCAAAAACGGAGGCTTAACATCTGCACTAGTGTCAAGAGACAATCTTAAATTGTGTCCGGAAGCATTGAAAGAGCCAGAAGTTGTCCAGCCAGAACCAGAAGTTATTCAACCTATACAGGTTCAACCAGTAAAGGAAAAAGAAGAGGAAATGTATCACACTTGTATAGGAGACTTTCCCAAAACCCTACTAACATACCATGGTGCAGTAGTGGTTCCCATGGTGGCCTTTTACCCAACACCGAACCCAATACCAGAAGTCCCAAGACAGGAAGAGGCTGACCCCGTACTACAGGAGGTTCCAGGCCAGGAAGAACAGATTCCTGATCAGAGTAATCTCATTCACGGTGGACTTGCCAACTCCATAGTCATGGAATTATCTTTAGCAGAGCGGGCAGATACTACATCCGCAGTAGACAGTAGTACACCACATGAAGAGACACCGCTATTACGTAGATCACAGCGTAGTACCCAGGGTCAATTACCGGCCAGGTATGCAGATTACCAACTATAAAGCTCATAATGTGAATTGTATATATGTTATGCCGTATATAGTTAAACAGAAAATGTAGTATAGTCATTGTTATCAGTCTGCAACGTTTAAGCCCAGTGCCTACAGAGACTTGTCTGTATGAACTTCTTGCATATTCTTGAACTTTTTATCAGCCCGGAGGCACTAAATCAAAGCTCCGGAAAGACTGCTTTTTGAACTTTGCTTTTTGCTCTTTTTGAACTTTCTTTAGACTTTATATTGATAACTCCGTTGGAAAAATGGAACTAAATTCCTGGACACTAAGTACAGTGCCTTTCCTAATACCTTCAAGGATAGAACTGTATTAATGGACGCTATTTGAAGTGACTTTTTACAGAACTCTATTTTTGTTTCCTTGAGTGGTTTTTGTAACTTTTCATTTTTAAGACTCTGTACATATTAATTGTTATTTCAAAATGTTATTGTCCCACAGTCCCGGAGTACTGTTCTTAACTAAGGGGGAATGTGGCACCCCTAGGGGTATTTGCCACAAAAATAGTTACTGACAGTAAATACAAATACTAAAATAGCAAGACTGCACTACCACCTCCGGCCAGAAGGGGGAGCTCCAGAGACTCCCCTTGATCCATTCTGGTCTGAGAGAAGAAATGGCAGTTGGGCCAAGGAGCTGAAAGTGAGAGGTCATACAGTTGAATCTCTAACAGCCCTGTGACTGTTACCAGGCCTAAATCACCGGCCTGAGGAGAAGAGGGACAGAGAAAAAGGACATTGTGAGAACCGGGTAGCATTAATCACTACCCAGAACAGGCGCAAAGACGGATACCGGATCCGTGGCTGTATTCATTATATATAATACAGCAACCGGAAAAACGTGAGGTGATATCAGCTTCACTAGGGCCGGACGCAGCAACAGATACAGAGTTCAGCGGTACTCCCAGAGGGGGTAAACCGATAAAAGGACTCGGGTTGCCCGTCGAACCAGGACCCGGAGGGGACAGATTGGGCCAGCAGCCAGTTCACATACAGCAGCAGGGCCACACAGAAATTGCGCACAATAAGAGGCGAAGACCCCGGCAGGGTCAAAGTAACTCAGAGTTCCCATACAGACTCCGGTGACAGGACTGGTTGTAAATCCTATTATGTTAAAGTAAACTGGTTAAACGTTTCAGTGCCTCAGTCCTTCATTTGGACAATAGCCATCTATCCAGGATCGGGATCGTCACCGCTGGGAGAACCTGCTGCTGATCAAGTAAGTGCCTGTCCCCTCACGATACCCCTTACACTGTGCATTGCCTGAGGCCACAGCACCGGGTCAAGCCACCCGTGACATCCCCCTCAAGAGACAGACTCCATTGGTCCGGTGCTGGGTATCCCGGTCTCCTGGGCGTCACATAGGCATAGGGATTTGGAAGGTTTTTTACCAGGCCTTTATAGGCCTGATTTAGTTCATTTATCGGAGATTGGGTTGGATATTTTTAACCTTGACTTACAGTCAATAATAGAAAAATGGCTGTGTGGTTTTGGGGGGGCCTTGGCTCGCTGAGCCTTGGCCTGGTGGGAAAATCACCCATGTATGGGTGGATTGGTTTATTGGAGTAATATGGAAATTGAGTTTTAATTGAAGTATTTATTTATTGGTATTTATTTATTTAACTTATGTAACCCTGAATAAACTACACGGCCATTTTTATCCAAAAAGAACTTAGTGTTTGTGTTTTCTTTGTATGCATGGGTTTTGTGAGGCCATGTTAGCCCCCCCGCGTGAGGGTCTCATGGCCTCATAGACCCTATAGTTTTTAATATGACTATTTTTCTATGGGTCATTTAGAGGTCAGGTCAGTCAGATGAGGTGAGGAGAAACTGGTTTTATCCAGTTCCTTCTGGTCTGCCTGGCGACCAATTTTAACTGTTTTGATTGGTTATTGAATTACTGGGCGCCCAGATATTTGTGTATGTTCTGACTAGCGCCAAATTTTAACTGTTTTGATTGGTTATTGAAGTGCTGGGCGCCCAAATATTTGTGTATAAAAACCCTGGTTTCAGGGGATTTAGTCATTCTGCTGGTGAAGAAGAAAAGAAGAAGCCCGCCCTCCGTCCCCCTTTTTTAATGTTTGTAATGCACTGTTGTGTAGTTTAATTGTGGGAAAATCACCCATGTATGGGTGGATTGGTTTATTGGAGTAATATGGAAATTGAGTTTTAATTGAAGTATTTATTTATTGGTATTTATTTATTTAACTTATGTAACCCTGAATAAACTACACGGCCATTTTTATCCAAAAAGAACTTAGTGTTTGTGTTTTCTTTGTATGAATGGGTTTTGTCAGGCCATGGCTGCTGTCTTGTTTCCCTGGCAAAAATGTCTTAAAATGTTAACTGGACAGATATCTGATCTAATACTTGTGCTACAAAGTGTGCTGAGATGAAAAGAGGCTGCTCACACTCCTGTCCACCATCTTTCTGATGCAATATTAGAGATGCCAGGGGTGTTGAGGAAAAAACAGGCCATTCACACTTCTGTCCACCATCTTTCTGATTCAATATTAGGCTGCCGTCACACTAGCAGTATTTGGTCAGTATTTTACATCAGTATTTGTAAGCCAAAACCAGGAGTGGGTGATAAATGCAGAATTGGTGCATATGTTTCTATTATACTTTTCCCCTGATTGTTCCACTCCTGGTTTTGGCCTACAAATACTTAGGTAAAATACTGACCAAATACTGCTAGTGTGACGGCAGCCTTAGAGATGCCAGGGGTGTTGAGGAAAAATCAGGCTGTTCACACTACTGTCCACCATGTTTATCTGACATAATAATGGAGAAAACAGGTGTGCAGATATAAGAAGAGGCTGCTCTTACTGCTGTCCACCCTGTCTTTCTGATCTACTACTGTAGATACCAGGATTGCTGAGGTAAGATGAGGCTACTCTTACTGCGGTCCACCCTGTCTTTCTGATCTACTACTGGAGATACCAGGATTGCTGAGGTAAGATGAGGCTACTCAGACTGCTGTCCACCCTGTCTTTCTGAAAGTTAAGTGACTACAATGACTTGGAGACTACCTACACCCCGTATTGTCAAGCTGCCTCCAGATTACAGCAGCAAACCTTATTGCAAAAACTCAAAGACTCTTGTCCTTTTAACATTCTAGGTTTGGCAACAAGTTGACATCCATTTTTTAAGCACTATATTTACTACCTGCCCAGAGAAAATCAGCATGCTAAATAAAGTTATTAAAGAATAATATATAATTTAAGAGGGATATATCGTCCCTCAACAATCCCTTGCATAGTGATCAGTTTTTCTTCCAGCCATCCATACACGTTTGTGTCCATTACATGACATGACAAGGACAAAATGTTATCCTTTATGGTTTTCATTAAATGACTGTTAGAAAAGAACTTCAAAGTCATCGAAACTTGTAAAGAATGCATAATGGAAAATTGCATAACTATTGTATTATGCAAAAAAAATATCATAACACAATTTTCTGAAATTAGAATATTTTTCTGAATACGATAATCTGAAGGAACTCACATGTGCCTAAACGTTTTCTCTTTACCATGCATTTTATGTCTACCTCCACTGATAATAAAAACTTCTCAAAAGTTTTAAAATGGCCATGTAAATGAACTGTCAGTGGACAGGTATTCCTTCCAACTCAACCATAAACATCCATTCCTGAACCAAACATGCATGTTTATTTCCATCGGGAATTGATAATACAGTAACATAGTTATTAAGGTTGAAGGAAGACTTTAAGTCCATCAAGTTCAACCCATAGCCTAACCTAACATGCCATAACATGTTGATCCAGATTAAGGCAAAAAAAAACAATGTGGCAAAGAGTAAACTCCACATTGGGAAAAAAATTCCTTCCCGACTCCACATACGGCAATCAGACTAGTTCCCTGGATCAACTCCCTATCAAGAATCTAGCACATATAACCTGTAACATTATACTTTTCAAGAAAGGCATCCGGTCCCCTCTTAAATTTTAGTAATGAATCACTCATTACAACATCATACTGCAGAGAGTTCCATAGTCTCACTGCTCTTACAGTAAAGAACCCCCGTCAGTTATTATGCCTAAACCTTCTTTCCTCCAGACGTAGAGGATGCCCTCTTGTCCCTGTCTCAGGTCTATGATTAAAAAGATCATAAGAAAGGTCTTTGTACTGTCCCCTCATATACTGTATGTATACATTAAAATAAGATCACCCCCTAGCCTTCGTTTTTCCAGACTAAATATTACTATTTGAGAGTCCTCAGTGGTTGATGCCTTTTAATGGCTAGCTAAAAAAAATGGTAACAAATTGCAAGGTTTCCAGACTACTCAGGTCCCTTCATCAGGCATAAAATAATACAAAATTTTGTGTTATTCTATGCCCTATGAAGAGACCATAGTAGACTTGAAAGCTTGCAATTTGTTACCATCTTTTTAGTTAGCCATTAAAAGGTATCAACCACTGAGGACTATTAAATCTTAATTATCTATTGCATTGGAAATTCTTGCAGATAACAGTGAAAAAATAATATACAGGGAGGACCATTTACCGTATACGGATAAACCTAAATAAAATGGGAATGGTTGGTGATATCAACTTCCTGTTTGTGGCACATTAGCATATGGGAGGGTGAAAACCTTTCAAGATGGGTGGTGACCATGGAGGCCATTTTGAAGTCGGCCATTTTGGATCCAACTTTAATTTTTCCAATGGGAAGAGGGTCATGTGACACATCAAACTTATTGAGAATTTCACAAGAAAAACAATGGTGTGCTTCATTTTAATGTAACTCTATTCTTTCATGAGTTATTTACAAGTTTAGGACCACTTATAAAATGTGTTCAAAGTGCTGCCTATTGTGCTGCATTGTCAATACAACCTTCTTCTCCCACTCTTGACACACTGATAGCAACACCGCAGAAGAAATGCTAGCACAGGCTTCCAGTATCCGTTGTTTCAGATGCTGCACATCTCGTATCTTCACAGCATAGACAATTGCCTTCAGATGACCCCAAAGATAAAAGTCTAACGGGGTCAGATCAGGACAACTTGGTGGCCATTCAACTGGCCCACGACGACCAATCCACTTTCCAGGAAACTGTTCATGTAGGAATGCTCGGACCTGACACCCATAATAATAAATGGCCCACCCTGTATTTACAGCTCCAGCAAAAATTAAGAGACCACTGCACAGTTTTATAAAAATCAGCTTCTCTACATGTCTGACTGCCATTCTATTCCGGTGTCAGTTGAATTCCAACCAGAGTACACCTCTATCTACTTAAGGTACCGTTGCACTAAGCGACTTACCAACGATCACGACCAGCGATACGACCTGGCCGTGATCGTTGGTAAGTCGTTGTGTGGTCGCTGGAGAGCTGTCACACAGACAGCTCTCTCCAGCGACCAACGATCAGAGGAACGACTTCGGCATCGTTGAAACTGTCTTCAACGATGCTGAAGTCCCCCTGCAGCACCTGGGTAACCAGGGTAAACATCGGGTTACTAAGTGCAGGGCCGCGCTTAGTAACCCGATATTTACCCTGGTTACCATTGTAAAAGTAAAAAAAACCACTACATACTCACATTCTGATGTCTGTCACGTCCCCCGCCGTCAGCTTCCCTGCACTTTCTGTGTCAGCGCTGGCCGTAAAGCAGAGCACAGCGGTGACGTCACAGACGACGATCCAGCGATGACAGCGGGTGATCATCAACCAAAAAAAGGTCCTGATCATTCCCCAACGACCAACGATCTCCCAGCAGGGGCCTGATCGTTGGTCGCTGTCACACATAACGAGATCGCTAGCGGGATCGTTGCTACATCACAAAAAGCGTGATGTTGCAACGATATCGTTAACGATATCGTTATGTGTGAAGGTACCTTAAATGTGCTTCTGATTAGGTGATCACCTGAACCAAATGTTATTTAACAAAGGAAAGTATAAAAAACACTGATGTGGTATTCACAATTATCTTGCAATAGGACAATCTAGATGGCAAAACAAATGCTAGTTATATCCCAAAAGTAATAGGAATGAAAAAATAACTTTTAACCATGCCAAAGGAGTTTAAAAGAAAAGAAAAGTCTTGAGTGAGGAAAAGAACGGCTCAATTGTGGCTTTACTGCAGTCCATTACAAAAAAATTAAGCAGCAGACATTGGAGACAACAAAGTTACAGACTGGCAGAGCGCGAAAATAACTCTCCACTCACCGGGATGACCACCATCTTATTCGAATGTCACTCAGCAACCGCAGGATGACATCAAGTGACCTATAAAAAGAATGGCAAATGGCAGCTGGGGTGAAGGGCACAGCAGGAACAGTTCGTAACAGGCTCCTAGAGGCAGGACTCCAGTCATGTAAAGCTAGAAAAAAGCTTTTCATCAATGAAAAGCAAAGGAGAGCCAGGCTGAAGTTGCCAAAGACCATAAGGATTGGACCATAGAGAACTGGAGTAAGGTAATCTTCTCTGATGAGTCTAATTTTCAGCTTTGCCCAACACCTTGTCATCTAATGGTTAGACGGAGACATGGAGAGGTGTACAAGCCACAGTGTCCTGCACCCACTATGAAATTTGGTGGAGGATTGGTAATGATCTGGGGATGCTTCAGCAAGGCTTGAATTAGGCAGGTTAATCTTTGCGAAGGACGTATGAATCAAGCCGCATACAAGGTTATCCTGGAAAAACAGTTGATTCCTTCTGCTCAGACAATGTTCCCCAACTCTGAGGACTGTTTTTTCCAACAGGACAATGCGCCATGCCACACAGCTAGGTCAATCAAGGTGTGGATGAAGGACCACCACATCAAATCCCTGTCATGGCCAGCCCAATCTACAGACCTGAACCCCATTGAAAACCTCTGGAATGTACCGTATATACTCGAGTATAAGCCAACCCGAGTATAATCCGACCCCCCTAATTTTGCCACAAAAAACTGGGAAATCTTATTGACTCGAGTATAAGCCTAGGGTAGGAAATGCAGCAGCTACCGGTGAATTTCAAAAATAAAAATAGATGCTCCATACCGTTCATTATTGCCCCATAGATGCTCCATATAAAGCTGTGCCACATATAATGCTGCATACTGTTCATTATTGCCCCATAGATGCTCTATATAAAGCTGTGCCCCACATATAATGCTCTGCACGTTCATTATGGCCCCATATAAAGCTGTGCCACATATAATGCTCTGCACCGTTCATTATGGCCCCATATAAAGCTGTGCCACATGTAATGCTCTGCACCATTCATTATGGCCCCATATAAAGCTGTGCCACATATAATGCTCTGCACCGTTCATTATGGCCCCATAGATGCTCCATATAAAACTGTGCCACATATAATGCTCTGCTCCGTTCATTATGGCCCCATATAAAGCTGTGCCACGTATAATGCTCTGCACCATTCATTATGGCCCCATATAAAGCTGTGCCACATATAATGCTCTGCACTGTTCATTATGGCCCCATAGATGCTCCATATAAAGCTGTGCCCAATATATAATGCTCTGCACCGTTCATTATGGCCCCATAGATGCTCCATATAATGCTGTGCCCCATATAGAATGCTCTGCACCGTTCATAATGGCCCTATAGATGCTCCATATAAAACTGTGCCACATATAATGCTCTGCACTGTTCATTATGGCCCCATAGATGCTCCATATAAAGCTGTACCCCATATAGAATGCTCTGCACCATTCATTATTGCCCCATGGATGCTCCTTATAATGCTGTGTCATATATAATGCTCTGCACAGTTCATTATGGCCCCATAGATGCTACTGTTGTCAGTAGTTTATAGAATAAAAGAACAATTTACAGTTAACTCAAACATATACATATGAAGAGAAAAATCAGACAAACTGAAAATTTTGCAGTGGTCTCTTAATTTTTGCCAGAACTATAGTTTATGGACAACTGATCCATCATTTGCTTTACATTTCATATCTGTGTCCAGCTTTACTCTGTCTTCTGGTTCTATCACCAGAGATTTCCATCCTAGACACACATTTGTAGTTAAGCTGCTTTCACACATCAGTTTTTTGTCGTCAGGCCCAAGCCGGCAAATTTTGAAAAAAACGGATCCGTCGAAAATTGTGAAAAACTGATGCGACGGATCAGTTTTTGCGTTGGATCCGAGTTTGCGGATCTGCTGGCTATTTTGGATTCTGGGGAGGAGAGAGAGAGAGGCTGCCGTCACACTATCAGTATTTAGTCAGTTTTTTACATCAGTATTTGTAAGCCAAAACCAGGAGTGGGTGATAAATACAGACAGGGGCGGGCTGGGCCATGGGGCAGAGGGGCAATTGCCCCCTGGGCTGGTCTCCTAGTTGCAGCTTTGGGCCGTTCAGCCAAATATTACTTTAGAAGCCGCACTGTACCTTTATTTGCTCTTCCCAACAAGCAGCCTCATGCTGATTGGTGGAGCAGAGGTCACTCAAGGGTGCAATGTCCTTCCAGCTCTCTGATTGGTGGAGAAGCCATCCCTAGAGGCTGTACTGTATTTTTCCTGCTCAATCAGTGTGTGCTCCCTTACCAATTGGAGAGCAGGAAGCAGACCGTGCAGCTCTGCTGAGGAGGCTGCCGATTGCCCCACACACCATGTGTAAAAACCTTCATGCAGAAGTGTGAGTAGCTGCAGGCAATCATGGAGGCTTCTGGTAAGGTGTCTCTTTGCTTCTTAGTGGTGTGGGGGGATGCATGGTTCGTTGAAACTCAGCTCGAGGAGAGCTATTGGGGTACATATCTGTTGGGCAGGCAGAAATAGGAGTGGAATTTTCTGTATGTCTCATTCTGTGTGATTAAATGCAGTCTCAAGTCCACATTTCAGTGTATTCCTTTGTATATTTGTGTGCGTGGTGACATGTGTATGTGTACATGCGTGTTCTTGGTGAAGTGTGTATGTGTGTAACCGTATATGTGGTAAAATGTTTGAGTATATGTGGTGCGAACTGTGTATATTCGCAACTGTGTACGTGGTGATATGTGTGCGTGTTGACCTGTGTGTATGAGTGTGTACATAGTAACATGAGTGTGTATGTGGTGATGTGGGTGTGAATGTGTACGTGGTGACGTGTGTATGAGTGTGTACATAGTGACATGAGTGTGTACATGGTGACCTGTGTGTGTATGTGGTGACGTATGTATCAGTGTGTATATGTGGTGACATGAGGTGGTACGTGGAGACCTGTGTGTATGAGTGTGTACGTGGTGACCTGAGTGTGTGTGAGTGTGTACGTTGTGACATGAGTGTGTACGTGGTGACCTATGTGTGTATGATTGTATGTGGTGACATGAGTGTGTATGTTGTGACATGAGTGTGTACGTGGTGACCTGTGTGTGTATGAGTGTACGTGGTGACATGAGTGTGTACGTGGTGACCTATGTGTGTATGAGTGTACATAGTGACATGAGTGGGTACGTGGTGACATGAGTGTGTACGTGGTGACCTATGTGTGTATGAGTGTACATAGTGACATGAGTGTGTACGTGGTGACATGAGTGTGTACGTGGTGACCTATGTGTGTATGAGTGTACATAGTGACATGAGTGTGTACGTGGTGACCTGTGTGTGTATGTGGTGACGTATGTTTTAGTGTATATATGTGGTGACATGAGGTGGTACGTGGAGACCTGTGTGTATGAGTGTGTACGTGGTGACCTGAGTGTGTGTGAGTGTGTACGTGGTGACCTATGTGTGTATGATTGTACGTGGTGACATGAGTGTATATGTTGTGACATGAGTGTGTACGTGGTGACCTGTGTGTGTATGAGTGTACGTGGTGACATGAGTGGGTACGTGGTGACATGAGTGTGTACGTGGTGACATGAGTGTGTACGTGGTGACCTGTGTGTGTATGAGTGTACGTGGTGACATGAGTGGGTACGTGGTGACATGAGTGTGTACGTGGTGACCTGTGTGTGTATGAGTGTACATAGTGACATGAGTGTGTACGTGGTGACATGAGTGTGTACGTGGTGACCTGTGTGTGTATGAGTGTGTACGTGGTGACCTGAGTGTGTGTGAGTGTGTACGTTGTGACATGAGTGTGTACGTGGTGACCTGTGTGTGTATGAGTGTATGTGGTGACATGAGTGTGTACGTGGTGACATGAGTGTGTACGTGGTGACCTGTGTGTGTATGAGTGTGTACGTGGTGACCTGAGTGTGTGTGAGTGTGTACGTTGTGACATGAGTGTGTACGTGGTGACCTGTGTGTGTATGAGTGTATGTGGTGACATGAGTGTGTACGTGGTGACATGAGTGTGTACGTGGTGACCTGTGTGTGTATGAGTGTACATAGTGACATGAGTGTGTACGTGGTGACATGAGTGTGTACGTGGTGACCTGTGTGTGTATGAGTGTGTACGTGGTGACCTGAGTGTGTGTGAGTGTGTACGTTGTGACATGAGTGTGTACGTGGTGACCTGTGTGTGTATGAGTGTATGTGGTGACATGAGTGTGTACGTTGTGACATGAGTGTGTACGTGGTGACATGTGTGTGTATGAGTGTACGTGGTGACATGAGTGTGTACATTGTGACATGAGTGTGTACGTTGTGACATGAGTGTGTACGTGGTGACCTGTGTGTGTATGAGTGTACGTGGTGACATGAGTGTGTACGTTGTGACATGAGTGTATACGTGGTGACCTGTGTGTTTATGAGTGTGTACGTGGTGACCTGAGTGTGTGTGAGTGTATGTGGTGACATGAGTGTGTACATTGTGACATGAGTGTGTACGTTGTGACATGAGTGTGTACGTGGTGACCTGTGTGTGTATGAGTGTGTACGTGGTGACCTGAGTGTGTGTGAGTGTGTACGTTGTGACATGAGTGTGTACGTGGTGACCTGTGTGTGTATGAGTGTATGTGGTGACATGAGTGTGTACGTGGTGACATGAGTGTGTACGTGGTGACCTGTGTGTGTATGAGTGTGTACGTGGTGACCTGAGTGTGTGTGAGTGTGTACGTTGTGACATGAGTGTGTACGTGGTGACCTGTGTGTGTATGAGTGTATGTGGTGACATGAGTGTGTACGTGGTGACATGAGTGTGTACGTGGTGACCTGTGTGTGTATGAGTGTACATAGTGACATGAGTGTGTACGTGGTGACATGAGTGTGTACGTGGTGACCTGTGTGTGTATGAGTGTGTACGTGGTGACCTGAGTGTGTGTGAGTGTGTACGTTGTGACATGAGTGTGTACGTGGTGACCTGTGTGTGTTTGAGTGTATGTGGTGACATGAGTGTGTACGTTGTGACATGAGTGTGTACGTGGTGACATGTGTGTGTATGAGTGTACGTGGTGACATGAGTGTGTACGTTGTGACATGAGTGTATACGTGGTGAACTGAGTGTGTGTGAGTGTATGTGGTGACATGAGTGTGTACATTGTGACATGAGTGTGTACGTTGTGACATGAGTGTGTACGTGGTGACCTGTGTGTGTATGAGTGTACGTGGTGACATGAGTGTGTACGTTGTGACATGAGTGTATACGTGGTGACCTGTGTGTTTATGAGTGTGTACGTGGTGACCTGAGTGTGTGTGAGTGTATGTGGTGACATGAGTGTGTACATTGTGACATGAGTGTGTACGTTGTGACATGAGTGTGTACGTGGTGACCTGTGTGTGTATGAGTGTATGTGGTGACATGAGTGTGTACATTGTGACATGAGTGTGTACGTTGTGACATGAGTGTGTACGTGGTGACCTGTGTATGTATGAGTGTGTACGTGGTGACCTGTGTGTGTATGAGTGTGTATGTGGTGACCTGTGTGTGTATGAGTGTGTATGTGGTGACCTGTGTGTGTATGAGTGTGTACGTGGTGACCTGTGTGTGTATGAGTTTGTACGTGGTGACCTGTGTGTGTATGAGTGTGTATGTGGTGACCTGTGTGTGTATGAGTGTGTACGTGGTGACCTGTGTGTGCATGAGTGTGTTTGTGGTGACCTGTGTGTGTATGAGTGTGTACGTGGTGACCTGTGTGTGTATGAGTGTGTATGTGGTGACCTGTGTGTGTATGAGTGTGTACGTGGTGACCTGTGTGTGTATGAGTTTGTACGTGGTGACCTGTGTGTGTATGAGTGTGTACGTGGTGACCTGTGTGTGTATGTGTGTGTACGTGGTGACCTGTGTGTGTATGAGTGTGTATGTGGTAACCTGTGTGTGTATGAGTTTGTACGTGGTGACCTGTGTGTGTATGAGTTTGTACGTGGTGACCTGTGTGTGTATGAGTGTGTACGTGGTGACCTGTGTGTGTATGAGTTTGTACGTGGTGACCTGTGTGTGTATGAGTGTGTATGTGGTGACCTGTGTGTGTATGAGTTTGTACGTGGTGACCTGTGTGTGTATGAGTTTGTACGTGGTGACCTGTGTGTGTATGAGTGTGTATGTGGTGACCTGTGTGTGTATGAGTTTGTACGTGGTGACCTGTGTGTGTATGAGTGTGTACGTGGTGACCTGTGTGTGTATGAGTTTGTACGTGGTGACCTGTGTGTGTATGAGTGTGTACGTGGTGACCTGTGTTTGTATGAGTTTGTACGTGGTGACCTGTGTGTGTATGAGTTTGTACGTGGTGACCTGTGTGTGTATGAGTGTGTATGTGGTGACCTGTGTGTGTATGAGTGTGTACGTGGTGACCTGTGTGTGCATGAGTGTTGCACATCTCTGTTAATGCGCAGTAAGCTGGGTGTACGCACATCAGATTTATCAACGCACTTCGTGTTCACAGTGAAGCAGCAGTGACACAGGACTCTGTCAGCCATTAGCGCCAACTTTGAGGGTATGTGCACATGTTCAGGTTTTTCGCGTTTTTTTCATGTTTTTTCGCGATAAAAACACTATAAAAACGCATTAAAAAACGCAGACATATGCATCCTAACATTTAGAATGCATTCTGCAATTTTTGTGCACATGATGTGTTTTTTTTCCGCAAACAAAACGCATCACGGTAAAATAAAGCAGCATGTTCATTAATTTTGTGGATTTTTAGCGTTTTTCCCGCTATTCTATGCATTTGGAAAAAAAGCAAAAAAAAAAAAAACACGCAAAAAAGTGTCAAATGCTTAAAAACGCAAAAAAAACGCATGCGGAAATGTCAGTTTTTGTCAGGAAATTTCTGCAAGAAATTTCTGACGTGTGCACATACCCTGAAAATCTGGCATTTGGCTGTGTCCTACATCACTGCTGCCTCCCTGGGCATGCGCAGGGTGACAATGAAGCCGCGGTGCATGCATACAGCTTCACTGCGTATTTGGAGGGTGGTGATAGAAGCTGTGGGGTGTCACTCACTACTACTATCTTCACCCCCTTACGACCTCTTGTTTCACAGTTAGAAGGTGTGATGGCAGACATAGAAGCACATCTCCCACAGACTCTGTCACCATGGTTACATGTGGAACCTGTCAACAGAAAAAATACTATCAACCTGCAGATATGGGGTTAATCTTCAGGTTAATAGCGTTCCTAACCTGCCCGGCGCCTGCACTTAGCCAAACGCTTCAGGGAGAAAATTAGCTCTATTCTCCATGTAGCGTTCGCGTTTTCGTCACAGAGATGGTGCTGACACAGGTTCAGTCACCGCTCTGAGTCTACAGAGTGGCAGCTGTAACTGTACCCTGGCATTGACTGATGCTCTGCATTAGGGAGGGCTGTCAGTCAGGGCCGGGTGTGCAGTTACAGCCATCACTCTGTATACTCAGAGCAGTGACTGAACCCTCGCCGGCGCTTCTCCCACCCCGTGACTGAAACCCGAACACAGTGTTCGGCTAAGGCTACTTTCGCACATCAGGTTTTTGCTTTCAGGCACAATCTGTCAACTGTTCATAAAAACGGATCTGTCGAAGATTGTGAAAAACTGATGCGACAGATCTGTTTTTTTTTTTTCGTTGGATCCTACTAGGTGATCCGGGATCCCAAGCCATCCATCGCAATCCATCGCTAATACAAGTGTATGAGAAAAAAACGGATCCAGTGGCCATTGTTGCCAGATCCGTTTTTTTTTTCAAAATTCGCAGGATTGTGCCTGACGGCAAAATACTTATGTGTGAAAGTAGCCCAAGTGTGGACACTGGGCAGATTAGTAACACTATTAATATGCAGATAATTCCCATAGCTGTAGGTTAAGAGTGTTTTTCTGCAGTCAGGCTATGTTTGCGCAGTCAGGAATCCCTGCCCTTTGGTCGCAGCGGGGACCCCACTCCACCCAAAGCGCCGCCCACTGTTGTACGCACGGTAATTCTGGATGTGTTCTTTGAACAAATGCGTAATCACCTCATCGTATTCATAGACTGTGTTATTTATCTTGCGGAGACTCAGCGTCTCCGCAAGATAAATAGACATGCTGCGGTCTACAAAGACGCGCTACATGTCCGGTTATGCAGGGCCGCCGGATGCAGCCCTGCACGCATAGTGGAGATGGGATTTCATAAAATCCCCTCTACTATGCTGTAACATCTGGACACTCCGGATTGGACGCTGCTGCTGTACGCAGCGTCCAATCTGCAGCAAAAACTGAAGAAATCCGGACAGTGGAAACATACCCTTAGATATTAGATAGGTAGAGAGTAGTGATGAGCGAACATGCTCGGGTGGTCTCTGAGTATCTTGGGCATGCTCGTAGATTATGTTTGTGTCCACGTAGCTGCATTTTTTTGTCGCTGCTAGACAGCCTGAATACATGTGGGGATTCCCTAACAAACAGGCAACCCCTGCATATGTTCAGATTGTCTAACAGCCGCAAATCATGCAGCTACGTGGACACAAACATAATCTATGAGCACGCCCAAGATACCATGCTCGCTCATCACTAGTGGGGAGAAGTGTAGGGTGTTGTGTAATAAAGCTCATTACAAAGCAGTTAGGGCCTGCGCTTAGTAACCCGATGTTTACCCTGGTTACCGGCATCGCTGGTCGCTGGAGAGCTGTCTGTGTGACAGCTCTCCAGCGACCAAACAGCGACGCTGCAGCGATCCGGATCGTTGTCTGGATCGCTGCAGCGTCGTTTAGTGTGAAGGTACCTTTAGGCCACTGAAGTGTTGTAACTTTTGAAGAATTTGGCTGACGGGCTTCGACATACGACATGCCTTCCATGTTCTTCCTGCTTTGGTGTATCTGGCTAAGGGCTCATACTCACCTGGGAGGAAAGGAGCGTGCGGCTGCATGTATTCCTATGCGGCAGCAGCGCCGGGTACTAACATGAAAGACTCATCCGAGTTTCTCGCAGGTGAGTATGAGCCCTAACACTGGGTGAAAATGGCAAAAGCCACAACGTTTTTTTAATAAGTTCGAGATTTGCACAAATTTTCTGACTGTATTATGCCAGAATTCTACAAAAAATACTTTGATGAATTGTGAATTAGCCGATTCAGTGCACACATAAAACTAAAGTGTCTTAGGCATTTGTCATGTCTGTATATCAATCTTACATTATGTGGCTGTGCACACTGGAGTGTTCCTGCAAGGAGGCATGTGATTATAGACATAACAGGTTTAGGCTGGCATCTCAGGTAGCATTTGTTGTGTGGAACACTTTACTGTACGGCTGCTAATAAGTAGAGTTGAGTGAATATGTTCGGAATCGATCACCAAATCTGAATTTGCCATATTCGTGCCATACTGGCAGGGCCGACTCCAGGTTTTCATGGGACCTGGGCAAAAGAGTCCCGGTGGGCCCCTTTAACACATACCACAATTCATAATGCACCGATATGGCAGAGAAATATAGGTATAGTACAATGCCAATGATTTCACTTACTTCTTACATTACATGAGTGATATCTATTGTACATTCTACATTAGCTCAGAAACCGGACAGTATAGTCCGCTATACAGAATAATGAGCCCCATATATTGCCCCATACAGTAAAATGGCCCCATATATTGCTCCATACAGTATAATTGGCACCACGTAGTCCTCTATACAGAATAATGAGCCCCATATAATGCTCCATACAGTATAATGGGCACCACAGAGTGCTCCATACATAATGAGCCGCATATATTGCTCCATACGGAATTGACCCCATATAATTCTCCATACAGTATAGTGAGACACATATAATTCTCTATACAGTATATGATGGGCCCCATCTATTGATCTATATATAATGGACCTCATATAATGCTCCATACAGTATATGATCGGCCCCATACAGTATACTGAGTCCCATATATTGCTCCATACAGAATGGGCCCATATAAATACTCCTTACAAAAGGGTCCCATATAATACTCCATACAGAATGGGTCCCATATAATGCTCCAAAAATAATTGGCCCCATATACTGCTCCATATATAATTGGCCATATAAAATGCTCCATATATAATTAGTCCCATAAGATGCTTCATATATTATTGGCCACATATACTGCTCCATATGTAATTGGCCCCATATACTGCTCCATATTGAATTGGCCCCATAAGATGCTCCATATTAAATTGGCTCCATATAATGCTCCCTATATTATTGGCCCCATCAGATACTCCATATAGAATTAGCCCCATATAATGCTCCATATATGGGCCCCTTCTGATGGTCCCCATATATTGCTCCAAATATAAAAAAAAATGAAATACTCACCTCTCGTTGCTTGTCGCTGCTCTGGACTCCTCAGCGTCGGCGTCTCCCTGCTCTCTGTGCTGCGACTGCTCAGGCAGAGGGCGCGCACTGGTGACGTCATCGCGCCCTCTGACCTGAACGTCACAGTCAGAGGATGGAAGACGCTGCAGTGCTGGAACCGGGAGAGGTAAGTATCGCAAGTGCTGGGGCCGGGAGCAGGCGGGGGTCCACGGGGGCCGGCACTAAAGCGCACCAGTGTCCCCGATGGCGAGTGGGTCCCCTGCCTGCTCAGGGCCGGCCCTGCATACTGTTACCAACATATTTGGTTATTTCTACGCCCATTGGCTCCAATGACGGTCAGAGAATATTGCAAATACAATATTTGCCGCTGAGCATAATCGGAACCAAATTTTGAAAAATTTGCTCAACTCTACTAAGAAGGCCATTTAAGTTTAGTATGTATGAAATGGTTTCTTTTCAGTTGCACCTCAGATGCGCAATACTCACGCTGAATGGTATGTGAGACCTTAGAGTCCTTAACATAAAGATGGACCACCACTCCTGGGCCAGTGCTTTGTGTTTGCCCCCCAGGCTAAAATTTGCCAGTCAGCCCCTGAATACAGACGTGGTACATATGTTTCTATTATACTTTTCCTCTGATTGTTCCACTCCTGGTTTTGGCTTACAAATACTGGTGTAAAATACTGACCAAATACTGCTAGTGTGATGGGAGCCAGAGAGAGAGAGAGACTCCAGAATGGAAAATGCATGATTTGTTTAAAAAACTGAATCTGTCACCTCATTCCATCATTTGACCTCACGTTTCATCCGTTTTTCGCTGGATCCATCACTGTCCGTTTTTTCGACAAACAGAAAAAAAGTTCCTATATCCTTTTTCTCCGGCCGCTGGAAAACAAATTTTCGACGGATCCGGCAAAAAACGGATGAAACATGAGGCCATCTGTTGCAATCCGGTACTAATGCAAGTCTATGAGAAAAAAACTGATCCGGCAGCAACTTTTGCCGAATCCGTTTTTTTCAAAATTTGCCTGATTGTGCTTGACGGCAAAAAACTGATGCGTGAAAGCAGCCTTAAACCACACATAGAGAATTTACCGTATGTATAGTTTACAAGAAAACATATTAGAGCTTAAAGCTAATGCAGATAAGGGCACTCAAAATAAAGAGGATAGATATAAAGAGCATCACAGTATCAAAATTTAGGGTTTGGGTAAAATATCGCCCAGTTAAAATTTAGCAAAGGTCAATACAATACAATAAAGTTTTTTTTATATCAGGCATTATAAATAAAACAAAAGAGAAAAGTTTATGCCATATTATAGATGAAAATGATTCTTTCCTGGAAGAGCAGTGAAACTATTGAACTCTCTCACAGGGCACCGCAATGGTTGTCTCATTTAATAATTTTAAAATGAGTTTGATTGTCTTGCGCAGGCGTGTACTACGGAGGACAGAGAATGAACTTCAATCCAATATTTCGGCCAGCATGCAGCCAGCGAGTAAGGAAAGGGTGAATCAAACACCCAAAAACTCCGCCCATATGACCCAAAACCAGTCCCGCCAAATTCAGGTGACAGGTTCCCTTTAATTTATCCATTTTGAATAAAAAGCTTAACTCCATCTTGCACAAGAAAAAAAGACTACTAGCACAGTGAGGTGTCAGGTTACACTGCCTATTATACTCTGTGGAGGGGGAGGGGAGGCAGAGGAAGACCCAAAAACATCATGCTGAGCCTTCTTTTAACATATCCCAGAGCTATCATTTTATCCATGCTTCTCTTGCTTCTGTCTGTGTGCTAACTAAGGAATGAAGAGCAGAAATACATATCTGAGTGCTATGCTTTTACACTTCAAAGCAACTAGTCTAAACCCACTAGCTCAAAGACAATTGCAAATTAAAAGGAAGAACTTGCTGATGGGAAAACTTGCAAAACTACAAGATAGAAATAAACAATAACCAGAAATTAAGTAATTCCTCATGTACATGTAAGGGGTGTACCTGGACCGTGTGATGTTCCGCCCCTTTCTCTCATGTATTTATATATGCGCTGAATGTATAATTGTTTTTATATGTTTGCTCTGTTATTTTTACAGTATTACTAGGGAAAGTGTAGTGCTTCGGTTGTGCCACTAGATGGGGCATTATAGTGTACATACTATGAGGTAGGCGTTCTATATAGTAAGTAGTTAGTATAGGAGGGGCCACTGTGGGATAAGGCAGAGAGCTTCCTGTTTTTTAGAGTAGTGTAGCCTGGGAGCTAAACAGCTCAGGAGAGCCTGGGTGCCCAGACAGTTCAGATAGGCTTAATGCCCAGGACAAAACAATGACCTCGTAACGTTAAGGGAGAAACCCAGTCATCCAGGACCAGCAGCAGAACAGCAACAGTGACAGCATTAGTAAGAATTGAAGCTGCAGGGGAAGTCACAGCAGTAACGAAGGGCAGGTCGCTCACCATGTGGCAAATCATCACATGGGCTGATTCCCTCAGATCCAATGTGAAACGGCTGAGGGAACGCCCAAGTGCAGATTGTCTGAATAGGGAGGATGCTGAGGAACCATATGATACGGTCCTTCCCGGGCACGTGCTGTGTGACAGGGAGAAGAGTACAGGGAAAGAGGAAGATATCCATAGTGTGAAATCTGATGTTGATACTGCGAAGAAAGTGGATTTGCTGCGAAAAGATGAAAGTAAAGTTTTGCATTTGAAGTTGGAAACAGACTCTGTGTCTTTATGTGGAACGACAGCAGAGGATCTTCAGCCAGCCTGATGGGACCTTGAGGGTGCAGAAGGCGAAGCAGAATGTATGCTGCAGTGGGGACATGATATTTATGTGAGGGGAGACCAGGGCACGCTAATGCATATGTTCTCGGCAATGACTACAGCCCCGTCTCTGCCTCTCACATACACACACAACTTATTTTGAAAAATTACATGAAAATATTGTTAACCTTTAACCTTGCATCCTCAAGCATGAAAAATCCACTGTTACTAATTTTAAATAATATTTGATTGAAACTGGCTACTTATATTTCTATTTATTTTCTGAAAAAAATATGTCTTTTGTATGACATGATAACAGTAATTTCTTGATGTAAGTAGTAGAAATGTGAAACTAACAAAAGCCCCAAAGGGCCGGAGTTAGGTGCAAGCAAACTAGACATGTGCCTAGGGCCCCACTCCCACAGGGGCCCCCAGCGAATGGCGTGCCGCAAATAGTGGCACACCTCAAGACCGGTGTTTGGCACCAACTCTGCCCTGCTAGCATTTCAGATTCAACTGTATCAACATCATGGATGCCTATACAGTTTAAAGCAATGATGGATGAAAGAGTGTCAGTTGACATTTCCTATTGTTCCCCCTGTGCGTTTGACGTCTGATGCAGCGGATGTGACTATGTCACTTCTTCGCCTGTCACGCTCCCGAAGAGGCGTCCTGCAGACAACAGAGCAGTGGGAAAATGGGGACAGGTGAGCATTGTATGTATTTATTTTTAAATCAATGAGTACATGGTGACCATAATACTGGAGGATTAAGGGGCTACATTATAGTATATGTACTTTGTGGGGCTGCATTATACTTTATTGGGGCGACATTATACTTTATGGGGTTGCATTATACTCTGTGGGTCTGCATTACACTCTATGGAGCTGCATTATGCTCATTGAGGACTATGGGAGACGCATTATACTATATGTGCTATATGGGGGCTGCATTATACTCTATCGAGGACTATGGGGAGTGCATTATACTATGTATTCTATATGGTGCTGCTTTATACTATATGGGGGCTGCATTATACTCTATGAAGGACTATAAGATGTGTACTATACTGTATGTTCTATATGGGGCTGCATTATACTGTATGGAGCACTATGGGGAATGCTATGGTAAGTGCATTTTACTATATGGAGGAATATGGGGGTGCACTATACTATATGGATGACTATGGAATGCATTATACCATATTGAGGACTATGGGGAGTGCATTATACTATATGGAAAAATATGGGGAGTGTGTTATACTAGATGGAGGACTATGGGGAGTGCATTATGCTATATGGAGGACTATGTGGAGTGTATTATACTATTTAGAGGACTATGGGGCATATTATACTATGTGGAGGACTATGGGGCACATTATACTATATGGAGGACTATGAGATGTGCATTATAATATGTGGAGGATTATGGGGTGCATTATACTATGTGGAGGATTAGGGGGTGCATTATACTAAACAAGCAAAATGCTGTGAGTGGATTGTTTATGATGGAACAAAAATCATTGTTCTCAGCAGCACATTGCTTGGTGAAAACTGCAGATATGCTGCTTGTAACACGATACTGTATGGGTACAGGTTGATCTACTAGTGATTGTTCTCTGTCTATCAAGTGCCAAACAACTTCAATATTGTCAATCATGCTCGGTTAACAGCCTGAACTCTGCATGTAAATAGAACTGAAATGTTTCTGTGTGATGGTGCAATAGGCGTGCATTTAGGCCCCACATTAAACTTGTGCCTAGGGCTACACTTTGTCCAAAACTGGTCCTGACCATCGGCATTTGTTTTTTTCAGCACTGGAGTGGAGTAACTAATCTAAGGTCCCTGACCGCAATCTTATACTTACCTGCCACCATCTTCATATTTTATCGGCGCTGATCCGGTACGACGGCATTGATCTTGTCACTGTAACTTCTGTCAGAAGTAATGGTCACAAGCTCTCAATGCAAGTCTATGAGAACCAGAACAAGGCTCTTTGCATTGAAGTGTGACCTCTGGCTCCCTCCAGCAAACACTGGAGTGATCCGGCAGTTCACAAACTGCTGAAAACAAATGAGAGCCACCACGAGAGAAAGTGAAAACGGTGGCAGGTAAGGCTACTTTCACACTAGCGTTAACTGCAATCCGTCACAATGCGTCGTTTTGCAGAAAAAACGCATCCTGCAAAAGTGTTTGCAGGATGCGTTTTTTCTCCATTGACTAACATTACGCGACGCATTGCGACGGATTGCCACACGTCGCAACCGTCGCGCGACGGTTGCGCCGTTTTTCAGCCGACCGTCGGCCGCAAAAAACGTTCCATGTAACATTTTTTGCAGCCGACGGACCGTCTTTTCCGACCGCGCATGCGCAGCCGGAACTCCTCCCCCACCTCCCCGCACCTCACAATGGGGCAGCGGATGCGCTGAAAAGCAGCATCCGCTGCACCCGTTGTGCGGCGGAGGCAACGCTAGCGTCGGTAACCTCGGCCCGACGCACTGCGACGGGCCGGGCCCGACGCTAGTGTGAAAGAAGCCTAAGTATCAGACTAGGGCAGGAAACAGCAGTAAAAAAAATTGTAAAAAATCACTGGAGTGTCTCATTCAGTTTTTACGCCATCTGTTCCTTTCTCTTCATTGTAAATGTTTTTCATGATAATATCTAGCCAGACGCCTCTCAAAATAATATTCTAGCCAGGTCCCACCCACAAGCTTGCTGACCTGTCCTGCAACGGCCAATCCTCAGATAGATCACATAAATTCTACGTTTATTCACAGATAATTGAAAAACAAAGACAGAGGGTTCTTGTCTGCCATAACAGACTATTAATTTGTGGTTAACTTCGAATGTATCTATGACGAATTCCAGATGTTTATCCTTGCAAGTCACTCAGAATAAGACATCAAAGAGCATATTTGCATTTTCTATCACAGATAACACCATTGACATACTGCATGCTGACTCATACAAACCACAGTGCTAAGAAGAATATCATTAATATTTACCCTCTCAAAAGCAACAATAATCTTGAGATTTTTTTCTTAAATAAAAAATCACTTCTACAAATACAGCAAAAAAAAAATCAGCTTTTTTTCCAGATATATATAAATATAAATATATATGTCTTTATTTTTCTGTACATTTTCCCTTTTCATGCATACTGAGCGGTTGGCTCAATTAGGATGTTTTCTGTACTGTTTTCCATTAATTTTCCTCCTCTTTAAGAGCATGCAGCCTCACAAACATAAAGAGAAACTGCAGCTGCATCCCCTCTCTGCCCACCTCCCTATTTCCTATTTACTGATTTAGACTAGATAGATTTTTTTGACGACTGAGATGGTTTCTGAATTCTTGTAGAGAAGCTGCAGAAAGAGAAATTGAATCTAAATATGTAACATTAGGTGTACTTTAATTTTCAGATTAGATCTGTTGAAGATCACATTTTTGTAACTTGATCAGTCATAAAGCTGATGCAGACAGATGTGTTTTTGAGAAAATGCACCTATTTTGTTCTAACAATGCAGCCATTTGTATCCGCTTTAAAAATAAAAGATCACTTTATTTTTCATACATAGGAATCATCCATTATTTTTGAAAGGATGAAAATGCCCAGCTGACTGCACTTTTTGCAATGCAGATTGAAACGAATATGTTCACAAACTTATGTCACATTAATACTCATGCGAAATGTATTTCCTATTGTATTCTATGAAAATGCAAACTTATCCATTTAAACACGCTTTTTTTTAAAGCACAAACGGATATGGCAAGTATGCCACAAAAAACTTGGTATGAAACCGGTCTAAGTTGACCTTATATGACACTTGAAAGTTAATGCAGGCTTGGACTGTCCATTGTTTATTGTTCATACGGATGAGGGTAAAACCAATTGTTGGACACTATCCATCCTGACGGAACTGGAGAGGATCTGCAAGGAAGAATGGCAGAAGATCCCCAAATCCAGGTGTTGCATCATTCCCAAGAAGACTCATGGCTGTACTAGCTCAAAAGGGTGCTTCTCCTCAATACTGAGCAAAGGGTCTTAATACTTATCACCATGTGATATTTCAGTTTCTCTTTTTTAATAAATTTGCAAAAATTTCTACATTTGTTTTTTTACAGTCAAGATGAGGTGCAGAGTGTACATTAATGAGAAAAATGAACTTTTTTGAATTTACCAAATGGCTGCAATGAAGCAAGGAGTGAAAAATGTAAAGGGGTCTGAATACTTTCCATACCCACTGTAGATCTTGATGGTTGGCTGTCAGATCCCTTAATTACTTTTCACCCCTTGATTTTGGGGCTCATCAGGGGACTATTTCTTGAGAATACCTTAATAGGTCACATCACATTAATCTTTGGGAAGAACGGAACTGGAAATGACGTGGTCCTTTAACCTATTAAGGTTTTCTCAAGAAATAGTCCCCTGATTTATCAACAAATATTTAGACCAAAAGGTCTTGGAGCATGTGTATTGTTATTGCGTGTCAGTTTACTTTAGGGAACACCAGGGTTAAAAGGGACAGCTGCCGTCGAGCATGGTCACCATGTCGAATGTTTAAGGTGCCAACCTCCGCAGGTAGGTAGGCTAAGAGCTCTATAAGGTCTAATAGGGACTGTTTATATTATATTATACTGTTTATCTATTCTTTCTATTGTTTAAGTTCCCATTTTAAAATGGGTTTTGGGTAATTAATATGCAAACCAAGGAGTAACCATGAGCCACCAAATTGAACAAAACACAATCAATTGTATTAATGAAAACACTTAAAGATACATAGCATATTAAAGTGAGGTCTCATTCAGGAGGAATGAAAAGACGAGAAGCCAATCCATATACTGTGTATCCCATGGGTTCAGACATAGTTTGTGCACAACAAATTCAAATATGTAGAGTATATAACATAAATACGTTGTAAACTAATAACCAGCAGTGCAGTTATAGTAGACCATATATTGTCTAAATATAACCTATTGCATCTTACTCCAGTCCCTGACTGGAGTAAGATTTCAACATAGGGAACACTACCTCTCATCATGAATTAGATTATCTGTGGTGCCATGCCCGAGTCCAATCCTAGCTCTGCTCAGTGTGGAGGAGCTGGGAAAAACTGGTGTGAAATTGGCAAAATCACAAAATGTTAGCACAACTTCAAGTTGCAACAAAATTTAGCAACTTTTCAAAACAATTTACACAAACTCTGGAAAAATTGCTTTGATAAATCGGGGTCCTTAGATCTTTAATATTTAGATAAAAATGTATATGCCATTACATATGGAAAAATAAAATGGCAAGATAGTGATTACCCCCTCTCTGACCTTGGACGTACTATCCCGTCGAGGTGCCCTGGGCCTATCTGACCCTCGACGGGATAGTACGTCATAGCGATCGGCCGCGCTCACGCTCAGAGCAGGCACTGTGAAGCCTGCAGTGCTCTAAGTCAGATCGGTGATCTGACAGCGTGCTGTGCAAACTGTCAGATCACCGATCTGTGATGTCCCCTTCCCTGGGACAAAGTAAAAAAGTAAAAAAAAAAATTTCCAAAGGTGTAAAAAAAATGTAAAAAAAATTCCTAAATAATGAAAAAAAATATATATATATTATTCCCATAAATACATTTCTTTAAATAAAAAAACACAAACAATAAAAGTACACATATTTAGTATCGCCGCGTCCGTAACGACCCAACCTATAAAACTGTCCCACTAGTTAACCCCTTCAGTAAACACCGTAAGAAAAAAAAAAAAACGAGGCAAAAAACAACGCTTTATTATCATACCGCCGAACAAAAAGTGGAATAACATGCGATCAAAATGACAGATATAAATAATCATGGTACCGCTGAAAGCGTCATCTTGTCCTGCAAAAAACGAGCTGCCATACAGCATGATTAGCAAAAAAATAAAAAAGTTATAGTCCTCAGAATAAAGCGATGCCAAAATAATTATTTTTTCTATAAAATAGTTTTTATCGTATAAAAGCGCCAAAACATAAAAAAATATAAATGAGGTATCGCTGTAATCGTACTGACCCGAAGAATAAAACTGCTTTATCAATTTTACCAAACGCGGAACGGTATAAACGCCTCCCCCAAAAGAAATTCATGAATAGCTGGTTTTCGGTCATTCTGCCTCACAAAAATCGGAATAAAAAGCGATCAAAAAATGTCACGTGCCCCAAAATGTTACCAATAAAAACGTCAACTCATCCCGCAAAAAACAAGACCTCACATGACTCTGTGGACTCAAATATGGAAAAATTATAGCTCTCAAAATGTGGTAACGCAAAAAATATTTTTTGCAATAAAAAGAATCTTTCAGTGTGTGACGGCTGCCAATCATAAAAATCCGCTAAAAAACCCGCTATTAAAGGGAACCTGTCACCCCGAAAATCGCGGGTGAGGTAATCCCACCAGCATCAGGGGCTTATCTGCAGCATTCTGTAATGCTGTAGATAAGCCCCCGATGTTACCTGAAAAAGGAGAAAAAGACGTTAGATTATACTCACCCAGGGGCGGTCCCGCTGCTGGTCAGGTCGGATGGGCATCTCCGGTCCGCTCCGGCGCCTCCTATCTTCTTTCCATGACGTCCTCTTCTGATCTTCAGCCACGGCTCCGGCGCAGGCGTACTTTGCTCTGCCCTGTTGAGGGCAGACAAAGTACTGCAGTGCGCAGGCGCCGGGCCTCTGACCTTTCCGGCGCCTGCGCATTGCAGTACTATCCTCTGCCCTCAAGAGGGCAGAGCAAAGTACGCCTGCGCCGGAGCCGTGGCTGAAGATCAGAAGAGGACGTCATGGAAAGCAGATAGGAGGCGCCGGAGCGGACCGGAGACGCCCATCCGACCTGACCAGCAGCGGGACCGCCCCTGGGTGAGTATAATCTAACGTCTTTTTCTCCTTTTTCAGGTAACATTGGGGGCTTATCTACAGCATTACAGAATGCTGCAGATAAGCCCCTGATGCCGGTGGGATTACCTCACCCGCGATTTTCGGGGTGACAGGTTCCCTTTAAAGTGAATCAAACCCCCCTTCATCACCCCCTTAGTTAGGAAAAAATAAAAAAATGTATTTATTTCCATTTTCCCATTAGGGTTAGGTCTAGGGTTAGGGTTAGGGCTAGGGTTAGGGCTAGGTTTAGGGTTAGAGTTAGGGTTAAGGCTAGGGTTAGGGCTAGGGTTAAGGCTAGGGTTAGGGTTAGGGCTAGGGTTAGGGCTAGGGTTAGGGCTAGGGTTAAGGCTACAGTTAGGGTTGGGGCTAAAGTTAGGGTTAGGGTTTGGATTACATTTACGGTTGGGAATAGGGTTGGGATTAGGGTTAGGGGTATGTCTGGGTTAGAGGTGTGGTTAGGGTTACCGTTGGGATTAGGGTTAGGGGTGTGTTTGCATTAGGGTTTCAGTTATAATTGGGGGGTTTCCACTGTTTAGGCACATCAGGGGCTCTCCAAACGCGACATGGCGTCCGATCTCAATTCCAGCCAATTCTGCGTTGAAAAAGTAAAACAGTGCTCCTTCCCTTCTGAGCTCTCCCGTGTGCCCAAACAGGGGTTTACCCCAACATATCGGGTATCAGCGTACTCAGGACAAATTGGACAACAAATTTTGGGGTCCAATTTCTCCTGTTACCCTTGGGAAAATACAAAACTGGGGGCTAAAAAATAATTTTTGTGGGAAAAAAAGATTTTTTTATTTTCACGGCTCTGCGTTATAAACTGTAGTGAAACACTTGGGGGTTCAAAGTTCTCACAGCACATCTAGATAAGTTCCTTGAGGGGTCTAGTTTCCAATATGGGGTCACTTGTGGGGGGTTTCTACTGTTTAGGTAAGTCTAAGTCTGCATTCCACATGATGCTCCTTCCCTTCCGAGCCCTCCCATGCGCCCAAACGGTGGTTCCCCCCCACATATCGGGTATCAGCGTACTCAGGACAAATTGAACAACAACAATTAGGGTCCAATTTATCCTGTTACCCTTGGAAAAATACAAAACTGGGGGCTAAAATATAATTATTGTGGAAAAAAATATATTTTTTATTTGCACGGCTCTGCGTTATAAACTGTAGTGAAATACTTGGGGGTTCAAAGCTCTCACAACACATCGAGATGAGTTCCTTAGGGGGTCTACTTTCCAAAATGGTGTCACTTGTGGGGGGTTTCTACTGTTTAGGTACATAAAGGGCTGTGTAAACGCAATGTGATGCCTGCAGACCATTCCATCTAAGTCTGCATTCCAAATGGCGCTCCTTCCCTTCCGAGCCCTCCCATGCGCCCAAACAGTGGTTCCTCCCACATATGGGGTCTCAGCGCACTCAGAACAAATTGGACAACAACTATTGGGGTCCAATTTCTCCTGTTACCCTCGGGAAAATACAAAACTGGGGGCTAAAAAATAATTTTTGTGGGGGGAAAAAAGTTTGTTTTATTTTTATGGCTTTGCATTATAAACTTCTGTGAAGCCCTTGGTGGATCAAAGTGCTCCAGATAAGTTCCTTACCATGTGCCCAAACAGTGGTTTACCCCCACATATGGGGTATCAGCATACTTAGGACAAATTGTACAACAACTTTTGGGGTCTAATTTCTTCTCTTACCCTTGGAAAAAACAATTGGGGGCAAAAAGATAATTTTTGTGAAAAAATATGATTTTTTATTTTTACGGTTCTGCATTATAAACTTCTGTGAAGCACTTGGTGGGTCAAAATGCTCACCACACCTCTAGATAAGTTCCTTAGGGGGTCTACTTTCCAAAATGGTGTCACTTGTGGGGGGTTTCAATGTTTAGGCACATCAGTGGCTCTCCAAACGCAACATGGCGTTCTATCTCAATTCCTGTCAATTTTGCATTGAAAAGTCAAACGGCACTCCTTCCTTCTGAGCTCTCCCATGCGCGCAAACAGTGGTTTAACGCCACTTATGGGGTATCAGCATACTCAGTACAAATTGTACAACAACTTTTGGGGTCCATTTTCTCCTGTTACCCTTGGTAAAATAAAACAAATTGGAGCTGAAGTAAATTTTTGTGAAAAAAAGTTAAATGTTCATTTTTATTTAAACATTCCAAAAATTCCTGTGAAACACCTGAAGGGTTAATAAACTTCTTGAATGTGGTTTTGAGCACCTTGAGGGGTGCAGTTTTTAGAATGGTGTCACACTTGGGAATTTTCTATCATATAGACCCCTCAAAATGACTTCAAATGAGATGTGGTCCCTAAAAAAAAATGGTGTTGTAAAAATGAGAAATTGCTGGTCAACTTTTAACCCTTATAACTCCCGAACAAAAAAAATTTTGGTTCCAAAATTGTGCTGATGTAAAGTAGACATGTGGGAAATGTTACTTATTTAGTATTTTGTGTGACATATCTCTGTGATTTAGTTGCATAAAAAAAAAAAGTTGGAAAATTGCGAAATTTTCAAAATTTTTGCCAAATTTCTGTTTTTTTCACAAATAAACACAGGTATTATCAAAGAAATTTTACCACTATCATGAAGTCCAATATGTCACGAGAAAACAATGTCAGAATCACCAGGATCCGTTGAAGCGTTCCAGAGTTATAACCTCATAAAGGGACAGTGGTCAGAATTGTAAAAATTGGCCTGGTCATTGACGTGCAAACCACCCTTGGGGGTAAAGGGGTTAAAATAATAACAGAAAACAGATTTTTCTAGATCAAAATCTTGAAAAACACAAATATAAATGGGCACATTAGATACCATTTAAAACATACATTTGATTATTATTATTATTTATTATTATTATAGCGCCATTTATTCCATGGCGCTTTACATGTGAGGAGGGGTATACATAATAAATACAAGTACAATAATCTTGAACAGTACAAGTCACAACTGGTACAGGAGGAGAGCCCGCGAGGGCTCACAATCTACAAGAGATGGGTGAGGATACAGTAGATCAGGATAGAGCTGGTCGTGCAGTGGTTTGGTAGTTCGGTGGTTACAGCAGGTTGTAGGCTTGCCCTAAGAGGTAGGTCTTCAGGTTCTTTTATTTGATGAAGTATTTTATTAACACAGATCTCGAGGGATACTAAATCACCTTAAAATTAATGATTAAGAGGACAAAGGCTAAACCATGACTGTCGAGTTATCAGGGACACTGTCTTGGTTTAGTCTGTGAGTTAGCGACACCCCTTAGACATTTGATGACCTGTGTTCATGAAGCACTGGTTCCTAGTAAAATGATAGGTTGCGTCCTTCAAAAAGAAAATAACTAGCCTAGAGGAAGTTCCTACTAATATTGACAGAAAACAGTGGTGTCTCTTTGAGCAGCACAGTCTTCACTTCAGGCTAGAAAAGATGCAGTCTACAACTGATGTTTATTGATGGAAAACAGTGTAGTAGTTTGGATTGGAGAAAGATACTAAACATCCGTTTTTATATAGTTAATAACCATCTAAAACTCAGAAAATCTATAAGTGTTTTTATTTAAAGCTATAATGTTCCCTTGTGATTCAAGAGCTTCAGCAGCCTAAGGTCATAAAAAAATCTCCAACCAGAATCTAGAGATTTTAAAAGTATCTGAAAAAGCCGGTGAGTAGGCTTGTGTGTTTTTTCCAAAGTAAGTTTTGTCTTTAGTGTGTGACTTGAGATTCTGTGATTTTGGATTCAATGTCTTCAACTCCTTTCTGACCTCGGATGGGATAGTATGTCCTAGGTCAGAACCCCCCCTTTGATGCGAACTCTGGCGGTGAGCCCGCATCAAAGCCGGGACATGCCAGCTGTTTTGAACAGCTGACATGTGCCCGCAATAGCAGCGGGTGAATTCGCGATTCACCCGCCGCTATTAACTAGTTAAATGCCGCTGTCAAATGCTGACAGTGGCATTTAACCGGCGCTTCCAGCCATCGGCCAGCTTGTGAAGCTACAGGAAAAGAGGGACTTAAACCACATGGGGGGAAGGTGTTCCAATCCAGATATACTGCTAGAGATGAAGAAGAACCTCAAGAGCTAGGAAAGCCAGACAGAGGGATATGCCACCTATCCCGAGAACCAGGGCTGAAGTTATATCCAGTACCTGTGGGAAAGATGACAATCGGATGGGACTTATCCTTTGCATCTGCTTGTAAATACTGTAAAGAATGCCATTCTCAAAGTAAAAGTTTGTTTTTTATGGACCACGTGACTCTTGGATTATTTGCTGATCTCGTTCCAGAAGAAGGATTCCTGGAGTCAGGAGAGGCCTGCAGGCCAGAAGTAAGTGGAAAGCACCACATGCTTAGCAGCACACCGGGACTGAGACACACCTTGTCTGTAGGATGCCAGAGCGAGTCGGCACCGAAGCTCGCCCACGACTACCTCACTTGGGCATCTAACATTACTGCTATTCACAGTCGCCGAGGCTGGGAATGTCGTGGGATGTGCTGGACCACGTTGCACTAGCATGGGAACATTTTTTCTAATAAATTGGTAAACGAGGGACAGTTTCTTGTTTTTGTTTTTCTATTTTTATGTTTTTTAGGCTTCCATTTGTGGACTACGTCAAATTTTTAGTACTTTTCAGTGTGTTTTTTCGTTTATTACTAGATTGGTAATGGCAATCACAGCTAACATAAACCCCAAGCCCCATTACCCCGATTACCAATGCAATCAAGAAGAGCAAAGACAAAGCACCAGAATTGGCACAAATAATGTGATGCTCCACTTCTGGGGTGGCTGTGAGCTAGTATTTTTAGGCTGTGAAGGGCACAATAAGTATAGACCTTCCCAGCCTGATAATATCAGTTCACAGCTGCCTGCTTTACCTAAAATGGGGTGACCTACACCTCCCCCTCGCTTATCCATTCGGTCATTTCTGAACAGACTATAGCCCTGCAAGTTAACAGCCCAGTCATGGCTCTCATCCAGCCATGTTTCAGATATCCCCACCATGTCATAATTATGCTCCAACAACATTAATTCTAATTCCTCCATTTTGCCGAGGCTTCTGGCATTAGTATACATAACTGGAAATAGCAAAGAAGAAAAAAAGCCAGCTCACCAAGTAGCCACCGCAGGAGCACGGAACCCAACGCTGATCCACGCGGTCATCATATGGACCTTTTCTTCATTAGTATACATACACTTTATGTTTCTCTCTGTACCTCTATTCTTTCTTAAATCATTAATTGTTCTAACCCCACCCCCCATGCCACCGCCACCCCCAACTTCCTTATTTGTGCCCAGGTCTCTATCTGCACTATCTTCCCCTCCTAAAAAATACCCTCGCCCCCATTCCCTAGTTTAAACACTCCTCCAGCCTTCTAGCCATTTTCTCCCCAGCACAGCTGCACCTTCCCCATTGAGGTGCAGCCCGTCCCTAGTGTAGAACCTGTAGCCAAATGAGAAGTCGACCCAGTTCTGTAGGAACCCAAACCCCTCCTTCCTACACCAATTCTTGAGCCACTTATTAACCTCCCTAATCTCCCATTACCTCTCTGGCGTGGCACGTGGCACAGGCAGTATTTCGGAAAATACCACGTTGGAGGTCCTTGCTTTCAGCTTGAAGCCTAATTCCCTGAAATCATCTTTAGGGACCTTCCACCTACCTCTAACTTTGTCATTTGTGTCAATGTGCACCATGACCGCTGGGTCCTCACCAGCCCCTCCTAGTAATCTGTCAACCCGATCAGTGATGTGTCGGACTCGAGCGCCAGGTAGGCAGCACACCGTTCGACGATCCCTGTCTTTGTGACAGATTGCCCTATCTGTTCCACTAATAATTGAGTCCCCCACTATCAGCACCTGTCTGGCCTGCACTGCTCTCCTATTTCCCTCCTTACTGTAGCAGTCACTCCTCCAGCTTTCAGAGGACATGCCTGGCTGCAGCAGTGCTACCCCCTGGAATCTGGAATTGGCAGTGGCACCAATTCCCCGGTTGGCCGGTTAAGGGGGGGTTTGCGCGGGCACAAGTTTCACAGGAGGACGCAAACCCAGTGACGTCAGAAGCCAACAAGGGCCACCAAAACAGCCTAGTGATGGCTTTACACGTGACTGAGATTCCAGGATGCCCTCCCAGAGCCGAGTCATGGAACTCCCGAAGCACCCTTAATCAATACTGAACAGGCACAAAATGCTTATTTTCAGCATTGGACAAAGGAGCAAGAGATTGGGCCTCACGAATCTCTCATTCCAATGCCGAGGACACCACAACCACCACTCCACGCTGAAGAATGGAAGAAGGGGGTTCAGGAGGTGATATTGGATCTAGGATATGAGATAAAACATCCGTCTTAACGTTCTTGGACCCTGGTCTGAAAGTAATAGAAAACTGAAATCGGGGGAAAAAAAGTGACCACATTACCTGTTTTGGAGTTAGACGTTTGGAGTACTCGATGCAAGACAGGTTCTTGTGATCCGTAATGAAAGTGATTCGATGGACAGCCCCTTCCAAAAAATGCCTCCATTCTTCAAACTCCAATTTAATGGCCACTAGCTCCCTGTTACCCACATCATAATTCCTCTCAGCAGAGGAAAATTGTTTTGAAAAGAAGGCACAGGGTCTTGAGTTAGTCAATGTAGTGGGCCCCTGAGACAACAAAGCCGCCACTCCCACTTCCGAAGCGTCCACCTCTACAATAAATGTTTTAGACAGATCAGGTTGAACCAATACAGGGGCAGTCATGAAACAGTTCTTCAAGGAAGAAATGCCGCCACAGCTGGAGCTGACCAGTTCTTGAGATCAGCCCCCTTACGAGTTGCATCCGTGAGGTGTTAGACCACCTGAGAAACCCCTTAATGAATTTTCTATAATAATTAGCGAAACCCAGAAAACACTGAAGACTCTTGAGGTCTCTGGGATCCACAGAAGCCTGTACCTTCGTAGGGTCCATATGAAACCTCTCAGCAGACAAAATGACCTCAAAAAAGGACAATTCTTGAGCAAAAAATGAACAATTGTCTGGTTTAGCAAATAGTGAGTTCTCCCTAAGCCTCTAAAGAACTGCCCGGAGGTGGCCCATGTGACTGTTTGTCAGAAGAATATAAGAGGATGTCATCCAAATAAACTTCCATGAAATGCCCAATAAAAGCTGAGAAAACATGATTCATGAAATTCTGGAACACTGCTGGCGCATTAGTCAGGCCTAAGGGTATAACCAAATCTTCAAACAAACCCTCAGAGGTGAGAAATGCAGTATTCCACTCATCCCCCTCATGCATACGGATGAGATTGTATGCTCCCCAGAGGTCCAGCTTAGAGAACCACCTGGCCCCCGACAATTGATTGTACAAATTGAGTATAAATGGGAGGGGATAAGTGGTTCTTATAGTAATTTTATCCAGTTCTCAAAAATCAAGTCATGGGCGTAAACCACCATCCTTTTTCTTCAAAAAAAGAACCCCGCTGCCACGGGAGAGACAGATGGCCGAATGTACCCTTTACGGAGGCTATCAGAGATATACTCCTTCACAGTGGCCAACTCAGGGCCGGAAAAGTTGTACAAACGGACTTTGAGCAATTTGGCACCAGGAACAAGATCAATAGCACAATCGAATGGGTGGTGTGGTAGTAGAACCTCAGCCTCCTTCTCAGAGAACACATCTTCAAAGTCCTTCAGGTACTCCGGAATACCCTCCAGACTGGCGGATGACACAAGTACAGTGGTGAGGCAGTTTTTACTGCAGGACCCCATTTAACAATGTCCCGAGATTCCCAGTTTATCACATGATTATGTAATTGTAGAGAGGGGAACCCCAACACCAGTCCCACAGGCAGATTGTCCATAATATAATATGAAATGCGTTCCTGGTGTAGGAAAGCCATTTTAAGGAGAAACTCCTAAGAAAAACATTTGACGACATTCTTAACCAGTGGAGTTTTGTCAATGGCAACAACATGAATAAAAGTCTCCAGCCTAACTGTCCCTAATTTACACTTGGATACCAAGTCAGAGTCAATAAAGTTCATGCACGACCCGTAATCCACGAAGGCAAATGTAGGCACGGAGCCACTCCCACAACAAAGTTCCACTTCCAACAAAACTATTGATAATGCAGAAAAAGGTACCTGAGAGTCTGGATGACTTCCACGACAATCACCCAGAATCAGCAACTTGGTAGTCAGTGAACAGGAGGGGCAGTCCTTTGTCCGGGATCTTCCCAGTAAAAGCTTTCCTACATGTGGCCGTTTCCTCTCCTTCTCCTCAAGGTTGGTGGCCCCCAGCTCCATAGGTTCAAATGGAGGCAAAGCAACAGAACCAGCAGGGAGCAACAGAACCTCTCGGTGTGTAACACCTCTCTCCCGCAGCCTCCGATCTATACGGATAGCCTGAGTCATAGCTTCCTCCAATCAGCTGGGAGGTGGATGGAGAGACAGACTGTCCTTTAGGTAATCCGACAGTCCACTCCTGAACTGACATCTCAGCGCATAGTCATCTCAGAACACCTCAGTGGACCATCGACGGAACCCGGAGCTGTACCACTCGGCTGAGCGCTTACCCTGAACCAGACCCATAATAGTGTCCTCTGCCAACCTTACACGGTCCGGTTCATCATAGATAAGTCCTAGGGCCTCAAAGAATCTATCTACCGATATCCGTTCAGGAACAGTAGGGGGCAGCAAGAAAGCCCAAGATTGGGGACCCTCCCTAAGTAAGGAGATAATAATCCCTACCCGCTGAGTCTCATTCCCAGACGATCGGGGTCTAAGAGAAAACAATAATTTACAATTCTCCCTGATCATACAAAATTTATTTTTCTCACCAGAAAAGGTGTCAGGAAGCTTAACTGAGCATTCGGGAGAGTGCAAAACAACATCTACTGAATCACCAGGTTGACTAATAGCATGAGGGTGATTCCCTGCATGGTCTTAACAGTCTCTGTCAGCTTTTTTATTAAGTGAATATGAGACGTGGCAAGAGTCCGATGTTCCACCAAAAAATCCCGCATCATCTGTGTCATACTGGACACTTGATCCGCAGAGTTACAAAGCGGTTCCATGACCAGACAAAAAAAAAAAGAAAAATCCCCTTTTAAATGTGTGGTCAGTGATATTGTGACGTGGTCCCTAAAAAAAGGGTTTTGTAAATTTTGTTGGAAAAAGAGAAATTGCTTGTCAACTTTTAACCCTTGTAACGTCCTAACAAACAAAAATAAATGATGTTTCAAAAATTGTGCTGATGTACAGAAGACATGTGGGAAATGTTATTTATTAACTATTTTGTGTGACACCACTCTCTGATTTAAGGGTGCAAAAATACAACGTTTGAAAACTGCAAAATTTTCAAAATTTTTGCTAAATTTCCACTTTTTTCATAAATAAAAGCAAGTTATTTCAAAGAAACATGATGTACAAACTCAGAATCAGTGGGATACGTTGAAGCATTCCAGAGCTTTAACCTCATAAATAGTGTTGAGCGATACCTTCCGATATTCGGAAATATCAGTATCGGATTGTATCGGCCGATATTAAAAAATATCGGATATCGCCGATACCGATACCTGATACCAATGCAAGTCAATGGGACAAAAATATCGGAAATAAAATAAACCCTTTCTTTCCTTGTAGGTTAATTCTACCTGAAGGAAAGCAACTAAGAATAATGTAGGATGTATTGGGGGAGGTGGAGGAGACATTAAAGGCATAGAGGTTTAGCCCAATCAAATGGAATAGCAGTAATTTTTTTTTTTTTATAAGACGTTCGGAGTTACAAAGATATTGACTATGTAAAGATTTTTTATATTTTGTCAGATATTTATGTTTCACTACTTCCATGCTCTTCACCTTCTTTTTTTTTTCATCAACTTCTTCTTCACCTTATTCATCTTCTTCTTCTTCACCTTCTTCCTATTATTTTTTTTTTTTACATTCTTTATATTCTTTTTATTCAACTATTATTCTTCTTCATATTCTACTTCTTCATCTTCGTCATATTCTTCTTCATCATATTCTTATTTGTGACAGACATTCCTGTAGTTGTTATCTCTAAAAGTTTGAAGATTACACCTTCCGTTCTGCCTGTCACAAAAAATTTACAACAGGATTTGTCCACATTCAGTTTGATCTGAAAATCAAAAACAGCGGTATATCACCAGTCAAAAAGATATCTATCAAAGCAGGGTGTGACTAATAATTAAAAAATAACTTTTAATGTATAATACTAAAATTGGTATAATAAACCACGTACAAACAAACAGAAAGGACTCACAGAACAAATTCCCATATATAGAGAATCTGCGAATAATAAAATCCCTAAGACTGTCCACATAGACGCCTCAGTGTCAGTCTACAAAGGGAAGAAAACACAAACACCTCCTCGAAGGAGCATGTAAATGATAACTCTCACCGCATACAATGAAATCCCATCAATCTAGTGGGAATGCAGTACCGATACATATATCCTGTCTCTATCACTCAGAGACGTAAACCGTGTATAGAAAAAATTGGAACGATCTCACCTCCAGTTTCCTTATCTTTGTAACGGCCAGATCACTTACGTCCACAGCATTTTGGGAGGGTGGGGGGATCCACAATTCTGCCCACACATGTACCCATCCAAGCTGTCAGGAGTGCAAATTAACCCCAGAATACCACGCACATTTTTCCCTACGCGTTTCGTTTTATGAACTCATCAGGGGAAATCGATGTAAAACCCCTCCACCTCCGTGGGGGATTCTCAACCTAGGGGTATGCCAATGATCGCTGTATAGCGGCATTCCTGTTACTTAAATAGCCCGCCCCATGCTACCTAGGACCGGGTTGTTTGGCGTCATATCCTGTGCGCCCTCGTGGAGCACAAGTCTTGGACCACACGCGTCATTTCCGGCGACGCATGCTGTCCAGTTACCATGGCAGCGTACTGCCGGTGTTACGGCGTCTCCTTGCGCCATGCGCTTCACTTCCTGTGTAGCGTCCCTGTCCGGTTGCTATAGCAGCGCGACGCCCGACCGCAAGCTCAGGTCCAGGCGACTCTGCTGTCTGTTAGCGTTCCGGAGTCCTGAAATAGCGCTGCACTAGGTTATATAAAAATCCATCTGCAGCACAGTGTAGAGAAGTTTAATAGTCCCTTCCTAGATGCTACACATGCCAATCATGACATGCTGCACTATTTTTCCATGCTGGGACACTTTTAAATTCAAAAAAATAGATCCTACTGTAACCTCCTCTCGGGAGGGAGGATCCTAACCATGGACACATGCTGACTACATCCTCTAGGGGGGGAAAAAACACCTATCACGGAGGGCAAAGGAAAAAAGACCCTATCCTTTGTCCAGGGTCGTCCCAATAAAAGGTTATAAGGAGGTCCTAATAGATGACAGAGAAGGACTAATTGGATATCAGGATCAAAACAAAGGAAAAATAAATAAACGTAATAAAAAACGTAATTGAAAAAACGTAATTTGAAAAAACGTAATTTGAAAAAACATAATTTGAAAAAACATGGATGCGGCCTACTGGAGAGATGGAAATAGGGGGGGGGGGGTTATGACAGGAAAGGTGCCCAGGAAAGAATCAGGAAGAGGGATAGAGTTATGTGTCCCCCCATATTCCCTAACCAGGCTCCTATCCTCCAAAGCCTACCTACCAATGGAGGTTGGCACCCTAAGACAGAATAACGCAAGACTGGCGCCCCCATTCCGCGACGGCTGTCCCTATTAATGGCCCTATAAAGGCCCTAATGAAAAGAGACAGAGGGGGGAAGGAAGAAAAGAGTCAATATATATGTATTTAACTATCCAGAAAGCAGCTGTAAGTCAAAATCTCATTCAAGCCTCCTGGTGTTTGTGTTTTCAGATGGAAAATCCATCTTGTCTCACATTGTAACAGCATTTGGTCCCAATTACCTCCCCTCTTTGGTGCACCAATCCTGTCAATCCCCATGAATTTAAGCCCTCGATTATCACCACCATGTTCCCGGTTGATATGTCTGGCCAGGGGTGTATCCCTATTCAGGGCAATATCTCTCAGATGTTCCCCAACTCGTCTTCTAAATTCGCGTATTGTCTTGCCAATGTATTCTAGACCGCATTGGCAAACTGCTCTATAAATAACTCCCTTGGACCTACAGTTTATGAAGTGGTAGATCTCGTATTCCTTCCCCGTCACTCCGCTTTTAAACTTTGGGCCCCCTGCGATTACAGGACATGCTATGCACCCACTGCACTTGTAACATCCCTTTGGTGGTTTTGGGAGCCATGTGTCATTCACCGGCGGGGAGTAGTGACTATGTACAAGTCTATCGCCTACGGACCTACCCTTCTTGAAAGTGATCCTCGGGGAGTCTCCCACCATCTCTCCAATGTCCTCATCCATGTTTAGAATGGACCAATACTTCTGCAATATTGTCCGTACCTTTTGAGCCCCATTATTGTAGGTGGTGATGTATCTGCAAACCGGCCTTTCCTCTTTCGTTGGAGCTGGTACCAATAGACTATTTCTGTTAATGTCTTTCACCTCATTGAAAGCCTTTCTTAGGATCCCCTCCGGGTATCCCCTGGCCAAAAATCGTGTCTTTAACTCATCAGCCTGTGTCTTATACTCTTCGTTCGAGGAACAATTCCGTCTTGCTCGTAGATATTGTCCCTTAGGAATGCCCTTCTTCAGGGTCACCGGATGGTGGCTGTCCCATCTCAGAAGGGCATTCGTGGAGGTGGGCTTTCTGTAGGTCTTAGTATCCAGATGTCCATCTGGCATTTTTTGAATATATAGATCCAAGAACGGTAATTTGTCTTTATGATATTCAAAAGTAAAAGACAAACCTAACTGGTTGTTGTTTAGTTTAGAAACGAAGTTTGTCAAGGTTACAGCATCTCCGTTCCAAAACAGTAGCACATCATCTATATATCGGGCCCAAAAGGCTATATTGGCCTGTTCTTCCAAGAATGTGTCCCCAAAGACCTCAGATTCCTCCCACCAGCCCAGGAGCAGATTTGCGTACGCGGGCGCACATGAATTGCCCATAGCGGTGCCCCTGAGCTGGTGGAAGATGGAACCGTTGAATAGAAAAAAATTCCTGGTAAGACAAAATTCAAGTAGGTCCAAAGTGAACTTATTATGCCCTGAATATTGTTGGCCTCTACTCTTAATAAAATACTCCACTGCCCTTAGACCGTCACAGTGTCTTATTGACGAGTAGAGTGCCTCCACATCGATGCTACAAAGTAGGGCCTCTGGTTCCAGGGTCAGTCCGTCTATTTTTCTCAAAAGGTCCATGGAGTCTCTAGTATATGAATTAAGTGATGTCACATGTGTTTTAAGGATCTCATCAAGGTAAATTCCCACATGGTGACATAGGCTATTAATTCCTGAGACGATGGGTCTCCCCCTAAGAGGTACCAGACCCTTATGGACCTTTGGGAGGCAATAGAACGTTGCCACTACCGGGTACTGTGGGAGTAGGTATTCATATTCGTTCTTGTCAATTAGGCCATTACTCAACCCTCCATCCAAAATCAATTTAAGCTGTTTTCTATACAATGAGGTAGGATTTGAGGAGATTCTTTCATAGTTTGCCGGATCATCAAGAATCCTTTTACACATATTTACGTAGTCCTCGTGGTTCATGACTACTGTGTTGCCCCCCTTATCTGAGGGCTTGATTATGATCTTGGGGTCCTTCTCTAGGCCATTCAAAGTCTCCATCTCTGATCTGGACAAGTTGTACTTCCTTCCCAACTTCTCCAGATCTCTGGTCACCAGCTCCTCAAAAATGTCAATTGCAGAACGATCACCCTGTATTGGGGGCATTTTTTTACTTTTGTTTTTTAAAAACGTAAACGGGCCCCTCCCCGTATTCTCCGGGGTTGAATCTGCCAAGTCATACAAGAACCTAACATCTGCTAACAAAGCATCGGGTATATCCATGTCCCTACACGTCCTCTTATCCTCTCTCACGAAAAACTTCTTCCACTTAAGCCTTCTTGTGAAGAGATGTAAGTCTTTCACACTTTCAAATGCTTGGAAGTTAGATGTGGGTATGAAATTGAGGCCTTTATTCAAGACCCCAACCTCTAAATCACTGAGATTCCTTGATGAGAGGTTAATAACTTGTGGGGCCAGGGGTTGTGTTAATTCCCGTTGGGGTTGGGCCGATTCCTCAGGAAGTATTCTCGGTCTAAAAAACGAGCCCCTCCTGACCTATCGCTAGTCCGCCCCCTTTGGTTCCCCCTTCCCCTATGTTTACCTTTGGTATTTCTTGGACGTGTATCAGAATCAGATAAATCTGTGTCTGTGGACGAAATATCTGTTTCAAATGTCCTGTTTGCTTGTCTATTCTGTGGGAGTTGGTATGCCTTATTATCTTTAAACTCCTGTAAGTCCCTTACAAAATTTCGGTGCTTCCTCTCCTTTAAGTGGAACTGATATCGTTCCACAGAGTTTTGCAGGACTGTCTCTTTTGATGCAAAATCAGGTTCTGCCGCGAACTTTTTAGTAATACTTATTTACTCTTTCAAACTCTCATTCAGTTTTATTAATGTCTTTTTTTCTTCTTCCAGAAGGAGGTTCATAAACCTCAAGGAGCTCAAAGTAGCTTCCTTCTCCCACTGTTCACTTAGGTTAGAATTTCTATACCTAAAACCAGGCTGTAATGTAATCCTTAAGTGGCGGGGAACTATGCCAGCTTTGATGTAATTTTCTAGGCTTTGTACCTCCCACCAACTGCAGATCTGGTTCTTGTAGACTTTGGTCAGTTCCTTAAAGGCACTATTATATGTTGGCATGTACTTAGTCTGCACAAAGTTGCGATCCGAAAAAACCTCCTTGGCCTCAACCACCCATGATTCAGTGTCGACCCCCCTTTCCAGGAAGCCAGCCATGCCCCCAAGAATGACAAAAAATCAAAAACAGCGGTATATCACCAGTCAAAAAGATATCTATCAAAGCAGGGTGTGACTAATAATTAAAAAATAACTTTTAATGTATAATACTAAAATTGGTATAATAAACCACGTACAAACAAACAGAAAGGACTCACAGAACAAATTCCCATATATAGAGAATCTGCGAATAATAAAATCCCTAAGACTGTCCACATAGACGCCTCAGTGTCAGTCTACAAAGGGAAGAAAACACAAACACCTCCTCGAAGGAGCATGTAAATGATAACTCTCACCGCATACAATGAAATCCCATCAATCTAGTGGGAATGCAGTACCGATACATATATCCTGTCTCTATCACTCAGAGACGTAAACCGTGTATAGAAAAAATTGGAACGATCTCACCTCCAGTTTCCTTATCTTTGTAACGGCCAGATCACTTACGTCCACAGCATTTTGGGAGGGTGGGGGGGATCCACAATTCTGCCCACACATGTACCCATCCAAGCTGTCAGGAGTGCAAATTAACCCCAGAATACCACGCACATTTTTTCCTACGCGTTTCGTTTTATGAACTCATCAGGGGAAATCGATGTAAAACCCCTCCACCTCCGTGGGGGATTCTCAACCTAGGGGTATGCCAATGATCGCTGTATAGCGGCATTCCTGTTACTTAAATAGCCCGCCCCATGCTACCTAGGACCGGGTTGTTTGGCGTCATATCCTGTGCGCCCTCGTGGAGCGCAAGTCTTGGACCGCACGCGTCATTTCCGGCGACGCATGCTGTCCAGTTACCATGGCAGCGTACTGCCGGTGTTACGGCGTCTCCTTGCGCCGTGCGCTTCACTTCCTGTGTAGCGTCCCTGTCCGGTTGCTATAGCAGCGCGACGCCCGACCGCAAGCTCAGGTCCAGGCGACTCCGCTGTCTGTTAGCGTTCCGGAGTCCTGAAATAGCGCTGCGCTAGGTTATATAAAAATCCATCTGCAGCACAGTGTAGAGAAGTTTAATAGTCCCTTCCTAGATGCTACACATGCCAATCATGGCATGCTGCACTATTTTTCCATGCTGGGACACTTTTAAATTCAAAAAAATAGATCCTACTGTAACCTCCTCTCGGGAGGGAGGATCCTAACCATGGACACATGCTGACTACATCCTCTAGGGGGGGAAAAAACACCTATCACGGAGGGCAAAGGAAAAAAGACCCTATCCTTTGTCCAGGGTCGTCCCAATAAAAGGTTATAAGGAGGTCCTAATAGATGACAGAGAAGGACTAATTGGATATCAGGATCAAAACAAAGGAAAAATAAATAAACGTAATAAAAAACGTAATTGAAAAAACGTAATTTGAAAAAACGTAATTTGAAAAAACATAATTTGAAAAAACATGGATGCGGCCTACTGGAGAGATGGAAATAGGGGGGGGGGGGGTGATAGGTGTTTTTTCCCCCCATAGAGGATGTAGTCAGCATGTGTCCATGGTTAGGATCCTCCCTCCCAAGAGGAGGTTACAGTAGGATCTATTTTTTTGAATTTAAAAGTGTCCCAGCATGGAAAAATAGTGCAGCATGCCATGATTGGCATGTGTAGCATCTAGGAAGGGACTATTAAACTTCTCTACACTGTGCTGCAGATGGATTTTTATATAACCTAGCGCAGCGCTATTTCAGGACTCCGGAACGCTAACAGACAGCGGAGTCGCCTGGACCTGAGCTTGCGGTCGGGCGTCGCGCTGCTATAGCAACCGGACAGGGACGCTACACAGGAAGTGAAGCGCACGGCGCAAGGAGACGCCGTAACACCGGCAGTACGCTGCCATGGTAACTGGACAGCATGCGTCGCCGGAAATGACGCGTGCGGTCCAAGACTTGCGCTACACGAGGGCGCACAGGATATGACGCCAAACAACCCGGTCCTAGGTAGCATGGGGCGGGCTATCTAAGTAACAGGAATGCCGCTATACAGCGATCATTGGCATACCCCTAGGTTGAGAATCCCCCACGGAGGTGGAGGGGTTTTACATCGATTTCCCCTGATGAGTTCATAAAACGAAACGCGTAGGAAAAAATGTGCGTGGTATTCTGGGGTTAATTTGCACTCCTGACAGCTTGGATGGGTACATGTGTGGGCAGAATTGTGGATCCCCCCACCCTCCCAAAATGCTGTGGACGTAAGTGATCTGGCCGTTACAAAGATAAGGAAACTGGAGGTGAGATCGTTCCAATTTTTTCTATACACGGTTTACGTCTCTGAGTGATAGAGACAGGATATATGTATCGGTACTGCATTCCCACTAGATTGATGGGATTTCATTGTATTCGGTGAGAGTTATCATTTACATGCTCCTTCGAGGAGGTGTTTGTGTTTTCTTCCCTTTGTAGACTGACACTGAGGCGTCTATGTGGACAGTCTTAGGGATTTTATTATTCGCAGATTCTCTATATATGGGAATTTGTTCTGTGAGTCCTTTCTGTTTGTTTGTACGTGGTTTATTATACCAATTTTAGTATTATACATTAAAAGTTATTTTTTAATTATTAGTCACACCCTGCTTTGATAGATATCTTTTTGACTGGTGATATACCGCTGTTTTTGATTTTTTGTCATTCTTGGGGGCATGGCTGGCTTCCTGGAAAGGGGGGTCGACACTGAATCATGGGTGGTTGAGGCCAAGGAGGTTTTTTCGGATCGCAACTTTGTGCAGACTAAGTACATGCCAACATATAATAGTGCCTTTAAGGAACTGACCAAAGTCTACAAGAACCAGATCTGCAGTTGGTGGGAGGTACAAAGCCTAGAAAATTACATCAAAGCTGGCATAGTTCCCCGCCACTTAAGGATTACATTACAGCCTGGTTTTAGGTATAGAAATTCTAACCTAAGTGAACAGTGGGAGAAGGAAGCTACTTTGAGCTCCTTGAGGTTTATGAACCTCCTTCTGGAAGAAGAAAAAAAGACATTAATAAAACTGAATGAGAGTTTGAAAGAGCAAATAAGTATTACTAAAAAGTTCGCGGCAGAACCTGATTTTGCATCAAAAGAGACAGTCCTGCAAAACTCTGTGGAACGATATCAGTTCCACTTAAAGGAGAGGAAGCACCGAAATTTTGTAAGGGACTTACAGGAGTTTAAAGATAATAAGGCATACCAACTCCCACAGAATAGACAAGCAAACAGGACATTTGAAACAGATATTTCGTCCACAGACACAGATTTATCTGATTCTGATACACGTCCAAGAAATACCAAAGGTAAACATAGGGGAAGGGGGAACCAAAGGGGGCGGACTAGCGATAGGTCAGGAGGGGCTCGTTTTTTAGACCGAGAATACTTCCTGAGGAATCGGCCCAACCCCAACGGGAATTAACACAACCCCTGGCCCCACAAGTTATTAACCTCTCATCAAGGAATCTCAGTGATTTAGAGGTTGGGGTCTTGAATAAAGGCCTCAATTTCATACCCACATCTAACTTCCAAGCATTTGAAAGTGTGAAAGACTTACATCTCTTCACAAGAAGGCTTAAGTGGAAGAAGTTTTTCGTGAGAGAGGATAAGAGGACGTGTAGGGACATGGATATACCCGATGCTTTGTTAGCAGATGTTAGGTTCTTGTATGACTTGGCAGATTCAACCCCGGAGAATACGGGGAGGGGCCTGTTTACGTTTTTAAAAAACAAAAGTAAAAAAATGCCCCCAATACAGGGTGATCGTTCTGCAATTGACATTTTTGAGGAGCTGGTGACCAGAGATCTGGAGAAGTTGGAAAACGAACCAATGGGAAGGAAGTACAACTTGTCCAGATCAGAGATGGAGACTTTGAAGGGCCTAGAGAAGGACCCCAAGATCATAATCAAGCCCTCAGATAAGGGGGGCAACACAGTAGTCATGAACCACGAGGACTACGTAAATATGTGTAAAAGGATTCTTGATGATCCGGCAAACTATGAAAGAATCTCCTCAAATCCTACCTCATTGTATAGAAAACAGCTTAAATTGATTTTGGATGGAGGGTTGAGTAATGGCCTAATTGACAAGAACGAATATGAATACCTACTCCCACAGTACCCGGTAGTGGCAACGTTCTATTGCCTCCCAAAGGTCCATAAGGGTCTGGTACCTCTTAGGGGGAGACCCATCGTCTCAGGAATTAATAGCCTATGTCACCATGTGGGAATTTACCTTGATGAGATCCTTAAAACACATGTGACATCACTTAATTCATATACTAGAGACTCCATGGACCTTTTGAGAAAAATAGACGGACTGACCCTGGAACCAGAGGCCCTACTTTGTAGCATCGATGTGGAGGCACTCTACTCGTCAATAAGACACTGTGACGGTCTAAGGGCAGTGGAGTATTTCATTAAGAGTAGAGGCCAACAATATTCAGGGCATAATAAGTTCACTTTGGACCTACTTGAATTTTGTCTTACCAGGAACTTTTTTCTATTCAACGGTTCCATCTTCCACCAGCTCAGGGGCACCGCTATGGGCAATTCATGTGCGCCCGCGTACGCAAATCTGCTCCTGGGCTGGTGGGAGGAATCTGAGGTCTTTGGGGACACATTCTTGGAAGAACAGGCCAATATAGCCTTTTGGGCCCGATATATAGATGATGTGCTACTGTTTTGGAACGGAGATGCTGTAACCTTGACAAACTTCGTTTCTAAACTAAACAACAACCAGTTAGGTTTGTCTTTTACTTTTGAATATCATAAAGACAAATTACCGTTCTTGGATCTATATATTCAAAAAATGCCAGATGGACATCTGGATACTAAGACCTACAGAAAGCCCACCTCCACGAATGCCCTTCTGAGATGGGACAGCCACCATCCGGTGACCCTGAAGAAGGGCATTCCTAAGGGACAATATCTACGAGCAAGACGGAATTGTTCCTCGAACGAAGAGTATAAGACACAGGCTGATGAGTTAAAGACACGATTTTTGGCCAGGGGATACCCGGAGGGGATCCTAAGAAAGGCTTTCAATGAGGTGAAAGACATTAACAGAAATAGTCTATTGGTACCAGCTCCAACGAAAGAGGAAAGGCCGGTTTGCAGATACATCACCACCTACAATAATGGGGCTCAAAAGGTACGGACAATATTGCAGAAGTATTGGTCCATTCTAAACATGGATGAGGACATTAGAGAGATGGTGGGAGACTCCCCGAGGATCACTTTCAAGAAGGGTAGGTCCGTAGGCGATAGACTTGTACATAGTCACTACTCCCCGCCGGTGAATGACACATGGCTCCCAAAACCACCAAAGGGATGTTACAAGTGCAGTGGGTGCATAGCATGTCCTGTAATCGCAGGGGGCCCAAAGTTTAAAAGCGGAGTGACGGGGAAGGAATACGAGATCTACCACTTCATAAACTGTAGGTCCAAGGGAGTTATTTATAGAGCAGTTTGCCAATGCAGTCTAGAATACATTGGCAAGACAATACGCGAATTTAGAAGACGAGTTGGGGAACATCTGAGAGATATTGCCCTGAATAGGGATACACCCCTGGCCAGACATATCAACCGGGAACATGGTGGTGATAATCGAGGGCTTAAATTCATGGGGATTGACAGGATTGGTGCACCAAAGAGGGGAGGTAATTGGGACCAAATGCTGTTACAATGTGAGACAAGATGGATTTTCCATCTGAAAACACAAACACCAGGAGGCTTGAATGAGATTTTGACTTACAGCTGCTTTCTGGATAGTTAAATACATATATATTGACTCTTTTCTTCCTTCCCCCCTCTGTCTCTTTTCATTAGGGCCTTTATAGGGCCATTAATAGGGACAGCCGTCGCGGAATGGGGGCGCCAGTCTTGCGTTATTCTGTCTTAGGGTGCCAACCTCCATTGGTAGGTAGGCTTTGGAGGATAGGAGCCTGGTTAGGGAATATGGGGGGACACATAACTCTATCCCTCTTCCTGATTCTCTCCTGGGCACCTTTCCTGTCATAACCCCCCCCCCCCCCCCTATTTCCATCTCTCCAGTAGGCCGCATCCATGTTTTTTCAAATTATGTTTTTTCAAATTATGTTTTTTCAAATTACGTTTTTTCAATTACGTTTTTTATTACGTTTATTTATTTTTCCTTTGTTTTGATCCTGATATCCAATTAGTCCTTCTCTGTCATCTATTAGGACCTCCTTATAACCTTTTATTGGGACGACCCTGGACAAAGGATAGGGTCTTTTTTCCTTTGCCCTCCGTGATAGGTGTTTTTTCCCCCCCTAGAGGATGTAGTCAGCATGTGTCCATGGTTAGGATCCTCCCTCCCGAGAGGAGGTTACAGTAGGATCTATTTTTTTGAATTTAAAAGTGTCCCAGCATGGAAAAATAGTGCAGCATGCCATGATTGGCATGTGTAGCATCTAGGAAGGGACTATTAAACTTCTCTACACTGTGCTGCAGATGGATTTTTATATAACCTAGCGCAGCGCTATTTCAGGACTCCGGAACGCTAACAGACAGCGGAGTCGCCTGGACCTGAGCTTGCGGTCGGGCGTCGCGCTGCTATAGCAACCGGACAGGGACGCTACACAGGAAGTGAAGCGCACGGCGCAAGGAGACGCCATAACACCGGCAGTACGCTGCCATGGTAACTGGACAGCATGCGTCGCCGGAAATGACGCGTGCGGTCCAAGACTTGCGCTCCACGAGGGCGCACAGGATATGACGCCAAACAACCCGGTCCTAGGTAGCATGGGGCGGGCTATTTAAGTAACAGGAATGCCGCTATACAGCGATCATTGGCATACCCCTAGGTTGAGAATCCCCCACGGAGGTGGAGGGGTTTTACATCGATTTCCCCTGATGAGTTCATAAAACGAAACGCGTAGGGAAAAATGTGCGTGGTATTCTGGGGTTAATTTGCACTCCTGACAGCTTGGATGGGTACATGTGTGGGCAGAATTGTGGATCCCCCCACCCTCCCAAAATGCTGTGGACGTAAGTGATCTGGCCGTTACAAAGATAAGGAAACTGGAGGTGAGATCGTTCCAATTTTTTCTATACACGGTTTACGTCTCTGAGTGATAGAGACAGGATATATGTATCGGTACTGCATTCCCACTAGATTGATGGGATTTCATTGTATGCGGTGAGAGTTATCATTTACATGCTCCTTCGAGGAGGTGTCCACATTCAGTTTGATCTGAAGCAGCAGGTTTTTTCCAGGGGCACCACAAGGAGGAACGAACTCACCCCCATACATTGCTTAGTCTTCTTCTGCTTATAATTTAGATAATATCTTTTGCTCTGATTTTTAGTCTTATGCTTAATGTTCTTCTGCTTTTTGTTCTGCAGCTTCTTGTTCTTCTGCTTCTCTGTCTTCAGGGTCGTCGTCTCCACGGTCGTCGTCTACAGGGTCGTCGTCTCCGGGGTCGTCGTCATTGTGGTGGTCTTCAGGGTCGTCGTCTTTAGGGTCTTGAACATGGAAATGTAGCAGAAGGTACAAGAGCCAAAGACACTGCCGAGAACCAGCTGACGGTACTGGAACCCGGATGGGTAGCAGAAGGTACAAGAGCCAATGGAACTACCGAGGACCAGCTGACAATACTGGAACCCAGTTACTAAGCAGGAGGTACCCATGCCAGAAAGCACTACCAAGGACCACCAGACGTTGGTGGAACTCGGATACCCAGAAGGAGGCACCTAAGCCAAAGGCTCTGCCTGGAACCAGCTGACGGTACTGGAACCAGGGGGACCTATTCAAGATTGACTTCCAAAAAACAGCTAATGGTGCTGGAACTCAGATAGGCAGCAGAAGGTCACAGGAAAAAAAATAGCTAGGCCGCGAGCCGGCCGTAGTTACCGAAAACCCACAGTCCTACAGGGGGAGCTTGTCCTATTGGCACTACTGAACCAGCCTTGATTGCCAGTTCCCGCAGCCCACATAGGTAGCATTTAAACTGCAGGCACCATAGAGTTGGCTAACCCGATCGCAACACGACAGGACAACATATTGGAGGCAAAGTGACCTTGACACTTTGTAACCAGGCTGGGCAGGAGGGAGTGCCAAAGACACTTCTGAGCAGCAACTGGCGGTGTTGGAGCCCAGGGATTACATGACAAACAGAGTGTAGGCTGAGGCCTAATTGGAGCAAGTTGAAAGGGAAGCTTTAACCCCCCCCCCCCCAGGCGTTTGCAACCAAAAGAGCCACTAATGCTGCACAAGGAAAAGGTGGCTCTTTTAATTATGCTCCTTACACACGCTGAATTTAACACTTAAAAAATGTGGCCCCTCATACCGTGAAACCATCACAGAGGCGGGACTTTCCTTCTTAATGAGACGCAGCACAGCCGTCATTCATGCCCCCTTGGCGCCGGGCGCAGCCTCCTCAGCGTTAAATGAATCTGTTCCGGAGCCTGCGCTGTTATTTTAAACCTTGGGCATGCGCAGTTAGCGCTTCCTGTCTCCTGACATCATTTGATGTCACGCTGACTGCGCCTGTGCGGCCGTGCTGCCCGATATCTCCTTCCGCCTTCTTCAGACTGTGCCACGTCAGCTGAGCCCTAATCACATGCCATGGCCGTGACGCGGCACAGTCTGAAGAAGGCAGAAGGAGATGAGTCAGAGGCACAGATATTCACTGCGTATGCCCATGAATCCCAGCCCCGCAGTGTGAATAAATCTGAAGACACTGTAGGGCTTGGATTCATGGCCTTGCGCAGTGCATATCTTAGCCTCTCACTCATCTCCGTCTGCCTTCTTCAGACTGTGCTGCGTCAGCTGATCCATAATCGCATGCCACGGCAATGACGTGGCACAATCTGAAGAAGGCGGAAGGAGATGAGTGAGAGGCGAAGATATGCACTGCGCATGCCCATAAATCCCAGCCCCGCAATGGGAATAAATCAGAAGACACTGCGGGGCGGGATCTCGGGCAGGGCGGCCGCACAGGCGCAGTCAGCTTGACAACAAATGATGTCAGAAGACGCGCAGCGCTAACTGCGCATGGCCAAGGGATAACATAACAGCGCTGGCTCCGGGACAGAATCAAACAACGCTGAGGAGGCGGCGCCCGGCACAAAGGGGTATGAATGACGGCTGAGCTGCGTCTCATTAAGAAGGAAAGTCCTGCCTCCGGGACGATTTCACGGTATGAGGGGACACATTTTATAAATGTTAAGTTCAGCATCTGCAAGCAGCATAACTAAAAGAGGCACCTTTTCCTTGTGCAGCATTACTGCTGCACAAGGTGTCTCTTTCAGTTACAAATGCCAGGGGAGTGGGGGACAAGTTCCCTTTCATTTCTGTAGTAGTGTGAGTGTGGAGGTAGCAGGAGAAATTGCCGGATACACAGCTGGGGATCAGCTGACATTACTGAACCTCAATAACACGGCAGCAAGTGTTGACTGTGCAGACAGCACTTCCAAGCACCAACTGGCGGTGTTGAAGCCCAGGGATTACAGGAGAAACAGAGTGGAGAACTTGCCGCACACACAGCAGGGGAGCAGTTGGCATTACTGAACCCCAATAACAGAGGAGCAACTGTTGACTGTGCAGACAGCACTTCCGAGCAGCAACTGGCGGTGTTGGAGCCCAGGGTCAATGCTTGAAACATAGTGTAGGCCGAGCCCTAATTGTGGTAAGTTTAATATCTGATGTAATGTGAATGTGGAGGGAGCAGGAGACATTGCCGCACACAGCAGGGGAGCAGTTGGCGTTACTGAACCCCGATAACAGAGGAGCAACTGTTGACTGTGTGGACAGCACTTCTGGGCAGCAACTGGCGGTGTTGGAGCCCAGGATCAATGCAGGAAACTGAGTGGAGAACTTGACGCACACACAACAGGGGAGCAGCTGGCGTTACTGAACCCCAATAAGAGAGGAGCAAGTGTTGACTATGCAGACAGCACTTCCGAGCACCAACTGGCGGTGTTGAAGCCCAGGGATTACAGAAGAAACAGAGTGGAGATTTTGCCGCACACACAGCACGGGAGCAGCTGGCGTTACTGAACCACAATAACAGAGGAGCAACTGTTGACTGTGCAGACAGCACTTCCGGGCAGCAACTGGCGGTGTTGGAGCCCAGGGTCAATGCAGGAAACTGAGTAGAGAACTTGCCACACACACAGCAGGGGAGAAGCTGGCATTACTGAACACCAATAACAGAGGAGCAAGTGTTGACTGTGCAGATAGCACTTCCGAGCACCAACTGGCGGTGTTGAAGCCCAGGTATTAGAGGAGAAACAGAGTGGAGAACTTGCCGCACACACAGCATGGGAGCAGCTGGCGTTACTGAACCCCAATAAGAGAGGAGCAACTGTTGTCTGTGCAGACAGCACTTCTGGGCAGCAACTGGCGGTGTTGGAGACCAGGGTCAATGCAGGAAACTGAGAGGAGAACTTGCCGCACACACAGCAGGGGAGCAGCTGGCGTTACTGAACCCCAATAACAGAGGAGCAAGTGTTGACTATGCAGACAGCACTTCCGAACACCAACTTGCGGTGTTGGAGCCCAGGGAATCCAGGAGAAGCAGAGTGGAGAACTTGCTGCACACACAGCAGGGGAGCAGCTGGCGTTACTGAACCCCAATAACAGAGGAGCAACCGTTGACTGTGCAGACAGCACTTCCGGGCAGCAACTGGCGGTGCTGCAGCTCAGGGTCAATGCAGGAAACTGAGTGGAGAACTTGACGCACACACAGCAGGGGAGCAGCTGGCGTTACTGAACCCCAATAACAGAGGAGCAACCGTTGACTGTGCAGACAGCACTTCCGGGCAGCAACTGGCGGTGCTGGAGCTCAGTGTCAATGCAGGAAACTGAGTGGAGAACTTGACGCACACACAACAGGGGAGCAGCTGGCGTTACTGAACCCCACTAAGAGAGGAGCAAGTGTTGACTATGCAGACAGCACTTCCGAGCACCAACTGGCGGTGTTGAAGCCCAGGGATTACAGAAGAAACAGAGTGGAGATTTTGCCGCACACACAGCACGGGAGCAGCTGGCGTTACTGAACCACAATAACAGAGGAGCAACTGTTGACTGTGCAGACAGCACTTCCGGGCAGCAACTGGCGGTGTTGGAGCCCAGGGTCAATGCAGGAAACTGAGTAGAGAACTTGCCACACACACAGCAGGGGAGAAGCTGGCATTACTGAACACCAATAACAGAGGAGCAAGTGTTGACTGTGCAGATAGCACTTCCGAGCACCAACTGGCGGTGTTGAAGCCCAGGTATTATAGGAGAAACAGAGTGGAAACTTGCCGCACACACAGCATGGGAGCAGCTGGCGTTACTGAACCCCAATAAGAGAGGAGCAACTGTTGTCTGTGCAGACAGCACTTCTGGGCAGCAACTGGCGGTGTTGGAGACCAGGGTCAATGCAGGAAACTGAGAGGAGAACTTGCCGCACACACAGCAGGGGAGCAGCTGGCGTTACTGAACCCCAATAACAGAGGAGCAAGTGTTGACTATGCAGACAGCACTTCCGAACACCAACTTGCGGTGTTGGAGCCCAGGGAATCCAGGAGAAGCAGAGTGGAGAACTTGCTGCACACACAGCAGGGGAGCAGCTGGCGTTACTGAACCCCAATAACAGAGGAGCAACCGTTGACTGTGCAGACAGCACTTCCGGGCAGCAACTGGCGGTGCTGGAGCTCAGGGTCAATGCAGGAAACTGAGTGGAGAACTTGACGCACACACAGCAGGGGAGCAGCTGGCGTTACTGAACCCCAATAACAGAGGAACAAGTGTTGACTGTGCAGATAGCACTTCCGAGCACCAACTGGCGGTGTTGAAGCCCAGGGATTACAGAAGAAACAGAGTGGAGATTTTGCCGCACACACAGCACGGGAGCAGCTGGCGTTACTGAACCACAATAACAGAGGAGCAACTGTTGACTGTGCAGACAGCACTTCCGGGCAGCAACTGGCGGTGTTGGAGCCCAGGGTCAATGCAGGAAACTGAGTGGAGAACTTGCCACACACACAGCAGGGGAGCAGCTGGCATAACTAAACCCCAATAACAGAAGAGCAACTGTTGACTGTGCAGACAGCACTTCCGGGCAGCAACTGGCGGTGTTGGAGCCCAGGATCAATGCAGGAAACTGAGTGGAGAACTTGCCGCACACACAGCAGGGGAGCAGCTGGCGTTACTGAACCCCAATAACAGAGGAGCAAGTGTTGACTGTGCAGACAGCACTTCTGAGCACCAATTGGCGGTGTTGAAGCCCAGGGATTACAGGAGAAACAGAGTGGAGAACTTTCCGCACACACAGCAGGGGAGCAGCGGGCGTTACTGAACCCCAAAAACTGAGGAGCAAATGTTGACAGAGCAGACAGCACTTCCGGGCAGTAAGTGGTGGAGTTGAAGCCCAGGGATTACAGGAGAAAGAGAGTGGAGAACTTGCTGCACACACAGCAGGGGAGCAGCTGGCGTTACTGAACCCCAATAACAGAGGAGCAAGTGTTGACTGTGCAGACAGCACTTCCGAGCAGCAACTGGTGGAGTTGAAGCCCAGGGATTACAGGAGAAACAGAGTGGAGAACTTGCTGCACACACAGCAGGGGAGCAGCTGGCATTACTGAACCCCAATAACAGAGGAGCAACCGTTGACTGTGCAGACAGCACTTCTGGGCAGCAACTGGTGGAGTTGAAGCCCAGGGATTACAGGAGAAACAGAGTGGAGAACTTGCCGCACACACAGCAGGGGAGCAGCTGGCGTTACTGAACCCCAATAACAGAGGAGCAAGTGTTGACTGTGCAGACAGCACTTCCGAGCACCAACTGGCGGTGTTGAAGCCCAGGGATTACAGAAGAAACAGAGTGGAGAACTTGCCGCACACACAGCATGGGAGCAGCTGGCGTTACTGAACCCCAATAAGAGAGGAGCAACTATTGACTGTGCAGACAGCACTTCTGGGCATCAACTGGCGGTGTTGGAGCCCAGGGTCAATGCAGGAAACTGAGTGGAGAACTTGCCGCACACACAGCAGGGGAGCAGCTGGCGTTACTGAACCCCAATAACAGAGGAGCAAGTGTTGACTATGCAGTCAGCACTTCCGAGCACCAACTTGCGGTGTTGGAGCCCAGGGAATCCAGGAGAAGCAGAGTGGAGAACTTGCCGCACCCACAGCACGGGAGCAGCTGGCGTTACTGAACCACAATAACAGAGGAGCAACTGTTGACTGTGCAGACAGCACTTCCGGGCAGCAACTGGCGGTGTTGGAGCCCAGGGTCAATGCAGGAAACTGAGTGGAGAACTTGCCACACACACTGCAGGGGAGCAGCTGGCATTACTAAACCCCAATAACAGAGGAGCAACTGTTGACTGTGCAGACAGCACTTCCGGGCAGCAACTGGCTGTGTTGGAGCCCAGGATCAATGCAGGAAACTGAGTGGAGAGCTTGCCGCACACACAGCAGGGGAGCAGCTGGCGTTACTGAACACCAATAACAGAGGAGCAAGTGTTGACTGTGCAGACAGCACTTCTGAGCACCAATTGGCGGTGTTGAAGCCCAGGGATTACAGGAGAAACAGAGTGGAGAACTTGCTGCACACACAGCAGGGGAGCAGCTGGCGTTACTGAACCCCAATAACAGAGGAGCAAGTGTTGACTGTGCAGACAGCACTTCTGAGCAGCAACTGGTGGAGTTGAAGCCCAGGGATTACAGGAGAAACAGAGTGGAGAACTTGCCGCACACACAGCAGGGGAGCAGCTGGCATTACTGAACCCCAATAACAGAGGAGCAACTGTTGACTGTGCAGACAGCACTTCCGGGCAGCAACTGGTGGAGTTGAAGCCCAGTGATTAAAGGAGAAACAGAGTGGAGAACTTGCTGAACACACAGCAGGGGAGCAGCTGGCGTTACTGAACCCCAATAACAGAGGAGCAAGTGTTGACTGTGCAGACAGCACTTCCGAGCACCAACTGGCGGTGTTGAAGCCCAGGGATTACAGAAGAAACAGAGTGGAGAACTTGCCGCACACACAGCACGGGAGCAGCTGGCGTTACTGAACCCCAATAAGAGAGGAGCAACTGTTGACTGTGCAGACAGCACTTCTGGGCATCAACTGGCGGTGTTGGAGCCCAGGGTCAATGCAGGAAACTGAGTGGAGAACTTGCCGCACACACAGCAGGGGAGCAGCTGGCGTTACTGAACCCCAATAACAGAGGAGCAAGTGTTGACTATGCAGACAGAACTTCCGAGCACCAACTTGCGGTGTTGGAGCCCAGGGAATCCAGGAGAAGCAGAGTGGAGAACTTGCTGCACACACAGCATGGGAGCAGCTGGCGTAACTGAACCCCAACAACAGACGAGCAACGGTTGACTGTGCAGACAGCACTTCCGGGCAGCAACTGGTGGAGTTGAAGCCCAGGGATTACAGGAGAAACAGAGTGGAGAACTTGCTGCACACACAGCAGGGGAGCAGCTGGCGTTACTGAACAACAATAACAGAGGAGCAACTGTGGACTGTGCAGACAGCACTTCCGGGCAGCAACTGGCGGTGTTGGAGCCCAGGGTCAATGCAGGAAACTGAGTGGAGTACTTGCCACACACACAGCAGGGGAACAGCTGGCATTACTGAACCCCAATAACAGAGGAGCAACTGTTGACTGTGCAGACAGCACTTCCGTGCAGCAACTGGCGGTGTTGGAGCCCAGGATCAATGCAGGAAACTGAGTGGAGAACTTGCCGCACACACAGCAGGGGAGCAGCTGGTGTTACTGAACCCCAATAACAGAGGAGCAAGTGTTGACTGTGCAGACAGCAATACTGAGCACCAATTGGCGGTGTTGAAGCCCAGGGATTACAGGAGAATCAGAGCGGAGAACTTGCCGCACACACAGCAGGGGAGCAGCTGGCGTTACTGAACCCCAATAGCAGAGGAGCAAATGTTGACAGAGCAGACAGCACTTCCGGGCAGCAACTGGTGGAGTTGAAGCCCAGGGATTACAGGAGAAACAGAGTGGAGAACTTGCCGCACACACAGCAGGGGAGCAGCTGGCATTACTGAACCCCAATAGCAGAGGAGCAACTGTTGACTGTGGAGACAGCACTTCCGGGCAGCAACTGGTGGAGTTGAAGCCCAGGGATTACAGGAGAAACAGAGTGGAGAACTTGCTGCACACACAGCAGGGGAGCAGCTGGCGTTACTGAACCCCAACAACAGAGGAGCAACGGTTGACTGTGCAGACAGCACTTCCGGGCAGCAACTGGTGGAGTTGAAGCCCAGGGATTACAGGAGAAACAGAGTGGAGAACTTGCCGCACACACAGCAGGGGAGCAGCTGGCATTACTGAAACCCAATAACTGAGGAACAATTGTTGACTGTGCAGATAGCACTTCCGAGCACCAACTGGCGGTGTTGAAGCCCAGGGATTACAGAAGAAACAGAGTGGAGATTTTGCAGCACACACAGCACGGGAGCAGCTGGCGTTACTGAACCACAATAACAGAGGAGCAACTGTTGACTGTGCAGACAGCACTTCCGGGCAGCAACTGGCGGTGTTGGAGCCCAGGGTCAATGCAGGAAACTGAGTGGAGAACTTGCCACACACACAGCAGGGGAGCAGCTGGCATTACTAAACCCCAATAACAGAAGAGCAACTGTTGACTGTGCAGACAGCACTTCCGGGCAGCAACTGGCGGTGTTGGAGCCCAGGATCAATGCAGGAAACTGAGTGGAGAACTTGCCGCACACACAGCAGGGGAGCAGCTGGCGTTACTGAACCCCAATAACAGAGGAGCAAGTGTTCACTGTGCAGACAGCACTTCTGAGCACCAATTGGCGGTGTTGAAGCCCAGGGATTACAGGAGAAACAGAGTGGAGAACTTGCCGCACACACAGCAGGGGAGCAGCGGGCGTTACTGAACCCCAAAAACTGAGGAGCAAATGTTGACAGAGCAGACAGCACTTCCGGGCAGTAAGTGGTGGAGTTGAAGCCCAGGGATTACAGGAGAAACAGAGTGGAGAACTTGCTGCACACACAGCAGGGGAGCAGCTGGCGTTACTGAACCCCAATAACAGAGGAGCAAGTGTTGACTGTGCAGACAGCACTTCCGAGCAGCAACTGGTGGAGTTGAAGCCCAGGGATTACAGGAGAAACAGAGTGGAGAACTTGCTGCACACACAGCAGGGGAGCAGCTGGCATTACTGAACCCCAATAACAGAGGAGCAACTGTTGACTGTGCAGACAGCACTTCTGGGCAGCAACTGGTGGAGTTGAAGTCCAGGGATTAAAGGAGAAACAGAGTGGAGAACTTGCTGCACACACAGCAGGGGAGCAGCTGGCGTTACTGAACCCCAACAACAGAGGAGCAACGGTTGACTGTGCAGACAGCACTTCCGGGCAGCAACTGGTGGAGTTGAAGCCCAGGGATTACAGGAGAAACAGAGTGGAGAACTTGCCACACACACAGCAGGGGATCAGCTGGCGTTACTGAACCCCAATAACAGAGGAGCAAGTGTTGACTGTGCAGACAGCACTTCCGAGCACCAACTGGCGGTGTTGAAGCCCAGGGATTACAGAAGAAACACAGTGGAGAACTTGCCGCACACACAGCACGGGAGCAGCTGGCGTTACTGAACCCCAATAAGAGAGGAGCAACTGTTGACTGTGCAGACAGCACTTCTGGGCATCAACTGGCGGTGTTGGAGACCAGGGTCAATGCAGGAAACTGAGTGGAGAACTTGCCGCACACACAGCAGGGGAGCAGCTGGCGTTACTGAACCCCAATAACAGAGGAGCAAGTGTTGACTATGCAGACAGCACTTCCGAGCACCAACTTGCGGTGTTGGTGCCCAGGGAATCCAGGAGAAGCAGAGTGGAGAACTTGCTGCACACACAGCAGGGGAGCAGCTGGCGTTACTGAACCCCAACAACAGAGGAGCAACGGTTGACTGTGCAGACAGCACTTCCGGGCAGCAACTGGTGGAGTTGAAGCCCAGGGATTACAGGAGAAACAGAGTGGAGAACTTGCCGCACACACAGCAGGGGAGCAGCTGGCGTTACTGAACCCCAATAACAGAGGAGCAAGTGTTGACTGTGCAGATAGCACTTCCGAGCACCAACTGGCGGTGTTGAAGCCCAGGGATTACAGAAGAAACAGAGTGGAGAACCTGCTGCACACACAGCACGGGAGCAGCTGGCGTTACTGAACCACAATAACAGAGGAGCAACTGTTGACTGTGCAGACAGCACTTCCGGGCAGCAACTGGCGGTGTTGGAGCCCAGGGTCAATGCAGGAAACTGAGTGGAGAACTTGCCACACACACAGCAGGGGAGCAGCTGGCATTACTAAACCCCAATAACAGAGGAGCAACTGTTGACTGTGCAGACAGCACTTCCGGGCAGCAACTGGCTGTGTTGGAGCCCAGGATCAATGCAGGAAACTGAGTGGAGAGCTTGCCGCACACACAGCAGGGGAGCAGCTGGCGTTACTGAACACCAATAACAGAGGAGCAAGTGTTGACTGTGCAGACAGCACTTCTGAGCACCAATTGGCGGTGTTGAAGCCCAGGGATTACAGGAGAAACAGAGTGGAGAACTTGCTGCACACACAGCAGGGGAGCAGCTGGCGTTACTGAACCCCAACAACAGAGGAGCAACGGTTGACTGTGCAGACAGCACTTCCGGGCAGCAACAGGTGGAGTTGAAGCCCAGGGATTACAGGAGAAACAGAGTGGAGAACTTGCCGCACACACAGCAGGGGAGCAGCTGGCGTTACTGAACCCCAATAACAGAGGAGCAAGTGTTGACTGTGCAGACAGCACTTCCGAGCACCAACTGGCGGTGTTGAAGCCCAGGGATTACAGAAGAAGCAGAGTGGAGAACTTGCCTCACACACAGCACGGGAGCAGCTGGCGTTACTGAACCCCAATAAGAGAGGAGCAACTGTTGACTGTGCAGACAGCACTTCTGGGCATCAACTGGCGGTGTTGGAGCCCAGGGTCAATGCAGTAAACTGAGTGGAGAACTTGCCGCACACACAGCAGGGGAGCAGCTGGCGTTACTGAACCCCAATAACAGAGGAGCAAGTGTTGACTATGCAGACAGAACTTCCGAGCACCAACTTGCGGTGTTGGAGCCCAGGGAATCCAGGAGAAGCAGAGTGGAGAACTTGCTGCACACACAGCAGGGGAGCAGCTGGCGTTACTGAACCCCAACAACAGAGGAGCAACGGATGACTGTGCAGACAGCACTTCCGGGCAGTAAGTGGTGGAGTTGAAGCCCAGGGATTACAGGAGAAACAGAGTGGAGAACTTGCTGCACACACAGCAGGGGAGCAGCTGGCGTTACTGAACCCCAACAACAGAGGAGCAATGGTTGACTGTGTAGATAGCACTTCCGGGCAGCAACTGGTGGAGTTGAAGCCCAGGGATTACAGAAGAAACAGAGTGGAGAACTTGCCGCACACACAGCACGGGAGCAGCTGGCGTTACTGAACCCCAATAAGAGAGGAGCAACTGTTGACTGTGCAGACAGCACTTCCGGGCAGCAACTGTCGGTGCTGGAGCCCAGGGTCAATGCAGGAAACTGAGTAGAGAACTTGATGCACACACAGCAGGGGAGCAGCTGGCGTTACTGAACCCCAATAACAGAGGAGCAAGTGTTGACTGTGCAGATAGCACTTCCGAGCACCAACTGGCGGTGTTGAAGCCCAGGGATTACAGAAGAAACAGAGTGGAGAACTTGCTGCACACATAGCACGGGAGCAGCTGGCGTTACTGAACCACAATAACAGAGGAGAAACTGTGGACTGTGCAGACAGCACTTCCGGGCAGCAACTGGCGGTGTTGGAGCCCAGGGTCAATGCAGGAAACTGAGTGGAGAACTTGCCACACACACAGCAGGGGAACAGCTGGCATTACTGAACCCCAATAACAGAGGAGCAACTGTTGACTGTGCAGACAGCACTTCCGTGCAGCAACTGGCGGTGTTGGAGCCCAGGATCAATGCAGGAAACTGAGTGGAGAACTTGCCGCACACACAGCAGGGGAGCAGCTGGTGTTACTGAACCCCAATAACAGAGGAGCAAGTGTTGACTGTGCAGACAGCACTACTGAGCACCAATTGGCGGTGTTGAAGCCCAGGGATTACAGGAGAATCAGAGTGGAGAACTTGCCGCACACACAGCAGGGGAGCAGCTGGCGTTACTGAACCCCAATAACAGAGAAGCAAATGTTGACAGAGCAGACAGCACTTCCGGGCAGTAAGTGGTGGAGTTGAAGCCCAGGGATTACAGGAGAAACAGAGTGGAGAACTTGCTGCACACACAGCAGGGGAGCAGCTGGCGTTACTGAACCCCAATAACAGAGGAGCAAGTGTTGACTGTGCAGACAGCACATCTGAGCAGCAACTGGTGGAGTTGAATCCCAGGGACTACAGGAGAAACAGAGTGGAGAACTTGCTGCACACACAGCAGGGGAGCAGCTGGCGTTACTGAACCCCAACAACAGATGAGCAACGGTTGATTGTGCAGATAGCACTTCCGGGCAGCAACTGGTGGAGTTGAAGCCCATTGATTACAGGAGAAACAGAGTGGAGAACTTGCTGCACACATAGCAGGGGAGCAGCTGGCGTTACTGAACACCAACAACAGAGGAGCAACGGTTGACTGTGCAGATAGCACTTCCGGGCAGCAACTGGTGGAGTTGAAGCCCAGGGATTACAGGAGAAACAGAGTGGATAACTTGCCGCACACACAGCAGGGGAGCAGCTGGCGTTACTGAAACCCAATAACAGAAGTGCAACTGTTGACTGTGCAGACAGCACTTCCGGGCAGCAACTAGCGGTGTTGGAGCCCAGGGTCAGTGCAGGAAACTAAGTGGGGAACTTGCCGCACACACAGCAGGGGAGCAGCTGGTGTTACTGAACCCCAATAACAGAGGAGCAAGTGTTTACTGTGCAGACAGCACTTCTGAGCAACAACTGGTGGAGTTGAAACCCAGGGATTACAGGAGAAACAGAGTGGAGAACTTGCTGCACACACAGCAGGGGAGCAGCTGGCATTACTGAGCCCCAATAGCAGAGGAGCAACTGTTGACTGTGCAGACAGCACTTCCGGGCAGCAACTGGTGGAGTTGAAGCCCAGGGATTACAGGAGAAACAGAGTAAAGAACTTGCCACACACACAGCAGGGGAGCAGCTGGCGTTACCGAACCCCAATAACAGAGGAGCAAGTGTTGACTGTGCAGACAGCACTTCCTAGCACCAACTGGCGGTGTTGAAGCCCAGGGATTACAGGAGAAACAGAGTGGAAAACTTGCCGCACACACAGCAGGGGAGCAGCTGGCATTACTGAAACCCAATAACAGAAGTGCAACTGTTGACTGTGCAGACAGCACTTCCGGGCAGCAACTAGCGGTGTTGGAGCCCAGGGTCAGTGCAGGAAACTAAGTGGGGAACTTGCCGCACACACAGCAGGGGAGCAGCTGGTGTTACTGAACCCCAATAACAGAGGAGCAAGTGTTGACTGTGCAGACAGCACTTTCGAGCACCAACTGGCGGTGTTGAAGCCCAGGTATTACAGGAGAAACAGAGTGGAAAACTTGCCGCTCACACAGCAGGGGAGCAGCTGGCGTTACTGAACCCCAATAAGAGAGGAGCAACTGTTGACTGTGCAGACAGCACTTCTGGGCAGCAACTGGTGGTGTTGGAGCCCAGGGTCAATGCAGGAAACTGAGTGGAGAACTTGCCGCACACACAGCAGGGGAGCAGCTGGCGTTACTGAACCCCAATAACAGAGGAGCAAGTGTTGACTATGCAGACAGCACTTCCGAGCACCAACTTGCGGTGTTGGAGCCCAGGGAATCCAGGAGAAGCAGAGTGTAGGCAAAGGCCTGCACTCGAGGCAGTTTAATATCTGTTGTTTTGTCAGCGTGGAGGTAGCAGGCCAAATTGACGGAATCACAACTGGGGATCAGCTGACGTTACTGAAATCCAATAACACGGCAGCAAGTGTTGGCTGTGCAGACGGCACTTCCGAGCAGCAACTGGCAATGTTGGAGCCCAGGGAATAAAGGAGAAGCAGAGTGTAGGCTGAGGCCTAATTGGAGCAAGTTGAAAGGGAACCTTTAACCCCCCAGGTGTTTGTAACTGAAAGAGACACCTTGTACAGCACTAATACTGCACAAGGAAAAGGTGGCTCTTTTAGTTATGCTCCTTGAACACGCTGACCTAAACACTTATAAAATGTGTCCCCTGATACCGTGAAACCGTCCCAGAGGTGGGACTTTCATTCGTTATGAGATGCAGCACAGCTGTCATTCATACCCCCTTGGTGCCGGGCGCCGCCTCCTCAGCGTTGTTTGAATCTGTCATGGAGCCTGCGCTGTTATGTTAAACCTTGGGCATGCGCAGTTAGCTCTGCCTGTCCTCTGACATCATTTGATGTCAGGCTGACTGCGCCTGTGCGGCCGCGCTGCCCGAGATCCCGCCTCGCAGTGTCTTCTGATTTATTTCCACTGCGGGGCTGGGATTCATGGGCATGCGCAGTGCATATCTTCGCCTCTCACTCATCTCCATCCACCTTTTTCAGAGTGTGCGGCATCACGGCCATGGCATGCGTTTAGAGATTAGCTGATGCCGCACAGTCTGAAGAAAGCGGAGGGAGATGAGTGAGAGGAGAAGATATGCACTGCGTGTGCCCATGAATCCCAGCCCCGCAGTGGGAATAAATCAGAAGACACTTCGAGGCGGGATCACGGGCAGCGCGGCCGCACAGGCGCAGTCAGCCTGACACCAAATGGGGTCAGAGAACGGGCAGCGCTAACTGCGCATTCCCAAGGTTTAACATAACAGCGCAGGCTCCATGACAGATTCAAACAACACTGAGGAGGCGGCGCCCGGCGCCAAGGGGGTATGAATGACGGCTGTGCTGCGTCTCATTGAGAAGGAAAGTGCCGCTTCCGGCACGGTTCCACGGTATGAGGGGACACATTTTATAAATGTTAAGTTCAGCCTGTGCAAGGAGCATAACTAAAAGTACCACCTTTTCCTTGTGCAGCATTACTGCTGCACAAGGTGGCTCTTTCAGTTACAAACGCCTTGGGGGGACAGGTTCCCTTTAATTTCTGCAGTAGTGTGAGTGTGGAAGTAGCAGGAGAAATTGCCGGATACACAGCAGGGGATCAGCTGACATTACTGAACCCCACTAACACGGCAGCAAGTGTTGAATGTGCAGAGAGCACTTCCGAGCACCAACTGGCAGTGTTGAAGCCCAGGGATTACAGGAGAAACAGAGTGGAGAACTTGCCGCACACACAGCAGGGGAGCAGCTGGCATTCCTGTTGTGAATTCTATGGTGAAGCTCCCTCCTGTGGTCATGAGTGGTACTTCGGCTGGTTCTGTCCATAAGCTTCCTCTGGTGGATGTGAGTGGGGCTGCGGCTTCTGAGTTTCCTTCCTCAGGTGACGAGGTTAAGTCATTAGGTGCTGCTCTTTTTAACTCCACCTAGTTCTTTGTTCCTTGCTTCCAGTCAATGTTCCAGTATTGGTTTTTCTCTCTCCTGGATTGTCTTGTGGCCTGTCTGCCCTGCATAAGCTAAGTTCTGCTTGTGTTACTTTTGTTTGCTATTTTTTCTGTCCAGCTTGCTATATTGGTTTTTCTTGCTTGCTGGAAGCTCTGGGACGCAGAGGGAGCACCTCCGTGCCGTTAATCGGTACGGAGGGTCTTTTTGCGCCCTCTGCGTGGTTGTTTGTAGGTTTTTGTGCTGACCGCAAAGCTATCTTTACTATCCTCGGTCTATTCAGTAAGTCGGGCCTCACTTTGCTAAAACCTATTTCATCTCTGTGTTTGTATTTTCATCTTTACTCACAGTCATTATATGTGGGGGGCTGCCTTTTCCTTTGGGGAATTTCTCTGAGGCAAGGTAGGCTTATTTTTCTATCTTCAGGGCTAGCTAGTTTCTCAGGCTGTGCCCGAGGCGCCTAGGTCTGGTCAGGAGCGCTCCACGGCTACCTCTTGTGTGGTGTGACAGGATTAGGGATTGCGGTCAGCAGAGTTCCCACGTCTCAGAGCTCGTCCTATGTTATTAGTAACTATCAGGTCACTTTGTGTGCTCTTAACCACCAGGTCCATTGTGTTTCTGAATCACCAGTTCATAACAGTACTGGAGGCCCAAAGTACTAATGCTTCTCAATAGAGGGAAAAGAGAAGTTCTGAGACCATTTTTTTTTCTTTGCACTGTGTTTTGTCTTTCTTTTCCCCTTTACATCTGGGTGGTTCAGAACACGGGTGTGGACATGGACATTCAAGGTCTGTCCTCTTTGATGGATAATCTCACTATAAGTGTACCGAACATTCAAGATTTAGTGGTTCAGAATCCTATGTTAGAACCTAAAATTCCTATTCCTGAGTTATTTTCTGGAGATAGAGCTAAGTTTCTGAATTTTAAAAATAATTGTAAACTATTTCTGGCTTTGAAACCCCGCTCCTCTGGTGACCCAATTCAACAAGTTAAGATCATTATTTCTTTATTACGTGGCGACCCTCAAGACTGGGCATTTTCCCTTGCGCCAGGAGATCCTGCATTATGTGATATTGATGCGTTTTTTTCTGGCGCTCGGGTTGCTTTATGATGAACCTAATTCAGTGGATCAGGCAGAGAAAAATTTGCTGGCTCTGTGTCAGGGTCAGGATGAGATAGAGATATATTGTCAGAAGTTTAGGAAGTGGTCTGTGCTCACTCAATGGAATGAATGTGCGCTGGCAGCAATTTTCAGAAAGGGTCTCTCTGAAGCCCTTAAGGATGTCATGGTGGGATTTCCTATGCCTGCTGGTCTGAATGAGTCTATGTCTTTGGCCATTCAGATCGATCGACGCTTACGTGAGCATAAAACTGCACGATTTGGCGGTATTATCTGAGTATAAACCTGAGCCTATGCAATGTGGTAGGACTTTGACCAGAGCTGAACGGCAAGAACACAGATGTCGGAATGGGCTGTGTTTTTACTGTGGTGATTCCACTCATGCCATCTCCGATTGTCCTAAGCGCACCAGGCGTTTCGCTAGGTCTACCACCATTGGTACGGTACAGTCGAAATTTCTTTTGTCCGTTACTTTGATCTGCTCTTTGTCATCCTATTCTGTCATGGCATTTGTGGATTCAGGCACTGCCCTGAATTTGATGGACTTGGAGTATGCTAGGCGCTGTTGGTTTTTCTTGGAGCCCTTGCCGTATCCTATTCCACTGAGAGGAATTGATGCTACGCCTTTGGCCAAGAATAAGCCTCAGTACTGGACCCAACTGACCATGTGCATGGCTCCTGTGCATCAGGAGGATATTCGCTTTTTGGTGTTGCATAATCTGCATGATGTGGTCGTGTTAGGGTTGCCATGGCTACAAGTCCGTAACCCAGTATTGGATTGGAAATCTATGTCTGTGTCCAGCTGGGGTTGTCAGGGGGTACATTGTGATGTTCCATTTCTGTCTATTTCATCATCCACCCCTTCTGAGGTCCCAGAGTTCTTGTCGGATTACTGGGATGTATTTGATGAGCCCAAGTCCAGTGCCCTACCTCCGCATAGGGATTGCGATTGTGCTATCGATTTGATTCCTGGTAGTAAGTTTCCTAAAGGTCGACTGTTTAATTTGTCTGTGCCTGAGCACACCGCTATGCGGAGTTACGTAAAGGAATCCTTGGAGAAGGGTCATATTCACCCGTCGTCGTCGCCATTGGGAGCAGGGTTCTTTTTTGTGGCCAAGAAGGATGGTTCGTTGAGACCTTGTATTGATTACCGCCTTCTAAATAAAATCACAGTCAAATGTCAGTACCCCTTGCCGCTGCTGTCTGATTTGTTTGCTCGGATTAAGGGGGCTAGTTGGTTCACCAAGATAGATCTTCGTGGTGCGTATAATCTTGTGCGTATTAAACAGGGCGATGAATGGAAAACAGCATTTAATACGCCCAAGGGCCATTTTGAGTACCTGGTTATGCCATTCGGGCTTTCCAATGCTCCATCAGTATTTCAGTCCTTTATGCATGACATCTTCAGAGAGTACTTGGATAAATTCCTGATTGTATACTTGGATGATATTTTGGTCTTCTCGGATGATTGGGAGTCTCACGTGAAGCAGGTTAGAATGGTGTTCCAGGTCCTGCGTGCTAATTCTTTGTTTGTGAAGGGGTCAAAGTGTCTCTTTGGTGTTCAGAAGGTTTCATTTTTGGGTTTCATTTTTTCCCCTTCTACTATCGAGATGGACCCTGTTAAAGTTCAGGCCATTTATGAGTGGACTCAGCCTACATCTCTGAAGAGTCTGCAAAAGTTCCTGGGCTTTGCTAATTTTTATCGTTGCTTCATCAATAATTTTTCTAGTATTGTTAAACCATTGACTGATTTAACCAAGAAGGGTGCTGATGTGGTCAATTGGTCTTCTGCTGCTGTGGAAGCTTTTCAGGAGTTGAAGCATCGTTTTTCTTCTGCCCCTGTGTTGTGCCAGCCAGATGTTTCGCTCCCGTTCCAGGTCGAGGTTGATGCTTCTGAGATTGGAGCAGGGGCTGTTTTGTCGCAGAGAAGTTCTGATGGCTCGGTGATGAAACCATGTGCCTTCTTTTCCAGGAAGTTTTCGCCTGCTGAGCGTAATTATGATGTTGGCAATCGAGAGTTGCTGGCCATGAAGTGGGCATTCGAGGAGTGGCGTCATTGGCTTGAAGGAGCTAAGCATCGCGTGGTGGTCTTGACTCTTGACTGATCAGAAGAACTTGACTTATCTCGAGTCTGCCAAACGGTTGAATCCTAGACAGGCTCGTTGGTCGCTGTTTTTCTCCCGTTTTGACTTTGTGGTTTCGTACCTTCCGGGCTCTAAGAATGTGAAGGCGGATGCCCTTTCTAGGAGTTTTGTGCCCGACTCTCCGGGTTTGCCTGAGCCGGCGGGTATTCTCAAAGAGGGGGTAATTTTGTCTGCCATCTCCCCTGATTTGCGGCAGGTGCTGCAAAAATTTCAGGCTAATAGACCTGACCGTTGCCCAGCGGAGAAACTGTTTGTCCCTGATAAATGGACGAGTAGAGTTATCTCTGAGGTTCATTGTTCGGTGTTGGCTGGTCATCCTGGAATCTTTGGTACCAGAGATTTGGTGGCTAGATCCTTTTATGGCCGTCTGTGTCGCGGGATGTGCGTTCGTTTGTGCAGTCCTGTGGGATTTGTGCTCGGGCTAAGCCCTGCTGTTCTCGTACCAGTGGGTTGCTTTTGCCCTTGCCGGTCCCGAAGAGGCCCTGGACACATATCTCTATGGATTTTATTTCGGATCTCCCCGTCTCTCAAAAGATGTTGGTCATTTGGGTGGTTTGTGATCGCTTCTCTAAGATGGTCCATTTGATACCCTTGTCTAAATTGCCTTCCTCCTCTGATTTGGTGCCATTGTTTTTCCAGCATGTGGTTCGTTTACATGGCATTCCAGAGAACATCGTTTCTGACAGAGGTTCCCAGTTTGCTTCGAGGTTTTGGCGAGCCTTTTGTGCTAGGATGGGCATTGATTTGTCTTTTTCCTCGGCTTTCCATCCTCAGACAAATGGCCAAACTGAACGAACCAATCAGACCTTGGAAACATATCTGAGATGTTTTGTTTCTGCTGATCAGGATGATTGGGTGTCCTTTTTGCCTTTGGCTGAGTTCGCCCTTAATAATCGGGCCAGCTCGTCTACTTTGGTTTCGCCGTTTTTCTGCAATTCTGGTTTCCATCCTCGTTTCTCTTCAGGGCAGGTTGAGTCTTCGGACTGTCCTGGTGTGGATACTGTGGTGGATAGGTTGCAGCAGATTTGGACTCATGTAGTGGACAATTTGACATTGTCCCAGGAGAAGGCTCAACGTTTCGCTAACCGCAGGCGCTGTGTGGGTCCCCGACTTCGTGTTGGGGATCTGGTTTGGTTGTCGTCTCGTTATATTCCTATGAAAGTTTCCTCTCCTAAGTTTAAGCCTCGTTTCATTGGTCCGTATAGGATTTCTGAGGTTCTTATTCCTGTGTCTTTTCGTTTGACCCTTCCAGCTTCTTTTTCCATCCATAATGTATTCCATAGGTCATTGTTGCGGAGATACGTGGCACCTGTGGTTCCATCCGTTGATCCTCCTGCCCCGGTTTTGGTTGAGGGGGAGTTGGAGTATATAGTGGAGAAGATTTTGGATTCTCGTATTTCGAGACGGAAACTCCAGTACCTGGTTAAGTGGAAGGGTTATGGTCAGGAAGATAATTCCTGGGTCTTTGCCTCTGATGTTCATGCTGCCAATCTGGTTCGTGCCTTTCATTTGGCTCATCCTGGTCGGCCTGGGGGCTCTGGTGAGGGTTCGGTGACCCCTCCTCAAGGGGGGGGTACTGTTGTGAATTCTGTGGTCAAGCTCCCTCCTGTGGTCATGAGTGGTAGTTCGGCTGGTTCTGTCCATAAGCTTCCTCTGGTGGATGTGAGTGGGGCTGCAGCTTCTGAGTTTCCTTCCTCAGGTGTGAAGGTTAAGTCATTAGGTGCTGCTCTATTTAACTCCACCTAGTTCTTTGTTCCTTGCCTCCAGTCAATGTTCCAGTATTGGTCTTGCTCTCTCCTGGATCGTCTTGTGGCCTGTCTGCCCTGCATAAGCTAAGTTCTGCTTGTGTTACTTTTGTTTGCTATTTTTTCTGTCCAGCTTGCTATATTGGTTTTTCTTGCTTGCTGGAAGCTCTGGGACGCAGAGGGAGCACCTCCGTGCCGTTAGTCGGTACGGAGGGTCTTTTTGCGCCCTCTGCGTGGTTGTTTGTAGGTTTTTGTGCTGACCGCAAAGCTATCTTTACTATCCTCGGTCTATTCAGTAAGTCGGGCCTCACTTTGCTAAAACCTATTTCATCTCTGTGTTTGTATTTTCATCTTTACTCACAGTCATTATATGTGGGGGGCTGCCTTTTCCTTTGGGGAATTTCTCTGAGGCAAGGTAGGCTTATTTTTCTATCTTCAGGGCTAGCTAGTTTCTCAGGCTGTGCCCGAGGCGCCTAGGTCTGGTCAGGAGCGCTCCACGGCTACCTCTAGTGTGGTGTGATAGGATTAGGGATTGCGGTCAGCAGAGTTCCCACGTCTCAGAGCTCATCCTATGTTATTAGTAACTATCAGGTCACTTTGTCTGCTCTTAACCACCAGGTCCATTGTGTTTCTGAATCACCAGTTCATAACACATTCCTGAACCACAGTAACAGAGGAGCAACTGTTGACTGTGCAGACAGCACTTCCGAGCACCAACTGGCGGTGTTGGAGCCCAGGGTCAATCAGGGTGTAGGCCGAGGCCTAATTGGAGCAAGTTTGAAATCTGGTGTAGTGTGAGTGTGGAGGTAGCAGGAGCAATTGCCGGGTACACAGCAAGGGAGCAGCTGATGTTACTGAACCTCACTAACACAGGAGCGAGTGTTTTTCTCTGTGCAGACAGCACTTCCGAACACCAATTGGCGGTATTGGAGCCCAGGGATTACAGGAGAAACAAAGTGTAGGCCGAGGCCTAATTGGAGCAAGTTTGAAATCTGGAATAGTGTGAGTGTGGAGGTAGCAGGAACAATTGCCGAATGCACAGCAGGGGAGCAGCTGGCATTACTGAACCCTCCTAACACAGGAGCGAGTGTTTTTCTCTGTCCAGACAGCACTTCCAAGCACCAACTGGCGGTGTTGGAGCCCAGGGTCAATCAGGGTGTAGGCCGAAGCCTAATTGGAGCGAGTTAAATATCTGAAGTAGTATGAGTGTGGAGATAGCAGGAGCAATTGCCGGATACAAGGCAGGGGAGCAGCTGACGTTACTGAACCCCACTAAAACAGGAGCCAGTGTTTTTCTCTGTGCAGACAGCACTTCCGAGTACCAACTGGTGGTGTTGGAGCCCAGGGATTACAGGAGAAACAGAGTGCAGGCCGAGGCCTAATTAGAGCAAGTTTCAACTCTGTAGTATTGTGAGCGTGGAGATAGCAGTCCAAATTGCCGGATACACAGCTGGGGATCAGCTGGCAATACTGAAACCCAATAACATGGCAGCAAGTGTTGACTGTGCAGATGGCACTTCCGAGCAGCAACTGGCGGTGTTGGAGCCCAGGGAACAAGGAGAAGCAGAGTGTAGGCTGAGGTCTAAATGGAGCAAGTTGAAAGGGAACCTTTAACCCCCCAGGAGTTAATAACTGAAAGAGACACCTTGTGCAGCACTAATGCTGCACAAGGAAAAGATGGCTCTTTTAGTTATGCTCCTTGCACACGCTGAACTTAACGCTTATAAAATATGTGTCTCCTCATACCGTGAAACCGTCCCGGAGGTGGGACTTTCCTTCGTAATGAGACGCAGGACAGCCGGCATTCATACCCCCTTGACGCTAGACACCGCCCCCTCAGCATTGTTTGAATCTGTCCCGGAGCCTGCGCTGTTAGGTTAAACCTTGGGCAAGCGCAGTTAGCGCTGCCCGTCTTCTGACATCATTTGATGTCAGGCTGCCTGCGCCTGTGCGAACGTGCTGCTCATGATCCCGCCTCGCAGTGTCTTCTGATTTATTAACACTGCGGGGCTTGGATTCATGGGCCAAGGGGGTATGACAGCCAAGGGGGCTGTCCTGTGTCTCATTACGAAGGAAAGTCCCACCTCCAGGACGGTTTCACGGTATGAGGAGACACATATTTTATAAGCGTTAAGTTCAGTGTGTGCAAGGAGCATAACTAAAAGAGCCACCTTTTCCTGGTGCAGCATTTGTGCTGCACAAGGTGTCTCTTTCAGTTACAAATGCCTGGGGGGGGCATGTTCCCTTTCATTTCTGTAGTAGTGTGAGTGTGGAGGTAGCAGGAGCAATTGCCAGATACACAGCAGGGGATCAACTGACGTTACTGAAACCCAATAACACTGGGTCATGTGTTGACTGTGCACATGGCACTTCTGAGCAGCAACTGACGGTGTTGGAGCCCAGGGATTACAGTTCAGGTGGTAGAAACATGAACACAACAGGAGACCTGGATACTGTTGCCAACCAAGTATTAAATCTGGAAGAGGAGTGGCAAATTCCTGCGAGATCCAGGCCTTGTTCATTTTCAGAAAAGTAAGCCGGTCAACGTTATCGGAGGATAGTCGCATGCGACGGTCTGTTAGTACACCACCTGCGGCACTAAAGACGCGTTCCGATAATACACTAGCAGCAGGGCAAGCCAGCACCTCCAATGCATACTGGCTTAGCTCTGGCCATGTATCCAGCTTAGAGACCCAAAACTTGAAGGGGGAAGAGCCGTCTGGGAGTACACTGAGATGGCAATCCATGTAGTCTGTCACCATCTGACGGAAATGTTGCCTCCTGCTGACTGGAGCCGTCTGTGATGGTGTAGACATTTGTGGCGGGCACACAAAAGTTTGCCACAGTTGGGCCATACTGGTTTTGCCTTGTGCTGAGACACTGCTTCTGCTCCCTGTTTGTGCTGAGCTTCCTCCACTGCCTCGATGCATTGAGCTGCTTTGTAAAGCACTAGCAGCACTGCTCTCAGTTGGACTGGAGAAGATGATGGAATACACCAGTGTGTCTATGTAGTCCCGCATTTTACGCTCCCGGTTCAACAGTGTTATGAGGCTTTGTAAGTTGTCCTGGTAGCGTGGATCTAGGAGGGTGTACACCCAATAATCAGCCGTGTGGAGAATGTGGGATGCGGCAGTCGTTTCTCAGGCACTGCAGCATGAAATCAACCATGTGCTGCAGACTGCCAACTGGCCCAGAAACGCTGTCCCCTGCTTGAGGCGTGATCTCTGCCTGCTCTGCATCACCCCACCCTCGCTCTACATACTGACTACTGGAGCATTGTGTAACTCCCTCCTCTGGACGGAGCTCTTCCTCCTCCATTGACTCCTCCTCATCCTCCTCACAAAGTGTCCCCTGCCTACCCCTTTGTGAGGAACCACGTGGTGCTGACTGTCCAGAAGCTGATGGAAAAGGTGACTCCTCATCCTCCACCTCTTCCACAACCTCATCCCTTAGCGCTTGCAGTGTTCTTTCAAGCAGGGAGATAAAGGGGACAGTCATGCTGACTAGTGCATCATCTGCACTCGCCATCCACGTGGAATCATCGAAGGCACGCAAAACCTGGCAGATGTCCTTCATAGTGGCCCACTCAGTGGATGTGAAGTCTGAACAGCGCGCAGTGTGACTTCTTTGCGCCTGATGCAGCTGGTACTCCATTACTGCTGGCTGCTGCTCACACAACCGCTCCAACATATGTAACGTTGAATTCCACCAGAAGGCGGAATCGGAGCTGCAGAGCTGCAATGCGCGATCTTCCCATGCTGGAACGACGCAAGTGAGCGCACTCTAGGCGGACCTTTTGCAGCAGTGCATCAAGATCCGGATAGTCCCTCAAAAAACTCTGCACGACCAAGTTGAGCACATGTGCCAGACATGGGATGTGAGTGAGGTTGCCTAGGTCCAGAACTGCCACCAGATTTCAGCCAGTGTCACACACTACCATGCCTGGCTGGGGATTCGCTGGCACAAACCACACATCGCTCTCCTTCTTGATGGCATTCCAGAGCTCCTGCGCTGTGTGGCTTCGATCCCCCAAAGAAACTAATTTCAGTACGGCCTGTTGAGGTTTGGCCACGGCTGTGCTCATATCGGTCGTAACAGGTAAGCGTTCACGGGTCAAGGTGGAGGTAGACTGTGACGGCTCCTGCAGCGATGATTCAGAGGAACTGGAGTATGAGGAGGAGGCAATGTGTACAGACTGGATTCCTGCAATCCTTGGAGTTGGCAGAACACATACAGCGCCACTCGCAAGATCTGTACCCGGCTCCACAACATTGACCCAATGGGCAGTGAGGGAAAGGTATCGTCCCTGTCCATGGTGACTAGTCCACGCATCTGTGGTGAGGTGGACCTTGCTACTGACGGCGTTTAGTAGCGCATGTTTAATGTTTCCCTCCAAATGCTTTTGCAGGGCAGGGACGGCTTGCCTGCTGAAATAAAAGCGGCTGGGCACGTTGTATTGTGAGACTGCCAATGCCATAAAGTTACAGAAGGTGTCAGTCTCCACCAGCCTGAATGACAGCATTTCAAGGGACAGAAGTTTTGCAATGCCAGCATTCAGAGCCTGTGCTCGGGGGTGGTTTGCTGAGAATGGCCGCCTTTTCTCCCATGCCTGTGCTACCGATGGCTGTAGACTGGGCTGGGAGTGTGAGGATGACTGGGAATGTGGTGCTGTGGGTGGAACTACACTGGGTCTCTGAACAACAGTGCCAGAGGTTCTTCCATGGCGATCCTGTGAGGAAGCCGAATCAGCTGTGTGAGCTGGAGGAAGAGGCTACAACACGAGCTGAAGAGGTGGTAGGTGCCGCTGTTGGTTGGCCTAGGTCTTCAGTGTGTTTTTGTAACTCCACCACGTGCTTGGTCCGCACATGTTTCCACATATTTGTGGTATTGAGGTTGCTGACACTTTTCCCTCTTTTGACTTTCTGATAACACAGCTTGCATTTGACAAAGCAAATGTCATCTGCAACTGTGTCAAAAAAGGACCAGGCACTGCAAGTCTTGGGAGCACCCGTTTTGGCTTTTGGAAGAGGCATGCTCCTAATGGGTGCCAAAGTGGAGGCTACAGGCAACGCAGTCTTCCCCCTCCCTCTCCCTCTTTGGGCCGTTCGGGGAATCTCTTCCTCAGAGCTGCTCCCACCACCTTCCTGTACATCATACCATGATGGGTTGAGGACCTCATCATCTACACTACCCTCTTCCAACAACTGCTTCTCCTGGGTAGTCTCGGCAGCACAGTACGCACCAGAAAGTGGCACCTGAGTCTCATCATCAGATGCGTTCTGAGGTGTGCTGACCGGAGGCACTGGCCCACCCGCCTCTTCAGATTCAGAGAGACAAAGCTGTTGGGCATCACTGCATACTGCCTCTTCTTCCATTTCTCGAATGCTGCTTGGCTTGCCCCCTTTTTCCAAGCCAATAGATTCAGAGAACAGAAGGAGAGATGGCTCCTGTCCTGGGCTCTCTGACTGCCTGGGCAATTTGGCAGGTGGTGAAGAGACAGATGGGTGCTCTTCAGTGCTCTGTGCCTGAGAGGATGTGGCACTAATTGAAGTCAATGCGTTAGCTGCCATCCATCCGACAACAGCTTCAATTTGATCGTCCCGCAGCAGCGGGGTGCGGCGAGCTCCTACAAAGCTGCGCATGAATGACTGTTCCCTGCTAAAACTGGGGGATGATGAGTCACCCGTGCCCACAGCAGGCACAGAATCCCCACATCCTCTCCCTGCTCCACCTCCACGCCCACACCCATGTGCCTTACTCCCTGCCTTCTTCATCTTGGTAAACTGATAAAGATAGGCAGAAAAGTACTAAGTGCTTAGTGTGCTTATTCCTGAACAGCTGCTAACAGGTTTTAGAAACACTAATTTTCTAAAGTGTGGACTAGACTTTAATATGAGCTAATGTGGCCTACACAACTGTAAAGTGGAGTGTTTGGTAAACTTTATTAACTTTTTGATTTTTTTTGCAGAACAGACTACAGAGTGAGCTGCACTCACACACAGACCGTGCAGACAGCCGTGAACGGCGCTGCAAGGCCAAAAAAAGCTCCTCTCTCTAATCCTATATAGTGTTTTTCCACAATCTAGCAGGATACGGATGGAACCCACTAATAGGATAAATTTGAAAAAATATGCAGCAGGGAGCACTAATTGAAAAAAGGACAATGGAACAGTATGAGGCAGTGACGCACCCTGAGCTGACTACAACCGGCTGTGGTGGCAGAACAGAATACAGAGTGAGCTGCACTCACACACAGACCGTGCAGACAGCTGTGAACGGCGCTGCAGGGCCAAAAAAAGCTCCTCTATGAACTCCTATATAGTGTTTTTCCACAATCTAGCAGGATACGGATGGAAACCCACTAATAGGATAAATTTGAAAAAATGTGCCGCAGGCAGCACTAATTGAAAAAAGGACAATGGAACAGTATGAGGCAGTGACGCACCCTGAGCTGACTACAACCGGCTGTGGCGGCAGAACAGACTACAGAGTGAGCTGCATTCACACACAGACCATGCAGACAGCCGTGAACGGCGCTGCAAGGCCAAAAAAAGCTCCTCTATGTAATCCTATATAGTGTTTTTCCACAATCTAGCAGGATAAGGATAGAAACCCACTAATTGGATGAATTTGAAAAATGTTCAGCAGGCAGCACTAATTGAAAAAAGACAATGGAACAGTATGAGGCAGTGACGCACCCTGAGCTGACTACAACCGGCTGTGGCTGCGGACAGACTACAGAGTGAGCTGCACTTCCACACAGAGACCTTGCAGACAGCTGTGAACAGCGCTGCAAGGCAAAACAAGGTTCTCACACAGCAGTTGCTAAATTAGCCTGGGTAAAGCACAATGAAGCAAATCGCTATTTCAAAACTGGCCCTCAGTCAGAACACAGCGTCCTGTCCCTAACTGAATTCACAGCAGAGTGAACCCAAAATGGCGGCGGCGACTTTTATAGTGCATCATGACATCATTTCAGCAGCCAATCACAGCCATGCCAGTAGTTACATGCCTACCATGCAGAACAGGATGTGCCCACACTTGTAATCATTCCTCATTGGCTGAATTAAATGAAACTGGCTCTTTACATTATGGGAACTTCCGATTCCGGTATCCGATATTGCAAAAGTATCGGAACTCGGTATCGGAATTCGATACCGCAAATATCGTCCAATACCCGATACTTGCAGTATCGGAATGCTCAACACTACTCATAAAGTGACAGTGATCAGCATTGTAAAAATTGGCTTGTCATGAAGTACCAAATTGGCTCTGTTACTAAAGAGTTAAAGGGGTACTCGGGAGAAATAAAAAATTATCCCAATGCTCATACTTTCATAGACTATTAGGGCAACATGATTAGTGCTTTTTCCATCCTCACAGTAGTTGTAATTTCGTAATGCTGGAGCTGCTCCTTAATGCTCCCCCTCCTTTATGGGACGTTATGTCATACATCATGGGGCGTGGCGAGTAGCTTGGCCTGTTCATGACTGCTAGTATCTGCCATTTCCCTGATAATATCTGCTTGCATTCAGTTTTAGATCTGGGGGTGTGGCCTGCTTCATGATCTAAGGGTACCGTCACACAGTGGCATTTTGATCGCTACGACGGCACGATTCGTGATGTTCCAGCGATATACTTACGATCTTGCTGTGTCTGACACGCTCCTGCGATCAGGGACCCCGCTGAGAATCGTACGTCGTAGCAGATCGCTTGAAACTTTCTTTCGTCGTCTAGTGTCCCGCTGTGGCGGCATGATCGCATCGTGTAACAAAGGTGTGCACGATATTGTATACGATGTGCGCATAGTAACCAACAGCTTCTATATCGCAAATACGTCGTGAAGTTATCGCTCCAGCGTCGTGCATTGCGAAGTGTGACCGCAGTCTATGACGCTGGAGCGATATTGGAGCGATGCTGGAGCGTCACGGATCGTGCCGTCGTAGCGACCAAAGTGCACTGTGAGACGGTACCTTAGGACTCCATAGAAGATATTATCAGGATTCTGACTGCTGGTAACAGCAGGGAGCAGGCCAAGCCCCCTGATACCATACTGAATACAAGCAGATGGTATCAAGGGGCTTTTGCTGCTAGCAGCCAGGAGAAGGCAACACCCCTGTTGTGTGACATAACATCCCATAAGGGAGGGGGAGCACCAAGGAGCAGTCCCAGCATCACAGAATTACAGCTACAGTGAGGATGGAAAACAGCACTATTCATGTTATCCCAATTATCTCCCTGGAGTACCCCTTTAAGTTGTTCCCTTAACATAACAAAGCATTTCACGTAATAAAAGATTTCAGCCCTTATTCATTCCATAATTGAGCTTTGATGACGCATTTGTAAAGTGTCAATGACAAAATTTGCATGTGATAGATTGAAAGACAGACAATTGAAGGCAAAATGTGTATGAAACTGATTTGATTTTATTTTAGGAAAATATTTATAGAACTAATACTATAACAGTGAAGAATAGGACATATTTGAATTTTCATGAACATAGTGTTCAATAGAATGTGGCCTTGTGAATGTTTGCTGCATTGTAAGTAAGCTTAACATACGGTAAGTTTTTACATTATAGAAAGCCATTTGTGTTACACAGCAGAGTGAAAGATGACATATAGAAAGTAGCAGTAGCTTTATGTGGTGAAAGTTAAGCTAATCAGAAAATGATTTTCCAGTGAGCTCTGCAGCTTTCATATGACTCTGCTGTGGCCTGCAGCTCCTTCATCTTAATTGCACTTGCTAAAGATAGGACGCCTTTAATGCAAAATTATTTTTTAAATTGAATGTCAGAAGTGGGGCTGCTCAGAAGATTCACATTGCTGGGAAAGGAGGATTCAAAGCCGCATAAAAATTACATAAAACACCTTTAGGTGTTATATAAAATGAACTCATTCATCCTTTTTTGGACCCTAAATTTGCTTTTGTGACATGAAAGCTGCCAACCATTGACAGCAGTATGCCTGCAAGAAAATGTGAGACTTATGTGAGACTCATTATATATTTATAGTAAATCAGTATTACTTTCAAAACATATTTAAAGATTGTGTGTTATCGTTATATTTTTAGTTGTTACTGGTATTTTAGAATCTGATATGTATCATTGCTCTAAAAGCTGATATATCAACCTTAAAGGAAACCTGTCACCCCCAAAATCGAGGGTGAGCTGCAGCCACCGGCATCAGGGGCTTATCTACAGCATTCTGTAATGCTGTAGATAAGCCCCTGATGTATCCTGAAAGATGAGAAAAAGAGATTAAATTATACTCACGGTCCCACTGTGGTCCAGTCCTATAGGCGTCGCGGTCCGGTCCGGGGCCTCCCATCTTCTTACGATGACGTCCTCTCCTTGTCTTCACGCTGTGGCTCCGGCTCCGGCGTACTTTGTCTGCCCTGTTGAGGGCAGAGCAAAGTACTGCAGTGCGCAGGCGCCAGGAAAGGTCAGAAAGGCCCGGCGCCTGCGCACTGCAGTACTTTGCTCTGCCCTCAAAGTACGCCTGCGCCGGAGCCGCAGCGTGAATACAAGAAGAGGACATCATCCTATGAAGATGGGAGGCCCCGGACTGCAACGCCCATTGGAACCGGACCGCAGCGGGACCACCCCATGGGTGAGTATAATCTAACCTCTTTTTCTCATCTTTCAGGTTACATCGGGGGCTTAGAATGCTGTAGATAAGCTGGTGCTGGTGGGCTTAGCTCATCTTCAATTTTGGAGGTGACAGGTTCCCTTTAAAAGAAAAGACACGTCACAACTTGATATTAATTCCTTCACCACACAGCCTGTTTTCACCTTCCTGATCAGGCCACATTTTACAATTCTGACCACTGTCACTTTATGTGGAAGTTTGGAATGCTTCAATGTATCCCAGTGATTCTAAAAAAATTATAGTTAATCTATAATATTGATATTTTTTGTGTTTGTGAAAATATAAGAATTTCGGCAAAAAATTTTAAATATTCAACATTTTATTTTTATGGCCTTGAACGAGATAAATGTAGCACACAAAATAGTTAATAAATAACATTTACCACATGTCTGCTTTACATGAGCATCATCTTTGAAACATGCATTTTTTTGTTAGGAAGTCGGATGGGTTAAAAGTTAATAATTCCTTGTTTTTCCAATAAAATGGACAAACCAATTTTTTATGTGACAACATCACATTTGAAGTGACATTGAGGGGCCTATGGGCAGAACATACCCAAAAAGTGAAACCTTTTTAAGAATTGCACCCCTCAAATTCCTCAAAACCACATTCAAGAAGATAATTAACCCTTCAGGTGCTTGACAGGAATTAAAGCAATGTGGAAGGAAGAAATTAAAATGTTACTTTTTGCCACAAAAATGTTGCTTTAGCCTCAATTTTTTCATTTTCACAGGAGAAAATGGACCACACAAAGACATGAACAGTCTATAATTTTAAGAGTACTGTATTTTCCAGCATATAAGACGACTGGACGTATAAGACGACCCCCCAACTTTTCCAGTTAAAATATAAAATCTTCTAAAAAGTCGGGGGTCTTATATGCCATGTGTCGTCTTATAGGGCCGGTGACTAATGTGCCTTTTGGGGGGGGGGAGTGGTTCCGATGACGAAGAGAGGGGGCGTCTCACAGGAAAGTGTGAATGGAGTATCCCCCTCTTACCTCATTGCAGCAGCGTGGGGTCTCTGTGCTGGGGAGCCGCGGCGGCTGCTCCTCTGTGTGTCGCGTAGGTGCTGTGCTGTGGGGTGGCGTATGTTCATGCAGCGTCGGGGCTCTGTGCTGTGGGACGGCGGCGTATCTTCGTGCAGAGTCGGGGCTCCTCCGGCATTTCCTCAACGTCAGGAGGCACCGGCAGCTCCATTGCTGCGATGCTGTGGCCTCCGAGAAAATGGCCGCTGGGGGCAGCGCATGCTCAGATTCAGATCTCGTCTCCCGAGATCTCGGGACAAGATCTGAATTTGAGCCCTGACGCTGCACAAAGAGGAGCCGCCGCTCACCAGCACAGAATCCCCATGCTGCCACAATGAGGTAATAGGGGGATACTCCACTCACACTTTCCTGAGAGACGCCCCCTCTCTTCGTCATCAGGACCACTCCCCCCACCCACCATATACACATTGGTCTGCACCCGGCGTACACGACGACACCCGGCGTATAAGACGACCCCCAAATTGTAAAAAGATTTTCAGGGGTTAAAAAGTCGTCTTATACACGGAAAATACGGTAGGTTAATTTTAACATTGAAAGATAGAATATAACAAATAAAATCCAGAAAATCACATTGTATAAATTATATAAATGTATTTGCATTTTGCAGTGAGAAATAAGTATTTGATCCCCTACCAGCCATTAAGAGTTCTGGCTCCTACAGACAGTTGAACGCTCCTAATCAACTCATTACCTGCATTAAAGACAGCTGTCTAAAGGTACCGTCACATTAAGCGACGCTGCAGCGGTCTAGACAATGATGCCGATCGCTGCAGCGTCGCTGTTTGGTCGCTAGAGAGCTGTCACACAGACAGCTCTCCAGCGACCAACGATCCCGAAGTCCCCGGGTAACCAGGGTAAACATCGGGTTACTAAGCGCAGGGCTGCCATTGTAAAAGTAAAAAAAACAAAACACTACATACTTACATTCCTGTCGCGGCCTCAGCTTCCCTGCACTGTGTAAGAGCGCTGGCCAGAAAGCTTTGCTTTACTGATGGCCAGCGCTGACACTGGGGGACGCAGGGAAGCTGACGCTGAGGAACGTGACAGGAATGTAAGTATGTAGTGTTTTTTTTTAACTTTTACAATGGTAACCAGGGTAAACATCGGGTTACTAAGCGCGGCCCTGCGCTTAGTAACCCGATGTTTACCCTGGTTACCAGTGAAGACATCGCTGAATCGGCGTCACCCACGCCGATTCAGCGATGTCAGCGGGTGATCCAGCAACCAAATAAAGTTCTGGACTTTCCCCAGCGACCAACGATCTCCCAGCAGGGGCCTGATTGTTGGTCGATGTCACGCATAACGATTTCGTTAACGATATCGTTGCTACGTCACAAAAAGCAACGATATCGTTAACGATATCATTATGTTTGACGGTACCTTTACATAGTCACCTTTATAAAAGACTCCTGTCCACAGACTCAATTAATCAGTCAGACTTTAACCTCTACACATGAAGGAGGAGGGGAATCCAGCTCCAATGAGTAAAATCAAAATTCTTTATTCAGATCATATAAAACAAGGGCAAGGCTATATGACATACAAGAACCGGGTATACCGGATGAAGAGTTTTATATGTGTACTTTTTTTTACATAATTCTATGTATTTATTGGTATAATATTTTTTTCACTTTTTTTACTTAGTTCCTCAATGGGACTTTTATTACTCTGATTGCTGATAAAATGCATAACTAATCATATGCTAAATAGTTACAAGTCTACAAGTTTATGTATGAGATAGCCAAGATGATTGTCTATAAAATGATAGTAGTATCACGTTTGAAGCTGTAATGGATGGTGAGGGTGCCTGAAAATCAAAAGTTCAAAACATTGTTACCCTTTAGCTCGTCAGTGTAAGTAAGTTAAACTCAAAAAGAAATCTGCACATTACAAAAATGATTCTGCACTGAGTTCTAGTTAGTCATTTCTTTACACTAGAAAAAGATTCAATATGGTAGTGTATGTAAGTACACTGGCCAGGAGGAGTTACCTTAACAAAACTGAGATTTTACCATGTTTGTACATTGGGTTGTGCCTACAGTATAAGGAACACCATTCTTTGACTTGATAGTTTGCAACATGCTCAGACTGACCCAGCAAGGCGCCGATGAAGCCCTTAGTAGGTGACCTATCAATCCCCTCTCCTTCCCCCACTGAAGTCACAGGGGTGGATTATAATGAGGGAAATTTGGGATGCTACCCACCCAGGTGCCAAGGCTCTGCGAAGTCCATGCAAAAATTTGACCTCGTCTTCATCTATTTATTTTTCTCACTTATATAGCACCATTAATTCCACAACATTTTGCAGACGTTATGGGTACTGTCCCAAAATCTAGATTATCTATCAATATGTCTTTGGAATGTGGGAGGAAACCAGAGGTAATCCACTCAAATACGGGGAGAACATACAAACTCCTTGTCCATGGTGGGATTTGAACCAAGGATCCCAGAGTTGCAAGACTGCAGTGCTAACCACTGAGCCACCATGGTGTCCACATTCTATTTGACCATCATCGCATGCATCGCTAAGAAATTACAGAACTATTGGCTAATCCAAAATGTTACAGGTTAATAAACCTGAAACCTAAATTGTGATAGAAATATTTATATCATGTAGATCTCACTTGCATGTATACTCCTGTATAATCATATATACTCATATAAACACAAATATATCTATATACACTAAAATCAATTGCTTTAAATGGCTGACATAAACTGATATAAGCCAGACAGACTGTTCGGAGATTTCCACCCAAAAAAGCGGAAGAACTCCAGATGTCTTAAGTCCTGATGAGATGTCTCAACTTTGTCTTGGATGCAGAGAACTTCATTCAGCATTCAGATGTGCATTAATCACAATATTCCATATACAGTGGGGCAAAAAAGTATTTAGTCAGTCAGCAATAGTGCAAGTTCCACCACTTAAAAAGATGAGAGGCGTCTGTAATTTACATCATAGGTAGACCTCAACTATGGGAGACAAACTGAGAAAAAAAAATCCAGAAAATCACATTGTCTGTTTTTTTAACATTTTATTTGCATATTATGGTGGAAAATAAGTATTTGGTCAGAAACAAAACTTCATCTCATTACTTTGTAATATATCCTTTGTTGGCAATGACAGAGGTCAAACGTTTTCTGTAAGTCTTCACAAGGTTGCCACACACTGTTGTTGGTATGTTGGCCCATTCCTCCATGCAGATCTCCTCTAGAGCAGTGATGTTTTTGGCTTTTCGCTTGGCAACACGGACTTTCAACTCACTCCAAAGGTTTTCTATAGGGTTGACATCTGGAGACTGGCTAGGCCACTCCAGGACCTGGAAATGCTTCTTACGAAGCCACTCCTTCGTTGCCCTGGCGGTGTGCTTTGGATCATTGTCATGTTGAAAGACCCAGCCACGTTTCATCTTCAATGCCCTTGCCGATGGAAGGAGGTTTGCACTCAAAATCTCATGATACATGGCCCCATTCATTCTTTCATATACCCGGATCAGTCGTCCTGGCCCCTTTGCAGAGAAACAGCCGCAAAGCTTGATGTTTCCACCACCATGCTTTACAGTAGGTATGGTGTTTGATGGATGCAACTCAGAATTCTTTTCCTCCAAACACGACAAGTTGTGTTTCTACCAAACAGTTCCAGTTTGGTTTCATCAGACCATAGGACATTCTCCCAAAACTCCTCTGGATCATCCAACTGCTCTCTAGCAAACTTCAGACGGGCCCGGACATGTACTGGCTTAAGCAGTGGGACACGTCTGGCACTGCAGGATCTGAGTCCATGGTGGCGTAGTGTGTTACTTATGGTAGGCCTTGTTACATTGGTCCCAGCTCTCTGCAGTTCATTCACTAGGTCCCCCCGTGTGGTTCTGGGATTTTTGCTCACCGTTCTTGTGATCATTCTGACCCCACAGGGTGGGATTTTGCGTGGAGCCCCAGATCGAGGGAGATTATCAGTGGTCTTGTATGTCTTCCATTTTCTAATTATTGCTCCCACTGTTGATTTCTTCACTCCAAGCTGGTTGGCTATTGCAGATTCAGTCTTCCCAGCCTGGTGCAGGGCTACAATTTTGTTTCTGGTGTCCTTTGACAGCTCTTTGGTCTTCACCATAGTGGAGTTTGGAGACAGACTGTTTGAGGGTGTGCACAGGTGTCTTTTTATACTGACAACAAGTTTAAACAGGTGCCATTACTACAGGTAATGAGTGGAGGAAAGAGGAGACTCTTAAAGAAGAAGTTACAGGTCTGTGAGAGCCAGAAATCTTGATTGTTTGTTTCTGACCAAATACTTATTTTCCACCATAATATGCAAATAAAATGTTAAAAAAACAGACAATGTGATTTTCTGGATTTTTTTTTCTCAGTTTGTCTCCCATAGTTGAGGTCTACCTATGATGTAAATTACAGACGCCTCTCATCTTTTTAAGTGGTGGAACTTTCACTATTGCTGACTGACTAAATACTTTTTTGCCCCACTGTATATTTAGAAAACCAATAACAGAGGAGCTAGACAATATGGTAATTAAGTAACCACCCCTAACCACTCCTTTTTATGTGCAATTATAAAACTATGTATGTACAATAAAGTGTCAGTATTGATGGAATGCTTTTCTGTCACAATGGTGTACAGTCCATTCTTGATGAGCGCTCAAAATACTCAGTCTTATTGGGAACAGCCGCAGCACACACGGGATAGATTTATCCAACCCAAATTTCCATATCAAATGGCGCCCAACAGCGAGGCGTGGATGAAACACACGGCGACCCAGCTGACCGGAGAGACGGAGGTGTTGGCCACGGCATTGGTTCACGGGACGGAGACTGCGCAGCTCCATAAGTAAGGTAAGAAAATGCTATCATCTTACCTGAAAGTCCCCTGTGCCCAATCCGGGTCTATACCTCTTGCCGGTCAGGTGTGGTCACCACCGCATTCCCAGGTAGTGTAAAAAGTCCAAAGCCTGTATCCAAACCCTGGGATCAAGGTGTCTGCTGTGTGCCGTGTATGTGTTCTGTGTTTGTGTAAGATCCAGGAGACAGTTGGATGGAACAGTGGCTGTTTTGCTTGTGGTTGCTGGGTAACAGACCGCAGGAGGTCAAATCGCTCGATAAGTTATTGCAGGATTCCCATGCATAGGAGGAACAGGTAGTTCCGGGGGGCAGGTAGCTCCAGGCACGGGTAGTGATAACTTAGAGGGCTACTGCAGATTCCCGTAGTGCCGGCGATCCAGTCAGGACGACCGGACCGGGGTGGTAGATTTCCCGCTTGTTGTGGTTCTCACTCAGGCGGCCCAGGCACAGGTGTGCCCAGTGCGATTGGCAGTAGTTTGTTCCCAGCGCAACCTGCACGTGTCACAAAATAATAAAGAGGGTATCGAGTCTTCCGGACGTCGATATTTTGTTTGTTAATGTCACGTATTGTTGCTTAAGTGCATAGAATTGAAAAAAAAAGGTTTTTTTCCTTCTTTTCTCTCTTCTGAACTTCCCCTCCTCCATGCGGCTAGGAGAGATATATGCATTGTAAATCACACTGTCACAACTGTTTTTTTTCTTTGTTTTTTTTCTCCTTTTCCTTGTTGCTAAGTTTCCTGTTTTTGCATATATCTGGCTATGGTAAGGCATTTATTTGAAGAGGTGAAACTAAATGATATCTATCATTTTTGATGTGACATACGTGATTTTTGGTAACATTGGATACAGCAGCTTATAAAAAGGGTAAGTGTGTCTCTGACTGCATTTCGGCGCAGAGAGTTTGGGGGAAAAAAAGGGAGAAGAGAAGCCGTTTTGATCTTTTTTATTCTTTTGAAGGGTTTTTTTCCTTCTGTCCTTCTGTCTTTGTTGCATTTTAAAGTTTTTAAAGTTTTTTTAAGTTTTTCAAAGTTTTTTTTCTTTTCTGCCTTTTGAGAAAAAAAAAAGTGTTTTTCCTTTTATAAAAAGATCCTGAGTTTTGGATCGTGTACCGAGTTTTTGATGGTATTCTTTTGTTTTGGTTTCAACTTCTTGCATCTATTTTTTGAAAGCTTACTTTTCCTTTCATTTTTTGTGTTTTTATATATCAATCTTTCTGAAGTTTTTTTGCTGTTTTTTTTTCCTCTTTTTGTTTATTTTTCATTTTTATTTTTACCATGGGGAATAAGGTGGCCAAGCAACAGGAGGGTTTTTTACTTCCTGATGAGCAAATGGCCCCCCAGATAGTGGCAGAACACAAAGGTATTAAGTATGTGAAGATTTTAGAAGGTATAAAGTATGTGAAATTAATCAGAACAGCAGAATTCAAGCTGCAGAATGGCATGATGTAGAAAAGGAAAATAAGGGAAGTTAGCTGATGTTAAATTGCTGAATGCTGATACATGGTATAAAGTAGCAGCAGAGCTTACATCATTTAGGTGGTACAGAGAGATATGTGAACAAACCAGGAAGTGATTTTTGTGTGTATAAGACGGGAGATATTGGATGTGCGCAGTCTGTTCTCAGCAGAATCCATGGTATAGTGAGCTTTTGCACAGTATGTGGCGTGCCCCGTCCCTCCCTACAGGGAGAAGGCATCATTGCTCCTCTCTATTGTTCTTGTTGTTCTTCTCTATTCTCCTTTTTCTCTGTCACTCTTTCTCTCCTCCTTCTCTCTCACTCTCCTTTCCTCTCCTCTTTCTCCACACTTTTCTCTTCTCTCTCTCCCCCTCTCTCTATCTCTCTCCTCCTTCTCCACTCCCCCACCACACCTATCTCCTCCTGCTCTTCCTTCTCCACACCCATCTCCACGCCTCTCTTCTCCTCCTCTCTCTCCTCCACACCTCCCATCTTCTCCCTCTGTTCCTTTTTCCTCACTCCTCACCTCCTTCCCACACCTTTCATCAACCCCTCCTTCGTCTTCATCTCCTCCTTCTTCTCTGTCCCATGTATCTCCTCCTGTTTCACACTCTCCTTCTCCTGCTTTGTTGCCTGTTGGGCAGATGCCAGATTCAAGCAGTGAGGTGTCTCTGTATCCGGTGCTCACAGCACAAGGCACATTCTATGTTCCCAATACAGCCCAGCCTCTGACAGTCATGGTATCTGGGGAGGAAGGTGGAGATCCCCCAGTAGGAGGCACCCCCCCAAGCTGCAGTAGGCAACCCCCAGACACATCAGGCATCAGACAGCTCAGCCCTGGGTGCAGAGGGGAAGAGGACTGACATCATCATCATCATCATCTGCTGATAATGTACAACTTCAGCACCGGTCAGAGCTGCCTATGCTTCAGCAAGGGGGAAACATCCTCACACAAAAAGGCAACTTCTAAGACCAAAATCAGCCAGTGTCTGACCCCAGCACATGCTATCACAAGTATTCCTCTGATGAAGATGAAGAGGAAACATCATACATGCTGTCCAGTACTAGGAAAAGAAACCCACAGGCACCAAGAATGCAGGGGCAGATCGAGGCACCACCATTACACTATGTCCACTGCACTTCAAGTCAGGTGACAATCTTCCAGACCCAGGGATGTATCCCATGCCATTTTACCGAAGAATGTAGCAGAACCAGCGAACATATATAGCCACCTGGAATGATCTCTAGGCCATAAATGCAAATAAAAGCAGTTGATGCACTCTGGCCAATCATGAAGGAACAATTCAAACTTCCAGCAGAATTAGATGTACACGCTTGGGAGTCAGGGCCACAGCTAATTGAACAGCTCAGAGAGTGAGCCAAAGGCAGATTGGCAGGACAAGCCTTCAGCTTACATGACATGAGCCAAGACAAGACAGAGTCTGTGGAGAAGTTTCATGGCAGAATAATGTAAGTATTCCAAGCTTGAGCTTCACCATTCATGACCAGATACACACGCAAATGTTGGCACAGGCCTTTGTGCATGGACTGAGACAGCCAATCAGGAAACCACTGATAGTGGCTTGACCGAGAACAGGTCAATAGCAGTGCACTGACCCAGCAAAACGGGAAATGTGCGCCTGGGAGACTGTTTATTGCCAATTGTCACCAAAACTGCTGCCATTATAGCGCCACAAAGAGCGTGAAGAAGCAAACGGGTGCCGTGCTGCTAAGAACGCCGGAAGGGGAGCCAGAAGTGAAGATGCTGCAAAGTGCCGAGCGACACACCGGAAGAACCGCTGCAGACTCCGGAGAGGAGACACCGACCTCAATAAGGTTAGCAAAGTGGAGAAGCTATGTCAAAGCAGGGAGAAGTGATGGCAGATGCAGCCACAGCCCCTGTAATGCCCCCAAGACCTCAGGTTGGATGCAGCCGCCGGTCTCATGGCACCCCCGGGCCTCACCACAGATGCACCTGCAGGCCCCGCAGCTTCAATCAGCAGGCCGGACCCCACTGCCGCTACAGTGCCCATCATGCCATTGTCCACAGTAGCCAAAGGTATTGAGTCCCAACCAGGAGTGCAGAAGATGGCCCCTCTCATGGTGACCACTGACCTGGAAGCGCAACCACCCTTCAAAGACAGAAGAAGTGTCAAGTATTACATCTATGGCAAGTTTGGCCATTTCTGGAACCAGTGCAGAGCACCCATGCAACCCAAGAGTAGGTCCAGAGAAACAGATCAAGGAAGAAGTACAGAAGGCAGTGAAGTACCCCGTCCATGGGACAGGGGTAAGCAAGCCAGGTCTGCAAGACACTACGCTTCTGACATGTAAAACCCCATCTGCAGGACCAATACCTCAAATTGCCCTGAAAGTGGATGGCGTTGTCAAATCTTTTTTTCTGCACACCGGTGCAGCCAGAAGTGTGATGAGACCTGCAGATCTCGCTGATCCCACCTGCCTATCAGAATCCTCTGTGTCTCGCATGGGCATTGATGGTCAAGTCAGACATTCTCAGCTTACAAAGCCTCTGAGCGTGTGCATTCAGCCAGGACACTCTATCCTGTCCCAGTTTGTGGTGTCAAGAACCTGCCACTCAACCTGCTGGGAGCGGACCTACTGCAGAAGCTGAAGGCAACCACAGTGTTCCAGGAAGATGGGACAGTGATACTTTCTTCATCCCTGATCCAAGAAGAATCATACTGGCGGCCCTATAAGAACCTCAAACAACTGATGAGGCCTACCCTGGGAGGTACTGGACGTAGTACCAGAGAGTCTATGGTCTAAGGGACCCCAGGACGTGGGAAAACCTCAAGTTGCCCCAGTACGGGTGTCACTCAAGCCAGGTACCCCGTAACCTCGTAAGGCCCAGGCCAGGCCTAGAGACAAGCTGCCTCTGACCAACTGAAGGTCTACCTGGAAATAGGAATCATTATTCCTTGCACATCTGTTGTGAATTCTGTGGCAGAGTTCACTCCTGTGGTCACAAGTGGTACTTCGGCTGATTCTCTCTGGGAGCTTCCGTTTGTGGAGGAAAGTGGTACTGCAGCTTCTGAGTTTCCTCCCTCAGGTGATCTGGTGAGGTCGTTAGCTGCTTCTCTACTTAACTCCACCTGATGCTTTGATCCATGCTTCCTGTCAATGTTCCAGTGTTGGACTTGTGTTTCTCTGGATCATTCCTGTGGCCTGCTGCTCTGCATAGCTAAGTGCTTCTTTGCTATTTGTTGCTATTTTTTCTGTCCAGCTTGTCTATTTGTTTTGCTGGAAGCTCTGGGACGCAAAGGGTGTACCTCCGTGCCGTTAGTTCGGTACGGAGGGTCTTTTTGCCCCCTTTGCGTGGTTTTCTTTAGGGTTTTGTGTAGACCGCAAAGTTATCTTTCCTATCCTCGTTCTGTCTAGAATATCGGGCCTCACTTTGCTGAATCTATTTCATCCCTACGTTTGTCTTTTCATCTTACTCACAGTCATTATATGTGGGGGGCTGCCTTTTCCTTTGGGGTATTTCTCTGAGGCAAGGTAGGCTTATTTTTCTATCTTCAGGCTAGTTAGTTTCTCAGGCTGTGCCGAGTTGCATAGGGAGCGTTAGGCGCAATCCACAGCTGCCTCTAGTTGTGTTTGGAGAGGATCAGGAATTGCGGTCTACAGAGTTTCCACATAAATAAATAGAACCCGGCACTCAACTTGAGTCAAACTGGTAGTATTTTATTTCGTAGTATGAAAAACATTTCGGCCTGGTTTGGCCTTCATCAGTTGCGTACTAAGAAGAGTTTAGGAGAACCGCTGAGGAAATGCTACTGTAAGCGAGGTAAATCGCAGGGAAATCCCTTAGGAGATGTCTGTCTCCGATCAATGCCGCGGCTGCGGGCTGTAGTAGAGGCGGGTCAGGACGCGGTGTCCACCGCTGTCAAGGAGGATGCCCGAGTCTCGGGCATCCTCCTTGACAGCGGTGGACACCGCGTCCTGACCCGCCTCTACTACAGCCAGCAGCCGCGGCATTGATCGGAGACACACATCTCCTAAGGGATTTCCCTGCGATTTACCTCGCTTACAGTAGCATTTCCTCAGCGGTTCTCCTAAACTCTTCTTAGTACGTAACTGACGAAGGCCAGACCAGGCCGAAACGTTTTTCATACTACGAAATAAAATACCACCAGTTTGACTCAAGTTGAGTGCCGGGTTCTATTTATTTATATGTATACGGCTTGGGAACCTACCCGTGCACCTAAGTAGCTGTGCCCACGTCTTTTGATTCTCTACAGAGTTTCCACGTCTCAGAGCTCGTTCTATTATTTTGGGTTATTGTCAGATCACTGTATGTGCTCTGATCGGTATGTACATTGTGTTACTGAATTGCCTATCATAACAGTACAGGAAGCCAAAAGTACTAATGATTCTCAATAGAGGGAAAAAAGAAGTTCTGAGACCATTTTTTTTCCTTTGCACTGTGATTTGTCTTTTTTTTCCCCTAGACATTTGGGTGGTTCAGGACACAGGTGTTACAATGGACATTAAAGGTCTGTTTTCATGTGTAGATCAGCTCACGGCAAGAGTTCAAGATATTCAAAATTTTGTGGTTCAGAATTCTTTGTTAGAACCGAGAATTCCTATTCCAGATTTGTTTTTTGGAGATAGAACTAAATTTCTGAGTTTCAAGAATAATTGTAAACTGTTTCTGGCTTTGAAACCTCGCTCCTCTGGTGACCCAGCGCAACAGGTTAGGATCGTCATTTCTTTTTTGCGTGGCGACCCTCAGGACTGGGCATTTTCTCTTGCGTCAGGAGATCCTGCATTGAGTGATATCGATGCGTTTTTCCTGGCGCTTGGATTGCTGTACGATGAGCCTAATTCAGTAGATCAGGCAGAAAAAAATTTGCTGGCTCTTTGTCAGGCTCAGGATGAGATAGAGCTATATTGCCAGAAATTTAGAAAATGGTCCGTGCTCACTCAATGGAATGAATCTGCGCTTGCAGCCATTTTCAAAAAGGGTCTCTCTGAAGCCATTAAGGATGTCATGGTGGGATTTCCTATGCCCGCTGGTTTGAATGAGTCTATGTCTTTAGCCATTCAGATCGGTCGACGCTTGCATGAGCGTAAATCTGTGTACCATTTGGCGGTATTACCTGAGATTAAATCTGAGCCTATGCAGTGCGATAGGACTATGACCAGAGTTGAACGGCAAGAACACAGACGTCTGAATGGGCTGTGTTTCTACTGTGGTGATTCCACTCATGCTATCTCTGATTGTTCTAAGCGCACTAAGCGGTTCGCTAGGTCTGCCGCCATTGGTACTGTACAGTCAAAATTTCTTCTGTCCGTTACCTTGATACGCTCCTTGTCGTCATATTCTGTCATGGCGTTTGTGGATTCAGGCGCTGCCCTGAATTTGATGGACTTGGATTATGCTAAACGTTGTGGGTTTTTATTGGAGCCCTTGCAGTGTCCTATTCCATTGAGAGGAATTGATGCTACACCTTTGGCCAAGAATAAGCCTCAATACTGGACCCAGCTGACCATGTGCATGGCTCCTGCACATCAGGAGGTTATTCGCTTTCTGGTGTTGCATAATCTGCATGATGTGGTCGTGTTGGGGTTGCCATGGCTACAAGCCCATAATCCAGTATTGGATTGGAATTCCATGTTGGTGTCCAGCTGGGGTTGTCAGGGGGTACATGGTGATGTTCCATTTCTGTCAATTTTGTCATCCACCCCTTCTGAGGTTCCAGAGTTCTTGTCTGATTACCGGGATGTATTTGATGAGCCCAAGTCCGATGCCCTGCCTCCGCATAGGGATTGTGATTGTGCTATCAATTTGATTCTTGGTAGTAAATTCCCAAAAGGTCGACTGTTTAATTTATCCGTGCCTGAGCACACCGCTATGCGCAGTTATGTGAAGGAATCCCTGGAGAAGGGGCATATTCGCCCGTCATCGTCGCCATTAGGAGCAGGGTTCTTTTTTGTAGCCAAGAAGGATGGTTCGCTGAGACCGTGTATAGATTACCGCCTTCTTAATAAGATCACTGTTAAATTTCAGTACCCCTTGCCATTGTTATCTGATTTGTTTGCTCAGATTAAGGGGGCTAGTTGGTTCACTAAGATAGATCTTCGTGGTGCGTATAATCTGGTGAGAATCAGGCAAGGCGATGAATGGAAAACTGCATTTAATACGCCCGAGGGTCATTTTGAGTATCTAGTGATGCCGTTCGGACTTGCCAATGCTCCATCAGTGTTTCAATCCTTTATGCATGACATCTTCCGTGAGTACCTGGATAAATTCCTGATTGTGTACTTGGATGACATTTTGATCTTCTCGGATGATTGGGAGTCTCATGTGAAGCAGGTCAGAACGGTTTTTCAGGTCCTGCGTGCTAATTCTTTGTTTGTGAAGGGATCAAAGTGTCTCTTTGGTGTGCAGAAGGTTTCATTTTTGGGGTTCATCTTTTCCCCTTCTACTATCGAGATGGATCCGGTTAAGGTCCAAGCCATCCATGATTGGACTCAGCCGACATCTCTGAAAAGTCTGCAAAAGTTCCTGGGCTTTGCTAATTTTTATCGTCGCTTCATCTGCAATTTTTCTAGTGTTGCCAAACCATTGACCGATTTGACCAAGAAGGGTGCTGATTTGGTCAATTGGTCTTCTGCTGCTGTGGAAGCTTTTCAAGAGTTGAAGCGTCGTTTTTCTTCTGCCCCTGTGTTGTGTCAACCAGATGTTTCTCTTCCGTTCCAGGTTGAGGTTGATGCTTCTGAGATTGGAGCAGGGGCTGTTTTGTCACAGAGAGGTTCTGGTTGCTCAGTGATGAAACCATGCGCTTTCTTTTCCAGGAAGTTTTCGCCTGCTGAGCGAAATTATGATGTGGGCAATCGAGAGTTGCTGGCCATGAAGTGGGCATTCGAGGAGTGGCGTCATTGGCTTGAAGGAGCTAAGCATCGCGTGGTGGTATTGACTGATCATAAGAACTTGACTTATCTCGAGTCTGCCAAGCGCTTGAATCCTAGACAAGCTCGTTGGTCGTTGTTTTTTGCCCGTTTTGACTTTGTGATTTCGTACCTTCCGGGCTCTAAAAATGTGAAGGCGGATGCTCTGTCTAGGAGTTTTGTGCCCGACTCTCCGGGTTTATCTGAGCCGGCGGGTATCCTCAAGGAAGGAGTAATTGTGTCTGCCATCTCCCCTGATTTGCGGCGGGTGCTGCAAAAATTTCAGGCTAATAAACCTGATCGTTGCCCAGCGGAGAAACTGTTTGTCCCTGATAGGTGGACGAATAGAGTTATCTCTGAACTTCATTGTTCGGTGTTGGCTGGTCATCCTGGAATCTTTGGTACCAGAGAGTTAGTGGCTAGATCCTTTTGGTGGCCCTCTCTGTCGCGGGATGTGCGTACTTTTGTGCAGTCCTGTGGGATTTGTGCTCGGGCTAAGCCCTGCTGTTCTCGTGCCAGTGGGTTGCTTTTGCCCTTGCCGGTCCCGAAGAGGCCTTGGACACATATCTCTATGGATTTTATTTCTGACCTTCCCGTTTCTCAAAAGATGTCAGTCATTTGGGTGGTCTGTGATCGCTTTTCTAAGATGGTCCATCTGGTACCCTTGTCTAAATTGCCTTCCTCCTCTGATTTGGTGCCTTTGTTCTTCCAGCATGTGGTTCGTTTGCATGGCATTCCAGAGAATATTGTTTCTGACAGAGGTTCCCAGTTTGTTTCGAGGTTTTGGTGAGCCTTTTGTGGTAGGATGGGCATTGACTTGTCTTTTTCCTCGGCTTTCCATCCTCAGACTAATGGCCAGACCGAACGAACCAATCAGACCTTGGAAACATATCTGAGATGCTTTGTTTCTGCTGATCAGGATGACTGGGTGTCCTTTTTCCTTTGGCTGAGTTCGCTGTTATGAAAGGCAATTCAGTATCACAATGGACATGGAGGTCAGAGCACATACAGTGATCTGACAATAACCCAAAATAATAGAACGAGCTCTGAGACGTGGGAACTCTGCAGACCGCAATCCCTGATCCTCTCCAAACACAACTAGAGGCAGCCGTGGATTGCGCCTAAAGCTCCCTATGCAACTCGGCACAGCCTGAGAAACTAACTAGCCTGAAGATAGAAAAAATAAGCCTACCTTGCCTCAGAGAAATACCCCAAAGGAAAAGGCAGCCCCCCACATATAATGACTGTGAGTAAGATAAAAAGACAAACGTAGGGATGAAATAGATTCAGCAAAGTGAGGCCCGATATTCTAGACAGAACGAGGATAGGAAAGATAACTTTGTGGTCTACACAAAATCCTAAAGAAAACCACGCAAAGGGGCAAAAAGACCCTCCGTACCGAACTAACGGCACGGAGGTACACCCTTTGCGTCCCAGAGCTTCCAGCAAAACAAATAGACAAGCTGGACAGAAAAAATAGCAACAAATAGCAAAGAAGCACTTAGCTATGCAGAGCAGCAGGCCACAGGAATGATCCAGAGAAACACAAGTCCAACACTGGAACATTGACAGGAAGCATGAATCAAAGCATTAGGTGTGGTTAAGTAGAGAAGCACCTAACGACCTCACCAGATCACCTGAGGAAGGAAACTCAGAAGCAGCAGTACCAGTTTCCTCCACAAACGGAAGCTCCCAGAGAGAATCAGCCGAAGTACCACTTGTGACCACAGGAGGGAGCTCTGCCACAGAATTCACAACAGTACCCCCCCCTTGAGGAGGGGTCACCGAACCCTCACCAGAGCCCCCAGGCCGACCAGGATGAGCCACATGAAAGGCACGAACAAGATCGGGAGCATGGACATCAGAGGCAAAAACCCAGGAATTATCCTCCTGAGCATAACCCTTCCATTTAACCAGATACTGGAGTTTCCGTCTTGAAACACGAGAATCCAAAATCTTCTCCACAATATACTCCAATTCCCCCTCCACCAAAACCGGGGCAGGAGGGTCAACAGATGGAACCATAGGTGCCACGTATCTCCGCAACAATGACCTATGGAAGACGTTATGTATGAAAAAAGAATCTGGGAGGGTCAGACGAAAAGACACAGGATTAATAACCTCAGAAATCCTATAAGGACCAATGAAACGAGGTTTAAACTTCGGAGAGGAAACCTTCATAGGAATATGACGAGAAGATAACCAAACCAGATCCCCAACACGAAGTCGGGGACCCACACGGCGTCTGCGATTAGCGAAACGTTGAGCCTTCTCCTGGGACAAGGTCAAATTGTCCACTACCTGAGTCCAAATCTGCTGCAACCTGTCCACCACAGTATCCACACCAGGACTGTCCGAAGACTCAACCTGTCCTGAAGAGAAACGAGGATGGAACCCAGAATTGCAGAAAAATGGCGAAACCAAGGTAGCCGAGCTGGCCCGATTATTAAGGGCGAACTCAGCCAAAGGCAAAAAGGACACCCAGTCATCCTGATCGGCAGAAACAAAGCATCTCAGATAGGTTTCCAAGGTCTGATTGGTTCGTTCGGTCTGGCCATTAGTCTGAGGATGAAAAGCCGAGGAAAAAGACAAGTCAATGCCCATCCTACCACAAAAGGCTCGCCAAAACCTCGAAACAAACTGGGAACCTCTGTCAGAAACGATATTCTCTGGAATGCCATGCAAACGAACCACATGCTGGAAGAACAATGGCACCACTCAGAGGAGGAAGGCAACTTGGACAAGGGTACCAGATGGACCATCTTAGAAAAGCGATCACAGACCACCCAAATGACTGACATCTTTTGAGAGACGGGAAGATCTGAAATAAAATCCATAGAGATATGTGTCCAAGGTCTCTTCGGGACCGGCAAGGGCAAAAGCAACCCACTGGCACGAGAACAGCAGGGCTTAGCCCGAGCACAAATCCCACAGGACTGCACAAAAGAACGCACATCCCGCGACAGAGATGGCCACCAAAAGGATCTAGCCACTAACTCTCTGGTACCAAAGATTCCAGGATGACCAGCCAACACCGAACAATGAACCTCAGAGACCACTTTATTTGTCCACCTATCCGGGACAAACAGTTTCTCCGCTGGACAACGATCAGGTTTATTAGCCTGAAATTTTTGCAGCACCCGCCGCAAATCAGGGGAGATGGCAGACACAATTACTCCTTCCTTGAGGATACCCGCCGGCTCAGATAAACCCGGAGAGTCGGGCACAAAACTCCTAGACAGAGCATCCGTCTTCACATTTTTAGAGCCCGGAAGGTACGAAATCACAAAGTCAAAACGGGCGAAAACCAGCGACCAACGAGCCTGTCTAGGATTCAAACGCTTAGCAGACTCGAGATAAGTCAGGTTCTTATGATCAGTCAATACCACCACGCGATGCTTAGCTCCTTCAAGCCAATGACGCCACTCCTCGAATGCCCACTTCATGGCCAGCAACTCTCGGTTGCCCACATCATAATTCCGCTCAGCAGGCGAAAACTTCCTGGAAAAGACAGCGCATGGTTTCATCACTGAACAATCAGAACCTCTCTGCGACAAAACAGCCCCTGCTCCAATCTCAGAAGCATCAACCTCGACCTGGAACGGAAGAGAAACATCAGGTTGACACAACACAGGGGCAGAAGAAAAACGACGCTTCAACTCTTGAAAAGCTTCCACAGCAGCAGAAGACCAATTGACCAAATCAGCACCCTTCTTGGTCAAATCGGTCAATGGTTTGGCAATACTAGAAAAATTGCAGATGAAGCGACGATAAAAATTAGCAAAGCCCAGGAACTTTTGCAGACTTTTCAGAGATGTCGGCTGAGTCCAGTCATGGATGGCTTGGACCTTAACAGGATCCATCTCGATAGTAGAAGGGGAAAAGATGAACCCCAAAAATGAAACCTTCTGCACACCAAAGAGACACTTTGATCCCTTCACAAACAAAGAATTAGCACGCAGGACCTGAAAAACTGTTCTGACCTGTTTCACATGAGACTCCCAATCATCCGAGAAGATCAAAATGTCATCCAAGTACACAATCAGGAATTTATCCAGGTACTCTCGGAAGATGTCATGCATAAAGGACTGAAACACTGATGGAGCATTGGCAAGTCCGAATGGCATCACCAGATACTCAAAATGACCCTCGGGCGTATTAAATGCAGTTTTCCATTCATCGCCTCGCCTGATTCGCACCAGATTATACGCACCACGAAGATCAATCTTGGTGAACCAACTAGCCCCCTTAATCCGAGCAAACAAATCAGATAACAAAGGCAAGGGGTACTGAAATTTAACAGTGATCTTATTAAGAAGGCGATAATCTATACAAGGTCTCAGCGAACCATCCTTTTTGGCTACAAAGAAAAACCCTGCTCCTAATGGCGACGATGACGGGCGAATATGCCCCTTCTCCAGGGATTCCTTCACATAACTGCGCATAGCGGTGTGCTCAGGCACGGATATATTAAACAGTCGACCTTTTGGGAATTTACCACCAGGAATCAAATTGATAGCACAATCACAATCCCTATGCGGAGGTAGGGCATCGGACTTGGGCTCATCAAATACATCCCGGTAATCAGACAAGAACTCTGGAACCTCAGAAGGGGTGGATGACGAAATTGACAAAAATGGAACATCACCATGTACCCCCTGACAACCCCAGCTGGACACCGACATGGATTTCCAATCCAATACTGGATTATGGGCTTGTAGCCATGGCAACCCCAACACGACCACATCATGCAGATTATGCAACACCAGAAAGCGAATATCCTCCTGATGTGCAGGAGCCATGCACATGGTCAGCTGGGTCCAGTATTGAGGCTTGTTCTTGGCCAAAGGCGTAGCATCAATACCTCTCAATGGAATAGGACACTGCAAGGGCTCCAAGAAAAACCCACAACGCTTAGCATATTCCAAGTCCATCAAATTCAGAGCAGCGCCTGAATCCACAAACGCCATGACAGAATATGATGACAAAGAGCAGATCAAGGTAACGGACAGAAGAAATTTTGACTGTACCGTACCAATGGTGGCAGACCTAGCAAACCGCTTAGTGCGCTTAGGACAATCAGAGATAGCATGAGTGGAATCACCACAGTAGAAACACAGCCCATTCAGACGTCTGTGTTCTTGCCGTTCAACTCTGGTCAAAGTCCTATCGCACTGCATAGGCTCAGGTTTAAGCTCAGGTAATACCGCCAAATGGTGCACAGATTTATGCTCACGCAAGCGTCGACCGATCTGAATAGCCAAAGACATAGACTCATTCAAACCAGCAGGCATAGGAAATCCCACCATGACATCCTTAAGGGCTTCAGAGAGACCCTTTCTGAACATAGCTGCCAGCGCAGATTCATTCCATTGAGTGAGCACTGACCATTTTCTAAATTTCTGGCAATATACCTCTATCTCATCCTGACCCTGACAAAGAGCCAGCAAATTCTTTTCTGCCTGATCCACTGAATTAGGCTCATCGTACAGCAATCCGAGCGCCAGGAAAAACGCATTGATATTACTTAATGCAGGATCTCCTGGCGCAAGAGAAAATGCCCAGTCCTGAGGGTCGCCGCGCAAAAAAGAAATAATAATCAAAACCTGTTGAACTGGATCACCAGAGGAACGAGGTTTCAAGGCCAGAAATAACTTACAATTATTTTTGAAACTCAGAAACTTAGTTCTATCTCCAAAAAACAAATCAGGAATAGGAATTCTTGGTTCTAACATAGATTTCTGATCAATAGTGTCTTGAATCTTTTGTACTCTTGCCGAGAGCTGATCCACAAATGAAGACAGACTTCTAATGTCCATCGCTACACCTGTGTACTGAACCACCCAAATGTCTAGGGGAAAAAAAAGACAAAACACAAAGCCAAGAAAAAAAAATGGTCTCAGAACTTCTTTTTTCCCTCTATTGAGAATCATTAGTACTTTTGGCTTCCTGTACTGTTATGCGAGGCAATTCAGTATCACAATGGACATGGAGGTCAGAGCACATACAGTGATCTGACAATAACCCAAAATAATAGAACGAGCTCTGAGACGTGGGAACTCTGCAGACCGCAATCCCTGATCCTCTCCAAACACAACTAGAGGCAGCCGTGGATTGCGCCTAAAGCTCCCTATGCAACTCGGCACAGCCTGAGAAACTAACTAGCCTGAAGATAGAAAAAATAAGCCTACCTTGCCTCAGAGAAATACCCCAAAGGAAAAGGCAGCCCCCCACATATAATGACTGTGAGTAAGATGAAAAGACAAACGTAGGGATGAAATAGATTCAGCAAAGTGAGGCCCGATATTCTAGACAGAACGAGGATAGGAAAGATAACTTTGCGGTCTACACAAAATCCTAAAGAAAACCACGCAAAGGGGCAAAAAGACCCTCCGTACCGAACTAACGGCACGGAGGTGCACCCTTTGCGTCCCAGAGCTTCCAGCAAAACAAATAGACAAGCTGGACAGAAAAAATAGCAACAAATAGCAAAGAAGGTATATCAGAAGAAAAAATATGGCACTCACCCCTAGAAATGCTGTGATGAAGTCCTTTATTTGCTACAAACAGCAATCAGGTACACATGGAGAGGCGGCAGGACGTGAACAGGAGAGGGTGCGGGGAACCGGTTCCCCGCACCCTCTCCTGTTCACCTCCTGCCACCTCTCCATGTGTACCTGATTGCTGTTTGTAGCAAATAAAGGACTTCATCACAGCATTTCTAGGCGTGAGTGCCATATTTTTTCTTCTGATATACCGTCAGTGAAGCCTTTGGTCCTCTGTGGATTGTTCTGTGAGCACCACCCTGAGCTGTTTTCTCTGGATAGTGTTGCAGCCGACGCTGCCGCCGCTCATCCACACACCTGTGAAAAGTTGTGGTTCTAGTGCCGCACGGCTACCATTCTTTGGTTTGCTTCTAAATAGCAAAGAAGCACTTAGCTATGCAGAGCAGCAAGCCACAGGAATGATCCGGAGAAACACAAGTCCAACACTGGAACATTGACAGGAAGCATGAATCAAAGCATTAGGTGGGGTTAAGTAGAGAAGCACCTAACGACCTCAGCAGATCACCTGAGGAAGGAAACTCAGAAGCAGCAGTACCAGTTTCCTCCACAAACGGAAGCTCCCAGAGAGAATCAGCCGAAGTACCACTTGTGACCACAGGAGGGAGCTCTGCCACAGAATTCACAACAGTTCGCCCTTAATAATCGGGCCAGCTCGGCTACCTTGGTTTCGCCGTTTTTCTGCAATTCTGGGTTCCATCCTCGTTTCTCTTCAGGACAGGTTGAGTCTTCGGACTGTCCTGGTGTGGATACTGTGGTGGACAGGTTGCAGCAGATTTGGACTCAGGTAGTGGACAATTTGACCTTGTCCCAGGAGAAGGCTCAACTTTTCGCTAATCGCAGACGCCGTGTGGGTCCCCGACTTCGTGTTGGGGATCTGGTTTGGTTATCTTCTCGTCATATTCCTATGAAGGTTTCCTCTCCTAAGTTTAAACCTCGTTTTATTGGTCCGTATAGGATTTCTGAGGTTCTTAATCCTGTGTCTTTTCGTCTGACCCTTCCAGATTCTTTTTCCATACATAACGTATTCCATAGGTCATTGTTGCGGAGATACGTGGCACCTATGGTCCCATCCGTTGAGCCTCCTACCCCGGTTTTGGTGGAGGGGGAATTGGAGTATATTGTGGAGAAGATTTTGGATTCTCGTGTTTCAAGACGGAAACTCCAGTATCTGGTTAAATGGAAGGGTTATGCTCAGGAAGATAATTCCTGGGTTTTTGCCTCTGATGTCCATGCTCCCGATCTTGCTCGTGCCTTTCATGTGGCTCATCCTGGTCGGCCTGGGGGCTCTGGTGAGGGTTCGGTGACCCCTCTTCAAGGTGGGGGTACTGTTGTGAATTCTGTGGCAGAGTTCACTCCTGTGGTCACAAGTGGTACTTCGGCTGATTCTCTCTGGGAGCTTCCGTTTGTGGAGGAAAGTGGTACTGCAGCTTCTGAGTTTCCTCCCTCAGGTGATCTGGTTAGGTCGTTAGCTGCTTCTCTACTTAACTCCACCTGATGCTTTGATCCATGCTTCCTGTCAATGTTCCAGTGTTGGACTTGTGTTTCTCTGGATCATTCCTGTGGCCTGCTGCTCTGCATAGCTAAGTGCTTCTTTGCTATTTGTTGCTATTTTTTCTGTCCAGCTTGTCTATTTGTTTTGCTGGAAGCTCTGGGACGCAAAGGGTGTACCTCCCTGCCGTTAGTTCGGTACGGAGGGTCTTTTTGACCCCTTTGCGTGGTTTTCTTTAGGGTTTTGTGTAGACCGCAAAGTTATCTTTCCTATCCTCGTTCTGTCTAGAATATCGGGCCTCACTTTGCTGAATCTATTTCATCCCTACGTTTGTCTTTTCATCTTACTCAGTCATTATATGTGGGGGGCTGCCTTTTCCTTTGGGGTATTTCTCTGAGGCAAGGTAGGCTAATTTTTCTATCTTCAGGCTAGTTAGTTTCTCAGGCTGTGCCGAGTTGCATAGGGAGCGTTAGGCGCAATCCACAGCTGCCTCTAGTTGTGTTTGGAGAGGATCAGGAATTGCGGTCTACAGAGTTTCCACGTCTCAGAGCTCGTTCTATTATTTTGGGTTATTGTCAGATCACTGTATGTGCTCTGATCGCTATGTACATTGTGTTACTGAATTGCCTATCATAACACACATCGCCTTGTAATACCCCACTTTTCCCGGTCAAGAAAAAGACTGTAAAATGAGAGCAAGCCAAGTTCAAAATGGTACATGACCTGAGAGACGTGAATGACGCCACAGTGTTTGAAACTCCAATTGTGCCGAATCCGCACACTCTGCTCTCAAATGTGCCTTCCACAGCAAAAATGTTCACAGTGACCGACCTGGCTAATGCTTTCTCCAGTGTTCACTTCATCCAGAAGACCAGTACCTTTTTGCCTTAACGCACCAGGGGGGACAGCACACATGGACAGTGATGCAACAGCGGGCCCAGAACAGCTCTTCACAGTTCAGCAAAGCAATGTCCACAGTCCTCACCATATGGGTCACAAAACATGCAGAAGTAACCCTGCTACAATATGAGGACAATCTACTCCTTTGTGCACGTGTAAAGCCCATTCCTTGTCTCTCCTACTCTACCTGGCGGAGCAGCACTGCAAGGTCTCAAAGAACAATGTCAAATGGTGTCTGAAGCGAGTTACATTCCAGGGACACTGTATTGCTTACCAGACGAAACACCTGACAGATGACCAGAAGACCACAGTGGAGAAGACGGTTCCTCCACCAACTCCAAGGGCGCTACAGGCCTTCCTTGGTCTAGTTTCGTATTGCAGAGCCTGGATCCCTGATGCCTCAGTCCTAATGCAGCCTCTGTGTGATTACGTCAGTGTAACCCCGTTCCTCCTGACAGATGCAGCCTTCAGCTCGTTCAAGAAGTTAAAAGGCTCTGTAGTTTCAGCACCAGCACTAGGCCTACCTGACTACGAGAAGCCATTCCGTCTCTGCCTGATGGAAAAAGAAGGCCTTGCTACTGGAGTCCTGACGCAGCTTCAGGGGGGGAAAGCAGAGACCTTTGGGCTACTTTTCAGCTTGCTTGGATCCAGTTGCAAGGGAAGCCCCCTCCTGCATGAGAGCAGCATTTGCAGCATATGCCCTCCTGGACAGGACTGCTGTCATCATTCTTGGGTATCCATTTGAAATCCTGGCTCCGCATGACATCTCAGCAATCCTCAACTGAACCCAGCCAAAACATCTCTCCACCGCCAGGCATCTTCGCCTCCAGTGCTGTCTACTCCTGCCCGACAACGTCACCATCTCCAGATGCATAGTCCTCAAGCCGTCCACTCTACTCCCACTTGCAAGGGGGGATACAGATATTGACCCTCAGATCAAAATTCTGATCAAAATCTGCATGATTCCTTCCGCAGGGATCTGGATTTGCTCCGGACAGGTGACCATGATTGCTTCAGCATCATGCAACAGAAAACAGCAGGACTACCCAAGGTGGCAGAAGAGCCACTGACCAACCCAGAGCTGATTCTCTATCTGGATGGCTCCAGATTTGCAGATGATGAAGGAAGATATTACACGGGATGTGCAGTGACCAGCAATCAAGAGATCCTGTGGTCCAGAAGTCTGCCGCCTAGTCTGTCAGCTCAGGAAGCAGAACTGATAGCGCTGATGAAGGCCTGCCAGATTGCAGAAAGCAAGACTGCGAACATGTATACCGATTCAAGGTACTCGCATGGCATAGCACACAACTTTGGACCCGTCTGGACTGCAGGAGACTTCATCAAAGCAAGCGGAACAACCATGAAGCATCATGGAGCCATCAAGGACCTGCTGGACACACTCCAACTTCCAAAAATGGTGGCAGTACTAAAAGTCAAAGCACATGGAAAGCTGAACACAGTAGAGGCACGGGGCAACAACATGGCGGATATGGCAGCCAAAGAAGCAGCCAAGGGAAGACAATATGAAGAAGTGGGAGAAGTCGTAGAGCCGGACGGCAATTACATGATGACTGAAGACAAGAAACCTGACCAGATGACGTCCTGGGATCTGCTCAAAAAGCTGCAAGAGCAAGCCCCAAAAAAGGACAAGAAGGAATGCTGGATGCGGAAGGGAGCAACACATGAAGAAGGAAGGGTATACGCAATGGACAACGAACCCTGTTTATCCCGAAGCATGTATCCTATGGTGGTCCAGTGGGCACATGGGCCCACACACAGATCAAAGACCCAGATGAATGATCTGATTGGTGCTTACTGGTTCGCTCCAGGGATCTCCACCCTAACAGCCAAGTTCACTAGCAGCTGTCTGACCTGCGGCAAATGCAACCCTGGAAGAATGGAGAAAGTTCTCACACATCATCTTGCCAGCCCGCTGTACCCCTTCCAGAGAATCCAGATAGACCACATCCAGATGCCGCCAAGTGGAGGTTTTGAATATGCCCTTGTGGTCGTGGACATGCAGGAGACTTCATCAAAGCAAGCGGAACAACCATGAAGCATCATGGAGCCATCAAGGACCTGCTGGACACACTCCAACTTCCAAAAATGGTGGCAGTACTAAAAGTCAAAGCACATGGAAAGCTGAACACAGTAGAGGCACGGGGCAACAACATGGCGGATATGGCAGCCAAAGAAGCAGCCAAGGGAAGACAATATGAAGAAGTGGGAGAAGTCGTAGAGCCGGACGGCAATTACATGATGACTGAAGACAAGAAACCTGACCAGATGACGTCCTGGGATCTGCTCAAAAAGCTGCAAGAGCAAGCCCCAAAAAAGGACAAGAAGGAATGCTGGATGCGGAAGGGAGCAACACATGAAGAAGGAAGGGTATACGCAATGGACAACGAACCGTGTTTATCCCGAAGCATGTATCCTATGGTGGTCCAGTGGGCACATGGGCCCACACACAGATCAAAGACCCAGATGAATGATCTGATTGGTGCTTACTGGTTCGCTCCAGGGATCTCCACCCTAACAGCCAAGTTCACTAGCAGCTGTCTGACCTGCGGCAAATGCAACCCTGGAAGAATGGAGAAAGTTCTCACACATCATCTTGCCAGCCCGCTGTACCCCTTCCAGAGAATCCAGATAGACCACATCCAGATGCCGCCAAGTGGAGGTTTTGAATATGCCCTTGTGGTCGTGGACATGTTCTCAGGATGGCCAGAATTTTTCCCAGTGAGGAACCAGTCAGCAAAGACTACTGCAAAGAGACTACCCTCAGAGATGAGATACGCAGATATGGGGTCCCAGAAGTGATAGGCAGTGACCAGTGGCCCGCATTCACAGCAAATCTCACACGTGAGATCTGGTCAGCAGTAGGGTAAGACTTAGGCCTACGCACTCCCTACAATCCCCAGAGTAGCGAGAAAGTGGATAGACTGAATGGGACACTTAAGAACAGGATGTTGAAAGTTGCCCAAGAGACACGCAAACCATGGCATGAGACACCCCCAATCACACTACTTAGTGTAAGGCACACTTCCAGAGGCCCGGAAAAGCTGTCACCATATGAAATTTTGTTTGGGTCTAGTCCCAGGTTAGGGGTATTCTTTCCCTCAGCAGCTGATTATGCAATATGATACTTTGTCTGCTTATGTAATTGAACTCACCAAGAAACTTGCTAACATCCATTCTCGAGTTTTTTTCTTCATTGCCAGATCTAGATTCAATGTCCGGTATGCACTCCTGGAAGCCAGGAGACTGGGTGTTGGTGAAAAAGTTTGTAAGGAGAACACCACTCGATCCCAGATTTGATGGTCCTGTTCAAGTGCTGCTGATGACACCAAACTCTGTGAAACTGGAGGGAAGACCCACTTGGATCCACTCAACGCATTGCAAGAAAGCTCTCCTACCAGAAGATGACACCCAAGCCAGAATGATGTTGTGGATGCCCTGCCTGACCGAATAGATGACCTACCTGATAAAGAATACACTACACATGCTGTTGACTAAGAGACTGATTGCAACGAACCCCCGTTAGGGACAGATCTCCTGACTGCCCATTTGCAAAAAGTCTGTACGGAGTGGGGCGTAGGCGCTAGGCTTGAGTTCACCGACAGCCCAAAAGAGTTGCAGCACTTTGGGACAGGAGGCTAGGTTTAGGGCAAGTGATATCTAAGGGGGGCTTGTGATAGAAATATTTATATCATGTAGATCTCACTTGCATGTATACTCCTCTATAATCATATATACTCATATAAACGCAAATATATCTATATACACTATAATCAATTGCTTAAAATGGCTGACATAAACTGATATAAGCCAGACAGACTGTTCGGTGATTTCCACCCAAAAAAGCGGAAGAACTCCAGATGTCTTAAGTGCTGATGAGATTTCTCAACTTTGTCTTGGATGCAGAGAACTTCATTTTAGTTGCTTAATCAGCATTCAGATGTGCATTAATCACAATATTCCATATATATTTAGATAACCAATAACAGAGGAGCTAGACGATATGGTAATTAAGTAACCACCCCTAAACACTCCTTTCTATATGCAATTATAAAACTACTAGATTGTGGCCCGATTCTAACGCATCGGGTATTCTAGAATATGCATGTCCCTGTAGTATATGGACAATGATGATTCCAGAATTCGCGGCAGACTGTGCCCGTCGCTGATTGGTCGAGGCAACCTTTATGACATCATTGTCGCCATGGCAACCATTATGACATCTACGTCGATACTGTGCCCGTACCTGATTGGTCGAGGCGAATTCGTGGCAGACGCAGGTGGTTTACGCTGGTAACCAGGGTAAACATCGGGTTACTAAGCGCGGCCCTGCGCTTAGTAACCCGATGTTTGCCCTGGTTACCAGTGAAGACATCGCTGAATCGGCATCTCACACGCTGATTCAGCGATGTCTGCGGGAGTCCAGCGACGAAATAAAGTTCTGGACTTTCTGCTCCGACCAACGACGGCACAGCAGGATCCTGATCGCTGCTGCCTGTCAAACTGAACGATATCGCTAGCCAGTTTGCAACGTCATGGATCGCTAGCGATATCGTTCAATGTGAAGGTACCTTAAGTGTTTGCGCACACGGAAGGCACAAGTGTATAATATGCTCATCTAAATGGGTCCCAAAGGTACATTCACATAACCCTATTTTCAGTCAGAGTGATGTCTGTTGAAAAAACTGACCTCACACGGACAGCACTCAATGTTATTCAATTGGGCTGAACAGATGACAATTTATTCATATGGACCAAACGTCCTTGTGAAAAAATTTTTACTGCGCACTATTTTCTTCCGTACTTTAGATAAAACTCACTCCTTCTAGCCTAGGGGTACACAAAAAAGCAGATTACACATAGATCAACTATGTAGCATCCGATTTTATAGAAAAATTCCAATTTTTAACATAGGAAAATAATGCATAAAACAAATGCCATACGGATGACAATCCAGATGAAAAATCAGCATTTCTAACAGTATTTTAGAAATTCGTCGGGCATCTTTTCAGTTAGCCTTAAAAGGTATCAACCACTGAGGACTCTCAATTCTAAATATTTTTCTAACAGTATTTTATACACTAGTGAACTTATAAACTGTAATAGCTCAGAAACAGCTATCTTTTACCCTCTTCACACTGTAGCCATTTTCCTTATTCTTGTTTTAGTTTTTTCCTCCCCCTTTTCCAAGAGCCATGACTTTTTTATTTTTTTTGTCTATATAGTTGGACGAGGGCATTTTTTTGTGGAACAGGCTGCACTTTTGAATGATACTATTCATTTTATCATGTGATGTATGGAAAGCGGTAATACAATTCCAAGTGCATTGAAATTGCAAAAAAAGTGCAATTTCACAATTGTTTTTTGGGGGGGTTTATTTACCATGTTTATTATATGGTAAAACTGGCCTGGCAATAAGATTCTCCTAGTCAGTATGATTACGCCATTTATCGAGACCCATAACTTTACATTTTTTGCCCCTGATCTGACATTTCTAGTAATACTATTTTGGGGTAGATGCAATATTTTGGTAGTTTCTTATACTATTTTAATGCAATGTTGCCGTGGCCAAAAAGTTGGAATTCTGGTGTTTCCATTCCTTTTCTTATTATGCTGTTTTATGGTTGGATTAATTTATTGTATATTTTGAGAGATCAGACTTTTATTATTGCAGCAATACCAAATATGTGTATTTTTTTAATTTTTCTTTTATTGCTTTACTATTAATGAGGCAAAAGGGGGTGATTTGAACTTTTGTGCTTTTGGGGTTTTTTTTTCAGAACTTTTTTACTTTTTACTGCATTCAATAGTCTCCTTACGGGACTTCAATCTGCGATTGTCTGATCGCTTGTCTTATACATAGCAGTGCATCAGCCATGCATCACAGTCTTTTATGAATGCTAGCCACAAGCTGGCTTTCACAGGAGGATCGTAATGATAAGCACAGGGTCTTCAGCAAACCCCTGGCTGTCATGGCAACCCATTGTCACCCAATGATCACATTACGAGCGCAGTAATGGGCGGGTGGAATGATGCCCTGCCCACCGTCAAGTGTTAAATGTCACTGTTAGAGGCATATGATGGCTAATTAAATTAGTCATCATGTGCGTGGAAAGATGTAGGCTCGGCGTATGAGCCCCCATCAAATTTAGGGAGCCAGCATAACACGTATCATTACGTTATATGTTGGTAAGGGGTTAATTAATCACACAGTTGGTACAACTGGTCCTCTCTGTTGCTAACTCAATCTTTCTTCAGCTTTAAGAAATTGCTTATTAATCATATGATACTTTCAGTCTCTCCAACTCAGACTCACCTCAAGGATCGCCAACTTGGGCTTGATAAACCAGACCTCCAGTTTGGTTCGGTCTCTGTGGATCCTTGCCGTTCGGTACCCTCACTTGCGTACATTCGTAGTTTTGCATCTTTATTTTGAAAGTATTCCAAACTTACACTGGGCAATCTTCCATCACACCATGTTACTCTACAATAACCTGATTCCTTCAGTTGTCCTGAACAAGTAAAAATGTTTGAGACTGATGTATACTACAAAAAGCCATCACACGAATCATATCAAGACTTGTCATTCATGCAGGAAAATAAATAATTGAACCCAGGGCCGGACTGGCCATTGGGCAATTCTGGCAAATGCCAGAAGGGCCTGTCTGGTTGTGGGCTGCCTTGTCTGCTATATTGTTAACAGAATCGATGTTCTCAGTACACCCATACTGTTAACAGTTATGACAAAGCACAAGGTCACTGACTCCGTCACTTACCCCAGCAGGCCACGGGTATCATTTGAAATATTGGTCTTGTAGTAAATCTTTCTTTCCTCCATTCAGGGTAATATTAGTAATATATTCCATCTGGTTCTTGGGAATGGGGACAACGTGGGCCTGTTTGGTTTCTAATGCCAGGGCTGAATTTCAGCCCCAGTCCGTACCTGATTGAACCCAACAAACGTGACACCATGTGGGCACACTAGCATTAATGCCTGCTATACTGTGTGCACTTTACTCAAAAGCGAGCTTCAGAAGTTGAACCCTTATATGATTCCATACGATGGGAAGGTTTCTGGTTAGCTCCTAGGCCCCCACCTCTTGTGACTGTAGCACATACACAACTACCCGCACCCAGTAGTTCACGGTGGGAATATCGACAAAAATTGAGCATGCAGTAGATGGCACTTGATTCTATTTTACTGTTTATGTGATGATCCACAAAATGTCTAAAATCATAACCTCAGGTTGAAATCTATGCATTGTGTTTTAATAGAATGTATGAGCTGTAAATGTAACAATTCATCATATTTGTATTTGCTTTACAGCCACATTGATGATAGTTTATATCACTGCATAGTCTGTCACTCAGCTGATAGCTTAACTTCTGGGCTGTGTCGCAAAAAGAAGATTTATGTCTGAATTAATAAAAGGGAACCTTAAAGGCTAATGTGAACGTAACATATTATTATACCATTTACTATAATGTAAAAAGTGCCATTACTTCCCCTATAAATTATACATGAGATTGTCTGGACTTGCTGTAAATTTAAGGAAATAGTTCCTAACTGCTGATCACTTTATTCATGTCACATCTAGCCTCAGACTAAGATATTTTTCTTTTATGTTTTTTTTATTTACATTTTTACTAAAATTCCAATGTACAGTGTTTCTTTATTTATTTTACTCCATGACGACTGCCAATAAGCCTTAAAACGGAAGTCGTTAAGGGGACTTATTTCTGATCGCCATTTTAAAATGGCGATCAGAAATAAATGTATAGTGCCCCTCAGCTAATGAAAATCCTGTGGGTAACCACTGTATATGACAGCTGACACCCTGTGGCACTGGCCCCGACCGATTTTGGAACTGATCGGGACTCATTGACCCCTTAAATGGTGTTAAATACTGGTGTTAACCTCTTTAACAGTATTGACCCCCTGTGATCATAATTTTGGAGGTGCTGATAAAAAATATTCATGTCTCACACAGGGACTAAGTGAAAAAGTAAAAGAAAAAAAGCGTTAAAAAACATACCAAAAAATGCTCATAATAAAACCAGTTTCAACACTAAAAAAAAGCCTTTATGTTAAAACAAAAATAAAGACAAATATTATTGCCGCGTCCAGAATGACCTTATCTATAAAACTGCTGTTATTTATTCTGTATAGCGAACACTATAAAAAATAAAAAAAAAACGCTCCAAAAATGTATCTTTTTCATCATACTGACATACAAAAAATATAATAAAATGAGATCAAAAGTCATATGTAAACAAAAATGGTGCACATAAAAACACCAATTTGTCCAGAAAAAAACAAGCCCTAATATGGCTCATTTGCCAAAAAAACAAAATGTTACAGCTCTCAGAATATGACAATACAAAAAGAAATTCATTTTTGTAAAATATTGTTTTTAATGAGCAAAAAGTAGCAAAGTATAAAAAAACTGTATAAATCTGTTATCGCTGTAATCGTACTGATCTGAATAAAAAAATTTTGTTATCAATTTTACTTCATGATGAACCACACAAAAAAACAAATATAAAAACAATAACTGAATTGCTGTTTTTTGTTCATACCGCATTTGTAAAATCTGAATATTAAGTGATCATATAATGTTACCAAATGATATAAAAAATCTTCAACTTCTAGAGCAAAAAATAAGCTAAGGTCTTTGAATATGGTGATTAAGGATGGGCGAGCCCGAATGGTATGGGGTCCGTGCCAAGCACCTAGTGTCCGTGCACGGACCACAAACAGGGACTTCTCCCTGAAGTCCATGTTACTGTTCGGGTTTCTCACAGCTGACGGCTGTAGCTGTTTGTTTTGCCTGTGCTTGTTAGCAAAAATAGAGGGGACCCCATGACATTTTTTTATTTTATGTATTTATGTATTGCACAGGTGCCAGCTGATGAATACTCTCATCATTGTACTCCTGTTCTTACTGCTATTGGAGCGCCCTACCTTGGCCGTGGGGTACTCGGTACCGGGTCTGGTCTCTCTTAAAGGGGATGTCACGGCGGTTGCAACCTGGTCCGTGGCCCTGGGTGCCCAATAAAAGGGAAACAGTCTTTCAAGGGATATTGTAAATGAGTCTGTCGTGACGCCACCTGTGGTGTTCGGTCAATAGGGGGACCGACGCTGCTATAAAGGGAATTCCATTGCCTCTGAGCATGATATCACCCTCCCCGAAAGGAAGGCAACATCACTGCAACTACCACGTGACAGTGTGCTGTTGGTGGGGAGATAAAATGTGGAGTTGTGCAGATGGAGGAATTAGCTGAGGGCTGGGCATAGGGGATAAAATGAGGGTCTGTAGAGGTGGGGGAATAAGCTGAGGGGCTGGACAAAGGGGGGATAAAATTAGGGGCTGTGCAGGTGGGAGGAATAAGCTGAGGGGCTGTGCTGATGGGGGAATAAACTTACGGGCTGTGCAGATAGGGGCTAAGCTGAGGGGCTGGGAAGAGAAAGGGAAATAAAATGAGGGTCTGTGCAGATGGGGAGATTAAACTGACGGGCTGTGCAGATGGGGAAATAAGCTGAGGGGCTGTGCGAATGGGGAATGGGAGAATAAATTGAGGGGCTGTGCTTATGGGGGAATAAGCTGATTGGCTATGTAAAGGGGGTAAAATGTAGAACTGTGCAGACAGGGGATAAAATGAAGGGCTGTGCACATGGGTGAATAAAATGAGGGGCTGTGCAGATGGGGTGAATAAGCAGAGGGGCTATGCAGATGGGGAAATAAATTGATGGGTTGTGTAAATAGGGGAATTTTAGCTGTGTGCAGAGGGGGTAAAATGAGGGGATGTGCAGATGGGTGAATAAAACGCGGGCTATGCAGATGGTGGGGAATAAACTTATGTTCTGTGCAGATGGAGAAATGAACTGAGGGGCTGTGCAGATGGGGGGAATAAACTGAGGGGCTGTGCAGGGGGGGTAAAATGTGGGGCTGTACAGATAAGGGAATAAACTGAGGGGCTGTACAGGAGGCATAAAATGAGGGGCAGTGCAGGGGGCATGAAACGAGAGGCAGTGCAGGGGGGCATGAAATAAAAGGCTGTGCGGGGATCATAAACTGAGGGTCTGTTTGGGCCATGAAATTAGGGGCAGTGAAGTGGGGACAGCAAAGTATATGAGAAGCTGCGGTTACCATACTGTATATGGGGCTGTGGAGGTCATTATACTGGGAGCTGTGGTGACAATACTGGATAGGGGGCTGTGGAGAATATTATACTGTTTGGGATGTTGTTTGTGGGCCATAATACTGTATGAGGTGTTGGGATCATCATAGTACACATGGGGCCGTTTTGGACATCATACTATTTATGGGGGTCTGTGGTAGAAATCATACTATATATGGGGGCTGTGGTGGTGACCATATGATATATTGGGGGGTTGTTGTTGATATCATACCGTATGGGCAGCTGTGGTCACCATCCAGTGTTGCCCAACTCCAGTCCTCAAGAGCCACCAACGGGTCATGATTTCAGGATTTCCTTAGTATTGCACAGGTGATGGAATTATTGCCTGTGAAGGTGATGCGATTATCACCTGTGCAGTGCTAAAGAAATCCTGAAAACATGACCTGTTGGTGGCTCTTGAGGACTGGAGTTGGGGAACACAGGTGTAGGCGGACAATGTGAGGAGTGGTTTGACTTTAAAGAGGGCAGCATAGTGAGAAGTGTGAGGGCATAGTGTAAAAAGAGGCACAAAATAGATATGGAGAGGGGACACGGTGAAATGGAGGCACAATATGGAGAGGGGTTAGTATTGTCGGTGGACATTGTAGAGATATAGAAAGTGTAATGGAAAATTAGAGAGTGGGTAGCCAAGGAATAGGTCGTGGTTCATAAAGGTAGATGTTGTGGCGGTTTTAGCTGATAATGGTAGACAGTGTGGAGGCCATATACCATAGGAAGCTTATTTGGGGTCATAATATGGACAGATATTTTTATTAAGAGGGCATTTTACTAACACTCTTATTTTTAAGGGCACTTTGTCGGGACGTGCTGCAAAAGACCAGAGAAGAGGGAAGTCTGCAGAGAAAACCTCTGGATGTGAAAAGTCATCATGGCATCTAGACAGGATGGAGATGTAAAGAAAGAGAAGACTGTAAGATGTAACCTATAAGGTGCATGGATGTAAATGTTTATCTGTGATACTGACTAATTCTCATCAGTATTGTGGTTCCTGTATGATCCACAGTCTGATGATGGCTGTTAATAACAACTCCCGATATCTCCTTACCATTGTTAAGGACATACTGGGAGTTGTACGGTTGTATGCTCATGCGATACAATTGTTTATGGCGCTGACTTGGCAATGCAATTTATTGTTGTAGTAAGCTTGGTTCTTGTATTAACGTACTCTTTCTTCTGGTCATGCATTCATGTACTTATGTTGGTTATGGTGACATATTCATGTACTGATGGAGGGTCTGGTAACATTAATTTACTCATGGTGGTTCTTGTGATGTAGTGAAGTACTGATGGTGGTCTGTTGATGTATTCATGTAGTGATGGTGGATCTAGTGATGCATTAATGTACTAATAGTGGTTCTGGTGACATGTTTATGTATTGATGGTCGCTCTGGTGACGGATTCATGTAATGATGGTGGTTCTGGTGACATTCATGTACTGATGGTGGTTCTGGTGATGTATTTATTTAGTGATGATGCTTCTTGTGCCATATTCATGTATTATTGCTGGCACTGGAGCTCTAATTATGCACTGATGATGATTTTGGCTTCATATTCAAGTACTGATGATAGTTCTGTTGATGAATACATCACCAGAATCATCAACACTACAGGAATACAGAACCAGAACAGCCATCACTATATGAATATGTCACCAGAACTGAAATACATCACCAGAACCACCATTAGTTTTGTGCTAGCTGTATGTGTCACATGACGGACACAATAACCATCAGACGTATCCCTTTATTTATACTGGGGGTCTGTTTATTTTCCATTAGGGTATTTGCCAAATGCTGTATACCTCAATTGAAGCCAAACAGCCCCGATTATAGTTGCACTTTACTAGTTTCTATAGCTATCCTTGGGTTCTACATTTAAAATATAAGACGTCAGGGATGAATATCGCTATTTTTTCTCCTTTATTGTGTAACTGCTCAGAAATAAATTATTGATTCTGCATCTAACTTTGAAATTGCACTTCCTGTTAAGTCACATCCCTAAAGTACACCACTATTTTACGTTTGATAACCTTTTTTTGTGAAAAAGGTAACAACTCTAGTGGATGTGGTCATCAGAGTTTGTAATCTAATCCATCGGAGGGCAAAGGGGGATATGCATTAGAGATCCTGTTACTTCAGTCTCTAAGCTATTCCTTTGCTTTGGGTTGAGGTGGCGCCATTTACTTCATCTGCCCAGGGAAACAAAATACTTTGTCCCTGCCCTGGTCAGAGGTATGCAAAAGAACATCTAAACAAGCCTTAAGGTACCTTCACACTGACCAACTTCACAACGATATCGCTAGCGATCCGTGACGTTGCAGCGTCCTGCATAGCGATATCGTTGTGTTTGACACGCAGCAGCGATCTGGATCCTACTGTGACATCGTTGGTCAGAGCAGAAAGTCCAGAACTTTATTTAGTCGCTGGATCTCCCACAGACATCTCTGAATCGGCGTGTGTGACGCCGATTCAGCGATGTCTTCACTGGTAACCAGGGTAAACATCGGGTTACTAAGCGCAGCGCCGCGCTTAGTAACCCAATGTTTACCCTGGTTACCAGTGTAAATGTAAAAAAAAAAAAAACACTACATACTTACATTCCGGTGTCTGTCACGTTCCTCGGCGTTCTGCTTCCCTGCACTGTCAGCGCCGGCCAGCCGTAAAGCAGATTACAGCGGTGACGTCACCACTGTGCTTTACGGCCAGCCTGCGCTCACAGTCAGTGCAGGAAAGCACAGCGCCGGGGGACAGACACCGGAATGTAAGTACAGTGGGGCAAAAAAGTATTTAGTCAGTCAGCAATAGTGCAAGTTCCACCACTTAAAAAGATGAGAGGCGTCTGTAATTTACATCATAGGTAGACCTCAACTATGGGAGACAAACTGAGAAAAAAAAATCCAGAAAATCACATTGTCTGTTTTTTTAACATTTTATTTGCATATTATGGTGGAAAATAAGTATTTGGTCAGAAACAAACAATCAAGATTTCTGGCTCTCACAGACCTGTAACTTCTTCTTTAAGAGTCTCCTCTTTCCTCCACTCATTACCTGTAGTAATGGCACCTGTTTAAACTTGTTATCAGTATAAAAAGACACCTGTGCACACCCTCAAAAAGTCTGACTCCAAACTCCACTAGGGTGAAGACCAAAGAGCTGTCAAAGGACACCAGAAACAAAATTGTAGCCCTGCACCAGGCTGGGAAGACTGAATCTGCAATAGCCAACCAGCTTGGAGTGAAGAAATCAACAGTGGGAGCAATAATTAGAAAATAGAAGACATACAAGACCACTGATAATCTCCCTCGATCTGGGGCTCCACGCAAAATCCCACCCCGTGGGGTCAGAATGATCACAAGAACGGTGAGCAAAAATCCCAGAACCACGCGGGGGGACCTAGTGAATGAACTGCAGAGAGCTGGGACCAATGTAACAAGGCCTACCATAAGTAACACACTACGCCACCATGGACTCAGATCCTGCAGTGCCAGACGTGTCCCACTGCTTAAGCCAGTACATGTCCAGGCCCGTCTGAAGTTTGCTAGAGAGCATTTGGATTATCCAGAGGAGTTTTGGGAGAATGTCCTATGGTCTGATGAAACCAAACTGGAACTGTTTGGTAGAAACACAACTTGTCGTGTTTGGAGGAAAAAGAATACTGAGTTGCATCCATCAAACACCATACCTACTGTAAAGCATGGTGGTGGAAACATCATGCTTTGGGGCTGTTTCTCTGCAAAGGGGCCAGGATGACTGATCCGGGTACATGAAAGAATGAATGGGGCCATGTATCGTGAGATTTTGAGTGCAAACCTCCTTCCATCAGCAAGGGCATTGAAGATGAAACGTGGCTGGGTCTTTCAACATGACAATGATCCAAAGCACACCGCCAGGGCAACGAAGGAGTGGCTTCGTAAGAAGCATTTCAAGGTCCTGGAGTGGCCTAGCCAGTCTCCAGATCTCAACCGTATAGAAAACCTTTGGAGGGAGTTGAAAGTCCGTGTTGCCAAGCAAAAAGCCAAAAACATCACTGCTCTAGAGGAGATCTGCATGGAGGAATGGGCCAACATACCAACAACAGTGTGTGGCAACCTTGTGAAGACTTACAGAAAACGTTTGACCTCTGTCATTGCCAACAAAGGATATATTACAAAGTATTGAGATGAAATTTTGTTTCTGACCAAATACTTATTTTCCACCATAATATGCAAATAAAATGTTAAAAAAACAGACAATGTGATTTTCTGGATTTTTTTTCTCAGTTTGTCTCCCATAGTTGAGGTCTACCTATGATGTAAATTACAGACGCCTCTCATCTTTTTAAGTGGTGGAACTTGCACTATTGCTGACTGACTAAATACTTTTTTGCCCCACTGTATGTAGTGTTTGTTTTTTTTACATTAGCACTGGTAACCAGGGTAAACATTGGGTTACTAAGCGCGGCCCTGCGCTTAGTAACCCGATGTTTACCCTGGTTATCAGTGGACTTCGCATAGTTGGTCGCTGGAGAGCTGTCTGTGTGACAGCTCTCCAGTGACCACACAGCGACGCTACAGCGATCGGGATCGTTCTCTAGATCGCTGCAGCATCGCTAAAAGTGACGGTACCTTTATGCATTTTGGAAACAATTCCTGTGGACTGATGAGGAAAAACTAAAACTCTTTAGCCACAATGATCAAAGGTATGTGTGGAGAAAAAAAGGGCACAGAATTTCAAGAAAAGAACATCTCGCCGACCATTAAGAATGGGGGTGGATCAATCATGCTTTGGGGTTGTGCTGCAGCCAATGGTACAGGGAACATCTCATGGGTAGAGGGAAGAATGGATTCAATGAAATTTCAACAAATTCTTCATGCAAGCATAACACCATTTGAAAAAAAGCTGCAGTTGAAAATAGGATGGCTTCTACAAATGGATAATGGTCCTAAACACACGTCAAAACCCACAGTAGACTACCTCAAAAGGTGCAAGCTTAAGGTTTTACAACGACCCTCAGTCTCATGGTCTAAACATCATTGAAAATCTGTGGCTAGACCACAAGATAGGAGTGCATGCAAGATGACTCAGAACTGAAAGAATATTCCAAGGAAGAATGGATGAAAATCCCTCAAACAAGAAATTGAAAGACTCTTGTCTGGCTACAAAAGTAGTTTATAAGCTGTAATACTTTCAAAAGGTGGTACTACTAGGTACTAACCATGCAGGGTGCCCAAACTTTTGCATTGACTCGTTTTCCTTTTTGTGATTTTTAAATTTTCAAAATGAAAATGATGAAAATATATATATATATATATATATATATATATATGTATGTATATATACTGTATATATATATAAATATATATATATATATATATATATATATATATATATATATACAGTCATGGCCAAAAGTATTAACACCCCTGCAATTCTGTCAGATAATACTCAGTTTCTTCCTGAAAATGATTGCAATCACAAATTCTTTGGTATTATTATCTTCATTTAATTTGTCGTAAATGAAAAAACACAAAAAGAATTGTCCTAAAGCCAAATTGGATATAATTCCACACCAAACATAAAAAAGGTGGTGGACAAAAGTATTAGCACCATTCGAAAATCATGTGATGCTTCTCTAATTTGTGTAATTATCAGCACCTGTAACTTACCTGTGGCACCTAACAGGTGTTTGCAAAAACTAAATCACACTTGCAGCCAGTTGACATGGATTAAAGTTGACTCATCCTTTGTCCTGTGTCCTTGTGTGTACCACATTGAGCATGGAGAAAAGAAAGAAGACCAAAGAACTGTATGAGGACTTGGGAAACCAAATTGTGAGGAAGCATGAGTAATCTCAAGGCTACAAGTCCATCTCCAAAGACCTGAATGTTCCTGTGTCTACCGTGTGCAGTGTCATCAAGAATTTTAAAGCCCATGGCACTGTGGCTAACTTCCCTAGATGTGGACGGAAACGAAAAATTGACTAGAGATTTCAGCGCAAGATTGTGTGGATGTTGGATAAAGAACCTAGACTAACATCCAAACAAGTTCAAGCTGCCCTGCAGTCCGACGGTACAACAGTGTCAACCCGTACTATCCGTCGGCGTCTGAATGAAAAGGGACTGTATGGTAGGAGACCCAGGAAGACCCCACTTCTTACCCCGAGACATAAAAAAGCCAGGCTGGAGTTTGCCAAAACTTACCTGAAAAAGCCTAAAATGTTTTGGAAGAATGTTCTCTGGTCAGATGAGACAAAAGTAGAGCTTTTTGGGCAAAGGCATCAACATAGAGTTTACAGGAGAAAAAAAGAGGCATTCAAAGAAAAGAACACGGTCTCTACAGCCAAACATGGCGGAGGTTCCCTGATGTTATGGGGTTGCTTTGCTGCCTCTGGCACTGGACTGCTTGACCGTGTGCATAGCTTTATGAAGTCTGAAGACTACCAACAAATTTTGCAGCATAATGTAGGGCCCAGTGTGAGAAAGCTGGGTCTCCCTCAGAGGTCATGGGTCTTCCAGCAGGACAATGACCCAAAACACACTTCCAAAAGCACTAGAAAATGGTTTGAGAGAAAGCACTGGAGACTTCTAAGGTGGCCAGCAATGAGTCCAGACCTGAATCCCATAAAACATCTGTGGAGAGATGGCACCCTTCAAATATCAGGGACCTGGAGCAGTTTGCCAAAGAAGAATGGTCTAAAATTCCAGCAGAGCATTGTAAGAAACTCACTGATGGTTACCGGAAGTGGTTGGCTGCAGTTATTTTGGCTAAAGGTTCTGCAACCAAGTATTAGGCTGAGGGTGCCAATACTTTTGTCTGGCACATTTTTGGAGTTTTGTGTGAAATGATCAATGTTTTGCTTTTTGCTTTATTCTCTTTTGTGTTTTTTCATTTAAGACAAATTAAATGAAGATAATACCAAAGAATTTGTGATTGCAATCATTTTCAGGAAGAAACTGAGTATTATCTTTATCTGACAGAATTGCAGGGGTGTTAATACTTTTGGCCATGACTGTATATTATATATATATATATATATATATATATATATATATCAGCTTAAAATACAAAGAAAATGTGTCATCTTTAACTTTAGCCTTTGTAGAGATCACTTCATCTTCACATGCCACTGTAATAATCACAATAAAAATGTATTAATGTTACATCGACAACCAAGACTCATGCAATCTGCCTGAGCTGACTTCTCAGTTAGCTACAGGCTCTACGCTAGGGACGGGCTGCACCTCAATGGGGTGGGTGCAGCTGTGCTGGGGGAGAAAATGGCTAGAAAGTTGGAGGAGTGTTTAAACTAGGAATTGGGGGGGAGGGTATTCATTTTATAGGAGGGGAAGATAGTGCAGATAGAGACCTGGGCACAAATAAGGAAGATGGGGGTGGCAGTTGCATGGGGGGTGGGGTTAGAACAGTTAATAATTTAAGAAAGAATAGAGGTGCAGAAAGATGCATAAAATGTATGTATACTAATGCCAGACGCCTCGCCAACAAAATGGATGAATTAGAATTAATGTTGTTGGAGCATAATTATGACATGGTGGGGATATCTGAAACGTGGCTGGATGAGAGCCATGACTGGGCTGTTAACTTGCAGGGCTATAGTCTGTTCAGAAATGACAGAATGGATAGGCGAGGGAGAGGGGTGTGTCTGTATGTAAAATCGTCCTTAAAACCCATCCGGCGTGATAATATAGGTGAATTTAATGAAAATGTAGAGTCCCTGTGGGTGGAGACAAGGGGAGGGGGGAAAATAATAAATTACTGATAGGGGTTTGTTATAAATCTCCAAAAATAATGGAAGCAATGGAGAATATCCTCGTAAAGCAAATAGATGAAGCTGGGACTCAAGGAGAAGTCATTATTATGGGGGACCTCAACTACCCTGAAATAGATTGGGGAACAGAAACCTGCAGTTCCAGCAAAGGTAATCGTTTTTTGACAACTATGAGAGACAATTACCTTTTACAACTGGTTCAGGACCCAACAAGGGGGGCACTGCTAGACCTAATATTAACCAACAGGCCAGACCGGATATCAAATATAAGGGTTGGGGGTCACTTGGAGAATAGTGATCACAAAATAATAAGTTTTCATGTATCCTTTAATAAGATGTGTAGTAGAGGGGTTACACGGACACTAAACTTCAGGAGGGCAAATTTCCAACGGATGAGAGATGATCTTGGTTCAATTAACTGGGACGATATCCTAAGACATAAAAATACACAAAGAAAATGGGAGACGTTTATTAGCATCCTGGATAGGACCTGTGCACAGTATATACCGTATGGGAATAAACATACCAGAAATAGGAGGAAACCAATATGGCTAAATAGAGCTGTAAGGTGCGCAATAAGTGACAAAAAGAAAGCATTTAGAGAATTAAAGGAAGTAGGTAGTGATGAGGCATTAAATGAATACAAAAAATTAAATAAATTCTGTAAAACGCAAATCAAGGCAGCAAAGATTGAGACAGAGAGACTCATTGCCAGAGAGAGTAAAAATAATCCTAAAATATTCTTTAACTACTTAAATAGTAAGAAACTAAAAAATGATAGTGTTGGCCCCCTTAAAAATAGTCTGGGAGAAATGGTGGATGAGGATGAGGAAAAAGCCAATATGCTAAAAGACTTTTTTTCATCAGTATTTACAAAAGAAAATCCCATGGCAGACAATATGATCAGTGATAACAAAAATTCCACATTAAGTGTCACCTGCTTAACCCAGCAGGAAGTGCGGCAGCGTCTAAAAATCACTAAAATTGACAAATCTCCGGGCCCGGATGGTATACACCCCCGAGTACTTCCGGAACTAAGTACAGTCATTGATAGACCATTATTTTTAATCTTCAAAGAGTCCATAATAACAGGGTCTGTGCCACAGGACTGGCGTATAGCAAATGTGGTGCCAATATTCAAAAAGGGGACAAAAACTGAACTTGGTAATTATAGGCCAGTAAGCTTAATCTCTACTGTGGGTAAAATCCTGGAGGGCATTCTAAGGGATGCTATGCTGGAGTATCTGAAGAGGAATAACCTCATGACCCAGTATCAGCACGGGTTTACTAGGGACCGTTCATGTCAGACTAATTTGATCAGCTTCTATGAAGAGGTAAGTTCCGGACTGGACCATGGGAACCCAGTAGATGTAGTGTATATGGACTTTTCAAAAGCTTTTGATACGGTGCCACATAAAAGGTTGATACATAAAATGAGAATAATGGGGATAGGGGAAAATATGTGTAAGTGGGTTGAGAGCTGGCTCAGGGATAGGAAAGAAAGTGTGGTTATTAATGAAACACACTCGGGCTGGGTCGCGGTTAGCAGTGGGGTACCACAGGGGTCAGTATTGGGCCCTCTTCTTTTTAACATATTTATTAATGACCTTATAGGGGGCATTCAGAGCAGAATTTCAATATTTGCAGATGACACTAAACTCTGCAGGGTAATCAATACAGGGGAGGACAAGTTTATATTACAGGATGATTTATGTAAACTAGAAGATTGGGCCGATAAATGGCAAATGAGCTTTAATGGGGATAAATGTAAGGTCATGCACTTGGGTAGGAGTAATAAGATGTATAACTATGCACTTAATTCTAAAACTCTGGGCAAAACTGTCAATGAAAAAGACCTGGGTGTATGGGTGGATGACAGGCTCATATTCAGTGGCCAGTGTCAGGCAGCTGCTACTAAGGCAAATAAAATAATTAGATGCATTAAAAGAGGCATAGATGCTCATGAGGAGAACATAGTTTTACCTCTATACAAGTCACTTGTTCGACCACACTTAGAATACTTTTCACAGTTCTGGTCTCCGGTGTATAAGAAAGACATAGCTGAACTGGAGCGGGTGCAGAGAAGAGCGACCAAGGTTATTAGAGGACTGGGGGGTCTGCTATACCAAGATAGGTTATTACACTTGGGGCTATTTAGTTTGGAAAAACGAAGACTAAGTGGTGATCTTATTTTAATGTATAAATATATGAGGGGACAGTACAAAGACCTTTCTGATGATCTTTTCAATCATAGACCTGAGACAGGGAAAAGGGGGCATCCTCTACGTCTGGAGGAAAGAAGGTTTAAGCATAATAACAGACACGGATTCTTTACTGTAAGAGCAGTGAGACTATGGAACTCTGTGCCGTATGATGTTGTAATGAGTGATTCGTTACTTAAATTTAAAAGGGGACTGGATACCTTTCTGGAAAAGTATAGTGTTACAGGGTATATATACTAGATTCCTTGATAGGGCGTTGATCCAGGGAACTAGTCTGATTGCCGTATGTGGAGTCGGGAAGGAATTTTTTTCCCCAATGTGGAGCTTACTCTTTGCCACATGGGTTTTTTTTTTGCCTTCCTCTGGATCAACATGTTAGGGCATGTTGGTTAGGCTATGGATTGAACTAGATGGACTTAAAGCCTTCCTTCAACCTTAATAATAACTATGCTTAGACAACTCGTCAGCCTATCTTGTTTCCTTAAATCATGACTTATTCACAATTTTATTTTCTGTAAATATTTGTTTAATAAAGTGTTTCTATGATTATTATATACTCTGTTTGACGGTCCTTTTTTCTGTTAATACTTGAGGGGTTGGGGTTCCCCAGGATACAGGAAACTTTGTTCTGTCTATATACCAATTTTTCTTCAAATATATAAAATAAAAAATATCCTTACATTTAAGTTTTCATGTTGCTAATCTTTTAGAAAAAAAAACACTATATCACCCATACCAGGTGTATCATTATTATAAATTAGTATCCATAAGGCTCAGCAATTCCCCTTGCGTATTTCCAGTGCAAAAAAGATTTTCTCACAATGAGGGAATTGATGTAACATTCAGCAATCCATCCCACTTCCGCTCCTACAGCGTGCTGTGTCCAGCTGCATGTGTGTAAAAGACTGATCAAACAGACTAAAGTACTGTTCGGAAACACTCAGGTGACCTTTCTTGCCCTTCCACAGACTTCTTACTTCCCGCAAACTTCAGTCACCACAACATAAATGATCATTGATTGTAAGCAGCAGAGTAATGATATTTACTGTATTAAGTTGTGATTTCTACATGTTTTTTTCTAATCAAAAGTTTTGCGGGATTGTAACCTTTTCACAGCAGACATTATCAGCACGGTTATTTTTATTGCTTCATGTTGGTTTTGTAGCACAGCGAACTGACTGCAAAGCAGGTGCAGGAAAACATAGAGAATAACAACAGACTATCAAAAATCATACTACTTCGCTTTTTATTGCTCTAATAAGGGCTGTGTTCACACTTCATTGTTAGCTTCATTTTTTCATATATGGTAAAAAAAATCACCTACCGTATATATATTTGTGACATATTCCAATGTAAAGGCATATAGGACGATACATTGGCCATAGGGTCCCAATGAAAAAAATATATATATATATAATAAACATTTCTGATAAATTCAGGTACTACCTGTAAAAGCTGCACCTTCAACAAGAATGGGGGCCCAGGACCCTTGTCCTGCCTAATGAGGAGCCCTCGGCACTTGTTTAGTGGATATGCCATAAGTGGTAAGCCAAATCAGCAAATCGGGGCCCAATGTGACCCCAGTTTTCCCGACTGGAACTGCGTGTGGAGCCAATTACAAAGAAAAATCTGTCATTAGTATTACTATTCAATAAATCAGATTTTTGTAATCTGTGAAGTGCAGCATTAGGTTCAATTGGGTCTGAGAGGGAAAGGTTGACTGGGGCCCACATAAACCTAAAAAAGCTCTAGTGGTAACTGTTTTTATATACATATCGCTGACATATTACAATCCAGTCAATTCCCTAATATAGTCTAAGAAATGGTTATGAGATGCAGATTTTACATTTTAATTACATTATAATTAACTTTGCAATATGATAAGGCTCTATGCTTATAAATGTAATGTAAAACTTCTTATCAAGTATGGTATTTATTTGTCTGTATCTATCTATCTATCTATCTATCTATCTATCTATCTATCTATCTATCTATCTATCTAATCTATCTATCTATCTATCTATCTCCTATGTATCTATCTATCTATCTATCTATCTATCTATCTATCTATCTATCTATCTATCTCTATCATATTATTTATCTATCTATTATGTTATCTATCTATCCTCTGTCCTCTATCTACAGTATCTATTCATCTGTCATTTATCTATATATTATCTATTAATCATCTATCTATTCATTTAACATCTGTTATCTATCTATCTACCCATACAGTCACCTATGTATCTCACTATTTCACATAATTGTTGGCAGCACCCATGATTTTGACAAATGTGATGTAAAAACTAATGACACCTTGCTTTTTTTTAATTCTGAACTTTTAGAGAAATATTCCTAACAATAATAACAGCATTATACAATAAAAGCCCCATCCCAAGCCAAGATAAGCCATATAGCAGTTCCCATGTTTTTTATTAAAAATCTTTATTAATATTCTTCCTTCTGTGTTTTCCAAATGTCAGAACTGTAAATTATCAATACATATTCAGGCAGCTGTATAGGGGACAATGCATTTATAGAGAACATGATGTTTCTGCTCGTAGCCTTGGTGATGTGTACATGACATTCATCCCATCCATCACACAACCGACATGCGTTATTAACGTCATCCAGGATGAGCCAGACATCATGCTGGCATGCAAGCCAACTTGCTCTACACAGGTGATACCCTATATATATATATATATATATATATATAACCCCATTTTTCAACATTAGCCACACCTTCTGACAAAGTCCAATAATAGCAAAACCTGCGTTGAGGTCCCAGTGTGCCCTTTGTATATTATGTATAATATATAGTTATTATGCATTGGCTCAATGCTCTTTACTATATATTAATGCTATATAATATATAGAGGTCCTTTATTTAGAAATCCACTCTGGGCTCTTAATCGAATTATGAAAGTTTGGCGAAAGGTTCTCTTTAACTGATTTTGTCTCATTGGATTTTTTTTTTTTGCTTTAGTTCAATTCATCAATGGGATTTGTATTGTTTTAATGATTTATTCTTGGTCTAGAATACTAATTGTGTCTGTGTTTACAGATCCCTCCACAGGATATATGGATTTCAGAAAATGTGATATAACCTGGGTTTCACAACTCGGGTGGTGAAAGGCGAACTATTAACAAAGAGGAACGTGATGTCAAAGACTTGAAACTAAAAAAGAATACCCTACTGAGGATAACAAAATCAATCTGGTGGAATAAGGCTGCTTTGAAAAACTATTTACAAAAAGAATAATAATAATAATTATTTTATTTATATAGCGCCAACATATTTCGCAGCGCTTTACAAATTATAGAGGGGACATGTACAGACAATAGACATTACAGCATAAATCCTACTTATGGGTCTACATCTTCGATATTCTCTACCTCTTTTATTTAGTGATCGGGGTCTTTCTAAACCTACCTGTATATTTGTTGACACTCATCTCCAAATATGTATTGAAACTTCCAGAATTTATTATAGACACCACAGATGTTTTGAGATGCTTTGATGAGGTACATATGGAAAGCGACATGTTGCTGTCCCTTTATACATCTACAGTTGAAACCAGAAGTTTACACACACTATATAAAAAGACAAATATGCATGTTTTTCTCAGTATCTGACATGAAATCAGAATTAACCTTTCCTGTTTTAGGTCACTTAGGATTGCCATAATTATTAATGTTTGCCAAATACCAGAATAATGAGAGACAGAGAATGTTTTAAGGCATTTTTATCACTTACTGCAAAGTTAAAAGTTTACTAACACTAACATTACTATGCCTTCAACCCCTTAACGTCTAACGAATTTAACTATAGACAGATCTATCCATCATTGAACGCCTCCCCATGTTTGGTGCGGGTTCTGGCGATGCACCTTTTCCGGCACATGACAGCTGATCTGATCAGCTGTCATGTGCCCTAACAGCCACAGGAGGAGTCACGATCCTCCCGTGGCTGTTAACCCATTAAATATAATTAGCGCACCGGAAATCCTCCCATCGGTGACCCTCGTCACGTGATCACAGGTCACCGATGGGTTGGCATGACAACCAAAAGTCTCCTGTAGACCTTTATGGTTGTCACTGCCGGATTGCAGTACCGCTCAGTGGTCGGCGCTCATAGCAAGTCAGTAATTCTGCTACATACAGGCGATCTGATCATCGCCTGTATGTATCAGAGCCGATCAGGTTATGGCAGCTTCTAGTCTCCCATGGAGACTATTGAAGCATGCCAAAAGTGAAAAAAAAGTTTTGAAATATATACAAAAATATTTACAAATATAAAAGTTCACATCACCCCCTTTCGTCCCATTCAAAATAAAACAATTAAAAAAATCTAATAAATACATATTTGATATTACTGTGTTCAGAATCACCCAGTCCATCAATATATAAAAAGAATGAATCCAATTGGTAAACAGCGTAGCAAGAAAAAAATCAAAACTCCAAAATTATGTTTTTTGGTCACTGCAACATCGCAATAAAATGCAATAATGGGCGATCAAAAAATCATTTACACACCAAAATGGTATCAATACAAACATCAGATCGGCACACAAAAACACATGGCCCCAGATCCTAAAAAATGGAGACGCTATGGGTCTCGGAAAATGTCAACATCTTTTTCTCTTTTTTTTTTTTTACAAATTTTGGATTTTTTTCACCGCTTAACTCAAAAAAGAACCTAGACATGTATGGTGTCTGTGAACTCGTAATGACCTGGATAATCATATTGGCAGGTCTGTTTTACCATTTAGTGAACATGGTAAATAAAAATTCTAAAAAACAATTGGGGAATTGCACTGTTTTTGCATTTTTGGATTTTTTCCCCCATTTTCCAGTACATGATATGGTAAAATCAATGGTGTCATTCAAAAGTACAACTCGTCCCACAAAAAACAAGCCCTCACATGGCCATATTACCAGAAAAATAAAAAAGTTATGGCCGTGGGAAGAAGGGGAGCAAAAAATGGAAACGGAAAAACGGAAACACAATTCTGGACTGCCCATATGATGATGCCATGTAATTGGAAGCTTCTGATAGGCTTTTTGGCGACATCTGATTTATTTAGAGACACACCTGTGGATGTATTTTAATGCACACCTGTTTTGGCAACATTCCCACATGTCTACTTCGCATCTGTATCATTTTTAAAACTTTTTTTGTTAGGAAGTTAGGCCGGCTTCACACATCCTGATATTTCCAGAACCGGAAAAAACAGTATCGGAAATATTCGTGTCCGTGTGTCCGTGTGTGTACTACGTGTGGCACACGTGTGGCAACCGTGTGCCACCCGTGTGCTGCATTAGAACCACACAGTGCAAACAGAGGAGAATGATGTCCGAACGATGACAGCAGGTGGTGGCTTTTGGGACTCTTACCCCCATCATCCAACACCTGCTACCGCTAATAACAGTGGCAGCAGGAGCGGAAGATCAGGGTATTCCACAGCCGCCACCTGCAATCTAACTAAATAAATGAATGAAAAACCTGATGTGGGTTCTACCCTATTTTCTATTTTCTTGAACCAACCAGGCAAAACTCACAGCTGGGGGCTGCAACCCTCAGCTGTCAGCTTCTGCAAGGTTGGTTATCAAGAATAGAGGGGTCTCCATGCTTTTTTAAAATTATTTAAATAAATAATTTAAAAGCCCGGCGTGGGTTTCCCCCAATTTTTGATAACCAGCCTTGCTATAGCTCACAGCTGGGAGCTGGTACTTTCAGGCTGGCAAGGGGCCATGGATATTGCCCCCTCAGCCTAAAAACAACAGCACACAGTTGCCCAGAAAAGACACATCTATTAGATGCGCCAATTCTGGCACTTTGCCCAGCTCTGCCCACCTCCCCTGTAGCGGGGGCAAGTGGGATTCATATTTGTGGGGTTGATGTCACCTCTGCAATGTCAGGTGACATCAATCCCACGGCTTAGTAACGGAGAGGTGTCTATAAAACACCTCTCCATTACTAGTCCTATAGTTATATGTTAAATAAAGACACAGCCAGAATACAGTCCTTTATTTGAAAAAATGACAGAAACACCTTTAATATTCTAAACTAAACCATACTTATAGCAACACCTAATTCCCCAAAGCCCTCGATCTCCTGTAATACAAATAAATAAAAAAAATATATATACACCATACATGTTGTCAGGATTCCCCTGACCGCTGCCACCAATTTGTCACGATTCACACCGTGACCGTCACCCCTACATCACGGGTTGGGGTGACATTAGGCCAACAGACGGCTATCACATGTGCAGGGGGGCTTATCTTAGTTATCCCTCCACTGCTAACAATGTGATGAGAAAGCACACACAAGGCTATTGACCTCTTAGTTTACAGCAGGGGCTTATTCTAGGTATCCCACTGCTTTCAATATACCACAAACTGCAGGGATTTATGTATATCCCGCTTACGGTTCCACCTAACACTTGCAGCTCTCTGGCGCCCCCCATTACTCTCAGGTCAGATTAGGTACTGCACCCTGGGTAATTAGTCGCCAGAAAGGCTGCCTGCTATGTACTGGCTATTGGGCACGCTGCAGCGACGCGATAACTACTCCCACTCAGACAGGAACAATAATTATCAACGCCGCAGTCGCTACAGCATCACTCAACAGTCAGCACACTCTCGCTGCCACCAGCTTCGATTAAACGGGTCCGAAGCTAACCCAACACAACAGTAACGTATTTCCCTTCAGAAGACTTAGGGTACGGATTAGAACAGGAGAACGAACTAATATTAAATATTATATTCCATAAAAATTAGGCAGTGCTTTATCAAAAATATTTTATAAAGATGTTACAAATGAGACAATTGCAAATATGTACAAGGGTAATTATGAAATAAACAGGGATTAAATGAGAAGGTAACACTCACATGTTCAAAGCATGGCAGGCAATCAGGCTAGAGGAGTTTTTTCCATACGTCCCAGCTCATTGGACGTGCTGCTGTCAGGAAGTCAGGAAGAAATCTCCCAGAAGACTGAGCTGGGGAACCTGCCACAAACTTAAAACTTTAAGGCTGTGACATCACAGAAAGGCTGGCTTATCCAGACCCTCCTCTCTCTACATTCTGGGTAAACTTTAAGCTATTTTCTCTGATTTCTATAACTTCACTACAAAACATGTCAGAGTCATAACAAACCTAGCATTCATCTCGGATTAACGTGAGCATTCTAATGAGATCAAATATGTCCTATCTGGGATACATATTTACAGAGAAAACCCTACTTCTTTACCAGATGGAGCTAGAAGCTCAGGTTTTACGTGGTGAATAGATCCACCGAGGGGTGTCAAGAATATATATTTTCATGTTTTTTACGTAAACGGGTTGTGTAATATCTTAACAAAACAAGACAAAGGAATTCCATGCATTTCTGGAAAGTTAGAATCCAGTTCTAGCCTGTCACTTTCCACTGCAAGAATGCCGGTCGTAAATACTTCGGCTCTCTGAGCTAGAGGTAATAAACTCTTCCTCCCCCATCTACATTGGCAAAGCAGCTCTTGGCTGAGAGAAAGGGAAGGAATTTGAAGCTACAAACTGTTGCAGCATCACTCCAAGAAAAGGGGCTTAGCCCACGCAGGCTAGCAAGAGAACTACTTATGATATTTCATACCATATCGTGACACCTCCCCCTTTTGGTGTGCGCTAGGGAGGCAGTACCCCACGGTATGCCTCCATGGGCACCTCAGTAGGTTCACCCTGGCGGGAGAGTCCATCTGCATTCCCATGCTCTTTGCCCGTTTTGTGTTCAATGGTGAAGTCAAACTGCTGAAGGGCAAGGCTCCAGCGTAGCAACCTGCCGTTGGTTCCACACATGGCGTTTAGCCAGCGCAGAGGGTTGTGGTCCGTCACCACAGTGAAGGGGCGACCGTACAAGTAAGGCTGCAAGCGCTGCAGGGCCCAGATTATGGCCAGGCACTCCTTCTCGATGGTGGAGTAGGCCACTTCCCTCGGCAAAAGCTTCCGGCTCAGGTATAACACGGGGTGCTCTTGGTCCTCCGAGTCAACCTGGCTGAGCACAGCACCAAGGCCAAACTCGCTGGCGTCGGTCTGCACCAAGAACGGTCGACTGCTGTCGACTGCTTTCAACACAGGGGCGTTGCACAGTGCGGTTTTCAACGCCTGCAAGGCCCCCTCACAGCCATCCGTCCAGTTGACAATGTGGGGTAGCTTCTTCCTGGTGAGGTCCGTCAAAGGTTTTGCCAGGCTACTATAGTGCTGTACGAAGCGCCTATAGTACCCTGCAGTGCCCAGGAAGGACATCACCTGTTTCTTGGTCACGGGAGTGGGCCAGTTCACGATCGCACCCACTTTCTCCGGCTCTGGCTTCAGGGTGTTCCCGCCTACCCGGTGCCCCAGGTAGTGAACCTCCCTCATGCCCATCTGGCACTTTCCCGGCTTGATAGTCAGTCCTGCTTGGTGAATTCGCCTGAGCACCTCTTCGAGATGCTGCAGGTGTTCTTCCCAGGAGGGACTGAAGATGGCAATGTCATCCAAGTACGCCACGGCGTACTTCTCCAGTCCCTGAAGCAGGAGGTTGACCATCCGCTGGAAAGTGGCAGGGGCATTCTTCATGCCGAAGGGCATGACCGTGGACTCGTACAGTCCAAAGGGTGTGATAAAGGCGGACTTCTCCTGTGCCTCAGGGCTCAGGGGAATCTGCCACTATCCTCGACTCAGATCCATTATTGTTAGGTAATTTGCGCCAGCTAACTTCTCAAGCAGCTCCTCGATGCGCGGCATGGGGTGCGCGTCAGAGGCTGTATTGGCGTTGAGCCCCCTGTAGTCCACGCAGAATCGGGTGGTCCGGTCCTTCTTTGGCACGAGAACTACAGGTGATGCCCATGCACTCTTTGACCGTCGAATCACCCCCAGCTGTAACATCTCATCGATCTCTTGGCGCATAATCTGCTGCACCTGGTCAGAGATTCGATAGGGTGTTCGCCGTAGTGGGGCGTGATTCCCGGTGTCCACCTCGTTGACGGCTAACTCAGTCCTCCCAGGTCGGTTGGAGAACACGACCCGGAAGGGTTCCAGTGTGGTTTGCAACTGCAACCGCTGGGGTTCAGTTAACGAGGCGCTTACCTCCACGTCCTCGATGGACCCATTGGCCTTGGCTTAGGCCAGCATGTCCAGGAGGGTGTCTTCCTCCCCGTCTTCGGGCAAGCTGCAGACCGGTAGGACGAAAGGTTCATGTTCGTGATGAGCCTTCATCATGTTGACGTGAAAGGCCTTTCGCCTACCCCGAGCGTGGTCAAGCATGGCCACGTAAGTGACCGGGTTGAGCTGTTGGTGAACGACGTACGGGACCTCCCAGGCTGCCTGAAGCTTATACGTTGGTACGGGGACCAGCACCCACACCTTTTGACCCACGTGGTAGGTCCGCTCCCGGGCGTTGTGGTCATACCAGTGCTTCTGATCAGCCTGAGCCTGCGTCATGTTGTCACGGAAGCGCATGACATACTCCACTATGGACACTTCAGAAGGGCTCGGCTCCTCTTCCCAGGATTCTCTTACCAACCCAAGGGGTCCCCGGACTCGCCTGCCGTACAGGAGCTCGAAGGGGGAGAACCCCGTCGAGGCCTGCGGAACCTCTCGGTAAGTGAACAGCAGGTGTGGGAGGTACCACTCCCAGTCGCGCCCTTGAGTCTCAACCAGCATGCGTAGCATCTGTTTGAGGGTACCATTGAAGCGTTCACAGAAGCCATTGGTCTGTGGGTGATACGCACTCGATACCAGGTGCTTCACCTGCATTCTCTTACAGAGAGCCTCCATTAGGCGAGACATAAATTGGGTCCCTTGATCAGTAAGCATTTCCCTGGGAAATCCTACACGTGAAAAGATAGCCAACAGGGCATCCGCCACCTTATCTGCCCTTGCTGACGACAGAGCTACTGCCTCTGGGTACCGGGTAGCATAGTCTACCACAGTAAGGAGGTATCGCTTTCCAGAGCTGCTGGGGACGGCCAGCGGGCCCACAATGTCCACCGCGATCCTCTGGAAAGGCTCCTCTATCACTGGCAAAGGGATCAGGGGAGCCTTAATAGCAGGCCCCGCTTTCCCCACCCTTTGACAGGTGACACAGGAGCGGCAGTAGTTTGACACATCTGTCCCCATCTTAGGCCAATAGAAGTGTTGAGACAGCCGGGCCTTAGTTTTGCTGATCCCCAAGTGTCCAGCTAGCGGGATCTCATGGGCAATCCGCAACAACTCACCCCGGAATTGCTGCGGGATGACCAGCTTTCTTTCCCTCAACCACTCCTTTTGTGATTCTCCGGGTACTGTCTCCCGGTACAACCTTCCTTGTTCCCAGAACACCTTCTCCTTATCAGTCTCGGAGAAGCGCGTCCCGGCGAGTTCTCTCAAACTCTCTAGGCTCGCATCTGTGTGCAGAGCGGCCTGAAACTCCTGGCTAGGGGAAGCCAGAAGCAATGTCAGGGTCCCTTCCCCACGGGAACCCTCTTGGACCTGCTCTGGGTCCACCTCTGGTTCAGTCACAGTGATGACTGAGGGGGGTCCGGAAGGCAGACAGTTATCTGCGTTCCGGGCACTCTGACTGCGGGTGACAGCAGCTACGTAGGCTGTCTCCCCGGAGGTTTCTACAGGCCCATCAGCCGGCGCTGCTATGGGCTCTACCTCCCCATCCACCCCCAACACTCCAGTGGCAGTGCTACCCATGGGCCAGCCACCTTCCTCAGTGGCACTGGTCACTTTCATGGCGTCACCTTCCTCACGGTTCCCATGCATCTCCCCATTTCCTGTAGCACCGACACTTCCCCTGTTAGGGGTTCCTCAGCCGTCTCACTCCGCAGAGCGACGTGGCTGGGCCCGCCTGTACCTATGGACACATTAACCTTCACAGAAAAATCATTATCAGGTTCAGTTGGCACAGGTACAACATTTTCACCATCAATCCTAGGAAAAAAATGGCTATTAGATGCATCATTACAAGATAAAGCATGGTCAGGTAACACATGCGATTTCCCATCATCATCATCATCATCATCATCATCATCAGGGTTAACGTTACCCTTATTAGTAGATTGTGGAGGGGTGTCAGGGACGTAGTATGCAACCAACCTCCCCAAATCAGTCCCCAACAAAACATCAGTGGGCAAATTATCAGACAGCCCCACTTCCTTCACCCCGCTCCCAGCACCCCAATCAATAAAAACCCGGGCCATCGGTAAGGGACAGCTGATGCCACCAATCCCAGTGACAGTTAGGGTTTTCCCCGGAATGATTTCTTCAGGGGCCGCCAGTTTGGGTCGGATGAGGGTTCGTTCAGCCCCGGTGTCCTTGAGGCCTGTAGCAACATGGCCTCCCACAGTGACGTGCTGTACGTTGTCACACACCCTCCCAACCACACCACCCACCAAAAGAACTGCTGCATTAGGCCCTGGGGCCTTGGCTGGGGTGTTCTTCTGCTTGGTTGGGCAGGAGGGACTGATATGACCAGTCTGATGGCAGGTGAAACACTTGCGAGGTTCGGTGGTAGGTCTGGTGCTGTTGGCCACGGGGCCAGGACCTCTGGTGTGTTGGCTGGCAGGGATACTGGCGTTGGTTGCAGGCTTACCCCCTCTCCAGCTGGTGGTGACTGGCTTCCGCACTTTCGATCTACGGTTGGCCTCATAGGCATCGGCAATCTGCGCTGCTTTCGTCACGTCTTTGGGTTCTCTGTCCATCACGATCTGTCGCACCTCAGCTGGGCAAAGATGAAAGAACTGGTCTTTGATCATCAGGTCTCACAGCTGTGCAAAGGTGGTCACTGACAGTCCTTGGGTCCACTAGTCAAAGTGGGTCCCCAGTCCATGCACCACATCACTGTAACTGTCGTGTGGGCCACGTTGGAGGGTCCGGAACTTTCTACGGTACACCTCGGGTGTAAGCTGGTACTTGGCTATCAGAGCCTGCTTGATGGCCTCATAGTCACCATCTTGTTCTTGAGGGAGGGCAGCAAACGCCTCCAGAGCTTTACCTCTCAGCCCTGGTGTCAGGTATCGTGCCCATTCATCTGTAGGCAGCCGGTACTGTCTGCAGGCTTTCTCAAAGGCCCGCAGAAATGTGTCCAAGTCTCCATCCTTCTCCATAACAGGGAAGTGATCGGGCCGGGGCTTCGGTGTCTGAGCGCTGCTGGGCTCACGGTTGGTCTGGGACAACCCCTGCCTTTGCAGTTGGGCTAACTGCAGCTGGTACTCCCGCTCCGCTTGCCGCTCGGCTCGGGCCTCTCTCTCGGCTTGCTGGGCCTCCTGCCGGTATTGCTGAATCAGCTGCCGACGTCCCTCATGGTCGTCAGTGGGAAATTCTTTCAAGGCCGCCTGCAGATGTGGGTCCAATTCGCCCGGATCGCTAACAGGGCCAGCATTCAGTGGTTGGACCTCTGCTGCAGCACCATGTTCGCTGGTGCTGGCTTCTGCGGCCTCTGGGCTCTGTGACCTGGCTTGGTCGGCTTCAAATTGCACCAGGTCAGCGACCATTTGAGCCTTGGACTTGTCCTGGGGGTTCAGGCCATGGTACATGCATATCCCAGCAAGAATGTCCTTCTTCTGCTGGTTGTACCAGGCTTCCCCTTTCGCAGCCATGGTTGCCAAATAAAAGATAGGATAGAAAAACGAAGAGAAAGGGAGGGGATAATTACCAGTACGCAATTGTCTCAAGACTAATAAAACACTGAGTTCGTTCTCCAAACTTATTTGCGCAGAGTCCTCGCAAGAACTTTCTGCAAGTTTTTAGTGAGAGGAATGATTACTCAAACCAAATCACTAATGCTCTAAGATATCCCACCGCCTTGCCACCAATTGTCAGGATTCCCCTGACCGCTGCCACCAATTTGTCACGATTCACACCATGACCGTCACCCCTACGTCACGGGTTGGGGTGACTTTAGGCCAACAGACGGCTATCACATGTGCAGGGGGGCTTATCTTAGTTATCCCTCCACTGCTAACAATGTGATGAGAAAGCACACACAAGGCTATTGACCTCTTAGTTTACAGTAGGGGCTTATTCTAGGTATCCCACTGCTTTCACTATACCACAAACTGCAGGGATTTATGTATATCCCGCTTACAGTTCCACTTAACACTTGCAGCTCTCTGGCGCCCCCCCTTACTCTCAGGTCAGATTAGGTACTGCACCCTGGGTAATTAGTCGCCAGAAAGGCTGCCTGCTATGTACTGGCTATTGGGCACGCTGCAGCGACGTGATAACTACTCCCACTCAGGCAGGAACAATAATTATCAACGCCGCAGTCGCTACAGCATCACTCAACAGTCAGCACACTCTCGCTGCCACCAGCTTCGATTAAACGGGTCCGAAGCTAACCCAACACTACAGTAACGTATTTTCCTTCAGAAGACTTAGGGTACGGTTTAGAACAGGAGAACGAACTAATATTAAATATTATATTCCATAAAAATTAGGCAGTGCTTTATCAAAAATATTTTATAAAGATGTTACAAATGAGACAATTGCAAATATGTACGAGGGTAATCTATATATATATAATTGTCTAAGGGTTTTTCCGTCTGTCTGTCTTTCTGTCTGTCTGTCTGTCTTTCTGTCTGTCTGTCTGTCTGTCCTGGAAATCCCGCGTCTCTGATTGGTCGAGGCCGCCAGGCCTCGACCAATCAGAGACCGGCACAGAATCGACGTAGAAATCTGGCGTCTCTGATTGGTCGAGGCTGCCAGCACGGCACAGCGACGATGCTGATTGGTCGAGGCCGCCAGGCCTCGATCAATCAGCAACGGGCACAGCGATGATGATGTCATAAAGGACGTAGACATCTCACGTTTCTGATTCAGCGACGGGCACAGTATCGACGTAGATGTCATAATGGTTGCCATGGCGACGATGATGTCATAAAGGTTGCCTCGACCAATCAGCGACGGGCACAGTCTGCCGCGAATTCTGGAATCATCATTGTCCATATACTACGGGGACATGCATATTCTAGAATACCCGATGCGTTAGAATCGGGCCACAATCTAGTTATGAAATAAACAGGTATTAAATGAGAAGGTAACACTCACATGTTCAAAGCATGGCAGGCAATCAGGCTAGGGGAGTTTTTTCCATACATCCCAGCTCATTGGACGTGCTGCTGGCTTCAGGAGAAGACAAGAAGTCAGGAAGAAATCTCGCAGAAGACTGAGCTGGGGAGCCTGCCACAAACTTAAAACTTTAAGGCTGTGTCACAGAAAGGCTGGCTTATCCAGACCCTCCTCTCTCTACATTCTGGGTAAACTTTAAGCTATTTTCTCTGATTTCTATAACTTCACTACAAAACATGTCAGAGTCATAACAAACCTAGCATTCATCTCGGATTAACGTGAGCATTCTAATGAGATCAAATATGTCCTATCTGGGATACATATTTACAGAGAAAACCCTACTTCTTTACCAGATGGAGCTAGAAGCTCAGGTTTTACGTGGTGAATAGATCCACCGAGGGGTGTAAAGAATATATATTTTCGTGTTTTTTACGTAAGCGGGTTGTGTAATATCTTAACAAAACAAGACAAAGGACTTCCATGCATTTCTGGAAAGTTAGAATCCAGTTCTAGCCTGTCACTTTCCACTGCAAGAATGCCGGTCGTAAATACTTCGGCTCTCTGAGCTAGAGGTAATAAACTCTTCCTCCCCCATCTACATTGGCAAAGCAGCTCTTGGCTGAGTGAAAGGGAAGGAATTTGAAGCTACAAACTGTTGCAGCATCACTCCAAGAAGGGGGGCTTAGCCCACGCAGGCTAGCAAGAGAACTACTTATGATATTTCATACCATATCGTGACACCTGTCCGTCGTTGTGTCCCATGCTGTAATCCATGTCTGGAGGCTAAATAGTTTTCAACCAGGACGGTGCCAAGATACGACCATCCTGGCTGAAAACCACTGGTGAATGAGCTTTTGAGAACGCAGCATAATTCACTAGCGGTGACATCACCACTAGTATTTTCCCAGGGTCCTGAGGTCACCGCAGTTCAGCTCGGCCTTGATAATGTCACCACTGGTGAATGATCGGGGTATTCCATAGCCACCGCAATCTAATGAAATAAATGAATGAAAAACCTGACATGGGTTCCCCCCTATTTTCTTGAACCAACCAGGCTGTCAGCTTCAGCAAGGTTGGGTGTCAATAATAGAGGGGTCCCCACACTGTTTTTTTTAATTATTTAAGTAAATCATATAAAAAACGGCGTGGGGTCCCCCCCATTTTTGACAACCAGCTTTGCTACAGCTCACAGCTGGGGGCTGGTATTCTCAGGCTGGTAAGGGGCCATGGATATTACCCCCCCAGCCTAAAAACAGCAGCCTGCAGCTGCCCAGAAAATACATATTTATTAGATGCACCAATTCTGGCACTTTATCCGGCTCTGCCCACTTGGCCTGTAGCAGGAGCAAGTGGGATTAATATTCATATTTGTGGGGTTGATGTCACAGATGCAGTTCGTGTGATGCATCACATGGACGGTATCCGTGTGTGGTACGGACCCATTGACTCGAATGGGTCCGTGTGATCTGTGCAGCTGCACAAAAATGGACATGTCTCCGCGTGGGTCACTCAGACACACAGTCCGTGAAAAAACACAGATATGTGCACAGACCAATTCATTAGAATGGGTCTACGTGTGTCAGTGTCTCCGATACGTGTGAAAATTGTCACCACACGTACTGGAGACACTGAAGTGTGAAAGAGGCCTTACAAGGGTTAAAAGTTGATCAGCAATTTTTCATTTTACCAACAAAATTTGCAAAAATATTTATTTAGGGACCACATCAAATTTGAAGTGACTTTGGAGGACTTATATGACAAAAAATACCCAAAATTGACACCATTTGAAAAACTGTACCCCTTAAAGTCCTCAAAACCACATTCAAGAAGTTTATTAACCCTTCAAGTGCTTCACAGGAACTAATGCAATGTGGAAAGAAAAATTAACTTTTTCATAAAATTTTACTTTAGCTTTATTTTACTTTAACTACAGAATTATTATTTTCACAAAAGTAACAGGAGGAAAAAGACCCTAAAATTTGTTGTACATTTTCTACTGAGTACAGCAACACCCCATATGTGTGAGAAGGCTACCATTTGGGTGCACGGCAGCGCTCGGAAGGAAAGAAGCACCATTTGACTTTTTTTAAATCAAAACCATCTGAAATCGAGAGCGGAAGCCATGTCGCATTTGGAGAGCCCTTAATGTGTCTAAACAGTGGAAATCCCTCACACGTGACCCCATTTTGGAAACTAGACCCCTCAAAGAACTTATCTAGATGTGTCATGAGTAGTGTTGAGCGATACCGTCCGATACTTGAAAGTATCGGTATCGGATAGTATCGGCCGATACCCGAAAAATATCGGATATCGCCGATACCGATATCCGATACCAATACAAGTCAATGGGACATCAAGTATCGGAATGTATCCTCATGGATCCCAGGGTCTGAAGGAGAGGAAACTCTCCTTCAGGCCCTGGGATCCATATTAAAGTGTAAAATAAAGAATTAAAATAAAAAATATTGTTATATTCACCTCTCCGGCGGCCCCTGGACATCAGCGGGAGGATCCGGCGTCCGGCACGGCTTCTTTCTTCAAAATGCGCGCCTTTAGGACCTGTGGAATGACGTCCCGGCTTCTGATTGGTCGCGTGCCGCCCATGTGACCGCCACGCGACCAATCAGAAGCCGCGACGTCATTCCTCAGGTCCTAAAAGGCGCTCATTCTAGGACTTTAGCTGAGGAATGACGTCGCGGCTTCTGATTGGTCGCGTGGCGGTCACATGGGCGGCACGCGACCAATCAGAAGCCGGGACGTCATACCACAGGTCCTAAAGGTGCGCATTTTGAAGAAAGAAGCCGTGCCGGACGCCGGATCCTCCCGCTGATGTCCAGGGGCCGCCGGAAAGGTGAATATAACAATATTTTTTATTTTAATTCTTTATTTTACACTTCCGATACCGATACCCGATATCACAAAAATATCGGATCTCGGTATCGGAATTCCGATACCGCAAGTATCGGCCGATACCCGATACTTGCGGTATCGGAATGCTCAACACTAGTCATGAGCACCTTGAACCCTCAGGTGATTCACAGAAGTTTATAACGTAGAGCTGTGAAAATACAAAACCACACTAAAATCACACAAAATACAAAAATGTACTTTTAGCCCCACAAAGGTAACAAGAGAAAATAGTCCACACAATCCATTTTGAAATTTCTCCTGAGTCACTGATACCCCATATCTGGAGGAAAACCACTGTTTTGGGCACATGTTAGGGCTCGGAAGGGAAGGAGTGACATTTTGGAACTTAGACTTTGATGGAATGGTGTCATGTGTTTGGAGAGTCCCTGATGTTCCTAAACAATGAAAAAAAACACAAGTGACACCATTTTGGAAACCACACCCCTCAAGGATTTTATCCAGAGGTATAGTGAGCATTTTGAACCCACAGGTACAACAGAGAATTTGATAACATTACCTCATCGTATTGAAAGTTTTCATTTTTTTTCACAAAAATATTGTTTTAGCCCCAAATTTGTAATTTACACAACGGATAATAGGAGAAAATGGACCACATAATTTATTGCGCAATTTGCCCCGAACGCGACTATACCCAGTATGTGGTCAACAACTTCTGCTTGGGCACATGGCAGGTCTAGGAAAGGAAAAAGCGCTATTTGCCTGTGATAGATTTTGAATGTTGTGTCACATTTGAAGAGTCCCTGAAATATGAAAATACCAGCAACCCCTATATGTGACCTTATTTTGGAAACTAGACCCCTCAAGGAATTCATCTAGGGGTTGAGTGAGTATTATTAACCTATAGGTGCATCACAGAATTTTATAAAATTGAGATGTGGAAATAAGATATTTTAGTGGTTAAAATGTAATTCTTTGTATTTACTGCAAATTTGTCAGGTATACAAGGGTTATTAGGTGAAACTATACCCCACAATTTATTGCAAAATTTCTCCCAAACACGGAGCTGCCTCAGAAATTGTTGTCAGAATTTACTGCTAGGCCACATGTCATGAATGAGAAGGAAGAAGTGATATTTGGCTTTTGGAACACAGATTTTGCTAGAATAGTTTTTGGGTGATATTTGTGGGACCCCGAAGGAGCTAGAACAGCAGGAAAAAAAAAACAAAAGTGACCCCATTGTAGAAACTGCACCTCTCAATGAATTCATCTACGAGTGCAATGACTATTTTTTAACCCCTTCCCGACCCATGACGCCACATAGGCTGTTGAAAGTGAAACTGCCAATCAGAGTGATTTGTAATATTTCACCTATTGAAACTGGTGAAATACTACAATCCATGGCTGCAATATCATCGGCCATGGCTGGAAACACTGGTCTGCACCCCCCCCCCCCCCCCCCCGCCACCGATCTCCCCTCCCCAGTCCTCCGATCAGTCCTGTACACAGCTCCGCTCCCCTCCGTCCTCCTGTCCGCTCCCCCCGTGCTCCAATCCCACCCCCGTGCTCCAATCCACCCCCCCTGCACTCCGATCCTCCCCCCCGGTGCTCCAATCCACCCCCCCGTGCTCCAATCCACCCCCCTGTGCTCCGATTCCCCCTCCCCAGTGCTCCGGACCACCCCCCGCGCTTCGATCCACCCCCCTTGCTCCGATCCACCCCCCGTGCTCCTCCCCCCACCCCATCATACTTACCGAGACTCCCGGGGTCCGTCCATCTTTTCCATGGGTGCCGCCATCTTCCAAAATGGCGGGCGCATGCGCAGTGCGACCGCCGAATCTGCCGGCCGGCAGATTCGTTTCAAGTGCATTTTGATCACTGTGATAAAATCTATCACAGTGATCAAAATAAAAAAATACTAAATGACCCCCCCCCCCCCTTCGTCACCCCCATAGGTAGGGACAATAATAAATAAAGAATTTTTTTTTTCTTCCACTAAGGTTGGGGTAAGAACTAGGGTTAGGGTTAGGGTTTCGGTATGTGCACACGTATTCTGGTCCTCTGCGGATTTTTCCGCAGCGGATTTGATAAATCCGTAGTGCTAAATTTATTGCGGATTTACCGCGGTTTTTCTGCACATTTCGCTGCGGTTTTACAACTGCAGTTTACTATTGGAGCAGTTATAAAACCGCTGCGGAATCCGCAGAAAGAAGTGACATGCTGCGGAATGTAAACCCCTGCGTTTCCGTGCAGTTTCTCCGCAGCATGTGTACAGCGATTTTTGTTTCCCATAGGTTTACATTGAACTGTAAACTCATGGGAAACTGCTGTGGATCCGTAGCTTTTTCCGCAGTGTGTGCACATACCTTTAGAATTAGGCTATGTGCACACTGTGCGGATTTGGCTGCGGATCCGCAGCAGATTGGCCGCTGCGGATTCGCAGCAGTGTTCCATCAGGTTTACAGTACCAAGTAAACCTATGGAAAACCACATCCGCTGTGCCCATGGTGCAGAAAATACAGCGCGGAAACGCTGCGTTGTATTTTCCGCAGCATGTCAATTCTTTGTGCGGATTCCGCAGCGTTTTACACCTGTTCCTCTATAGGAATCCGCAGGTGAAATCCGCACAAAAAACACTGGAAATCCGCGGTAAATCCACAGGTAAAACGCAGTGCCTTTTACCCACGGATTTTTCAAAAATGGTGCTGAAAAATCTCACACGAATCCGCAACGTGGGCACATAGCCTTAGGGTTAGGGTTGGAATTAGGGTTGTGGTTAGGGTTGTGATTAGGGTTATGGCTACAGTTGGGATTAGAGTTAGGGTTGTGTTGGGGTTAGTGTTGGAGGTAGAATTGAGGGGGTTTCCACTGTTTAGGCACATCAGGGGTCTCCAAACGCAACATGGCGCCACCATTGATTCCAGCCAATCTTGTATTCAAAAAGTCAAATGGTGCTCCCTCACTTCCGAGCCCCGACGTGTGCCCAAACAGTGGTTTACCCCCACATATGGGGTACCAGCATACTTAGGACAAACTGCGCAACAATTATTGGGGTCCAATTTCTCCAGTTACCCTTGTGAAAATAAAAAATTGCTTGCTAAAACATCATTTTTGAGGAAAGAAAACATATTTATTATTTTCACGGCTCTGCGTTATAAACTTCTGTGAAGCTCTTGGGGGTTCAAAGTGCTCACCACACATCTAGGTAAGTTCTTTTTGGGGTCTAGTTTCTAAAATGGGGTCACTTGTGGGGGGTTTCTACTGTTTAGCCACATCAGGGTCTCTGCAAACGCAACGTGACGCCCACAGAGCATTCCATCAAAGTCTGCATTTCAAAAGTCACTACTTCCCTTCTGAGCCCCGACGTGTGCCAAAACAGTGGTTTACCCCCACACATGGGGTATCGGCGTACTCAGGAGAAACTGGACAACAACTTTTGGGGTCCAATTTCTCCTGTAACCCTTGGGAAAATAAAAAATTCTGGGCTAAAATATTATTTTTGAGGAAAGAAAACGTAATTATTATTTTCATGGCTCTGCGTTATAAACTTCTGTGAAGCACCTGGGGGTTCAAAGTGCTCATCACACATCTAGATAAGTTCCTTTCGGGGTCTAGTTTCCAAAATGGGGTCACTTGTGGGGAGTTTCTACTGTTTAGCCACATCAGTGTCTCTGCAAACGCAACATGATGCCTGCAGAGCATTCCATCAAAGTCTGCATTTCAAAACGTCACTACTTCACTTCCGAGCCCCGGCATGTGCCCAAACAGAAGTTTACCCCCACATATGGGGTATCACCGTACTCAGGAGAAACTGGACAACAAATATTGGGGTCAAATTTCTCCTGTTACCCTTGGGAAAATAAAAAATTGCGGGCTAAAAAATCATTTTTGAGAAAAGAAAATTTTTTTTTCATTTTCATGGCTCTGCGTTATAAATTTCTGTGAAGCACTTGGGGGTTCAAAGTCCTCACCACACATCTAGATTAGTTCCTTTGGGGGTCTAGTTTCCAAAATGGGGTCATTTGTGGGGGATCTGCAATGTTTAGGCACACAGGGGCTCTCCAAACGCGACATGGTGTCCGCTAATGATTGGAGCTAATTTTCCATTTAAAAAACCAAATGGCGTGCCTTCCCTTCCGAGCCCTGCCGTGCGCCCAAACAGTGGTTTACCCCCACATATGGGGTATCAGCGTACTCAGGACCCCTGGCAAAATAGGAAATTCCAGGCTAAAAATAATTTTTGAGGAAAGAAAAATTATTTTTTATTTTCATGGCTCTGCGTTATAAACTTCTGTGAAGCACCTGGGGGTTTAAAGTGCTCAATATGCATCTAGATAAGTTCCTTGGGGGGTCTAGTTTCCAAAATGGGGTCACTTGTGGGGGAGCTCCAATGTTTAGGCACACAGGGGCTCTCCAAACGTGACATGGTGTCCGCTAACAATTTGAGCTAATTTTCCATTCAAAAAGTCATATGGCGCGCCTTCCCTTCCGAGCCCTGCCGTGTGCCCAAACAGTGGTTTACCCCCATATCGGCGTACTCGGGAGAAATTGCCCAACAAATTTTAGGATCCATTTTATCCTATTGCCCATGTGAAAATGAAAAAATTGTGGCGAAAATAAATTTTTTGTGAAAAAAAATTATTTTTTCATTTTTACAGATCAATTTGTGAAGCACCTGAGGGTTTAAAGTGCTCACTAGGCATCTAGATAAGTTCCTTGGGGGGTTCAGCTTCCAAAATGGGGTCACTTGTGGGGGAGCTCCAATGTTTAGGCACACAGGGGCTCTCCAAACGCGACAAGGTGTCCGCTAAAGAGTGGAGCCAATTTTTCATTCAAAAAGTCAAATGGCGCTCCTTCCCTTCCAAGCCCTGCCGTGCGCCCAAACAGTGGTTTACCCCCACATATGAGGTATCAGCGTACTCAGGACAAATTGGACAACAACTTTCGTGGTTCAGTTTCTCCTTTTACCATTGGGAAAATTAAAAAAAATTGTTGCTAAAATATCATTTTTGTGACTAAAAAGTTAAATGTTCATTTTTTCCTTCCATGTTGCTTCTGCTGCTGTGAAGGACCTGAAGGGTTAATAAACTTCTTGAATGTGGTTTTGTGCACCTTGAGGGGTGCAATTTTTAGAATGGTGTCACTTTTGGGTATTTTCAGCCATATAGACCCCTCAAACTGACTTCAAATGTGAGGTGATCCCTAAAAAAATGGTTTTGTAAATTTTGTTGTAAAAATGAGAAATCACTGGTCAAATTTTAACCCTTATAACTTCCTAGCAAAAAAAAGTTTTGTTTCCAAAATTGTGTTGATGTAAAGTAGACATATGGGAAATGTTATTTATTAACTATTTTGTGTCACATAACTCTCTGGTTTAACAGAATAAAAATTCAATATGTGAAAATTGCGAAATTTTCAAAATTTTCGCCAAATTTCTGTTTTTATCACAAATAAACGCAGAATTTATTGACCTAAATTTACCACTAACACGAAGCCCAATATGTCACGAAAAAACAATCTCAGAACCGCTAGGATCTGTTGAAGCGTTCCTGAGTTATTTTCTCATAAAGGGACACTGGTCAGAATTGCAAAAAACGGCCAGGTCATTAAGGTCAAAATAGGCTGGGTCATGAAGGGGGTAACAGCCGTGCCAGGCCTTTTTTCTGTAGAATTGCAAATCTGCCAGTCTAGTATTCATATGTTGTGTCTGCATACAGTTTAGAGCTCCCATATATTGGAGCGCTCCTGTAAATTAAGTGCCTTCTCTCCATCACAATAATGCCAAACGTGGTTTAGGCACAGTGGGATTCAGAAGGAGGGGGGATTTGAATTTGGTAAGCACAGAATTCACAGGATTTTATTTTTAGGGGGCAGAAGCCAAGTCGCTTTTCCAGAATGTTTGTTCTAGTAGTAATGTGGGAACCCTCTGTATTTCCAGTGACAGATGACCTGATTGGGGGCTGGTTTTGTCAGGGATAGATTAGGGTTCTTATAGGTAACATTTTGAGGTACATAATATTTTTTGATCGCTTCCAGAATAAGGCTGGACTACATTCTAGTGTTGTACTCTGATCACTTACGTTGGGGTTTCCGTGTAAATCCCACAAAAATGTGATTCAGATGAAACCCCCAATGGAACCACCCACCATAAGGCAGTGGTGTCTTTTTGATGTCTGCTCTGCTGATATCCATCTTTTTAGGCTTTCGCACATATGGGGTCGTCCACACTTGTGCTCTAAAAAGACGCCTAGAATGATGGGACAAAACCAGAACACAGACCACTCCAAAGTGACTCCATTTGCCTCAAGAGTGAGTGGTTCAGTCCGAGGTTTTGTCTGAATGTGGGTTTTGGTGAATTTACACAGAAACCCAGGTGTAAGCAATCAGCAGAGAGTGCAAGATAAATATGAGCCAAGCCTTATTCCAATTTTTGGGAGGTAGAATGAACAAATACACAGCAGTACCATAATAGTTATCTTTATTTTTGCGCAGTGCGATGCGGTGCGATTACAGCGATCCAGATTTATATAGTTTTTTAGGTTTTGCTGCTATCACACAGTAAAAATGCTTTTTTTAACGATAAGTAGTTTTTTGTTGCCATATTCTGAGAGCTGTAATTTTTTTTACAATCTAGGCACTTTCCTTGAGTTTCATGCTGCAAAATCACTAATGATGTCACTAAAGTCAGATCCACGCAGTACATCTGACTCGATACTCATGATGGCCAAATTTACAAGTAATTCCTGCTTCATGGATGTTTTTAATCAGTTTTCTTCAACTAATTTGAGTTTTGAGAAGGAACTGCAGCTTGTTACTATCAAAATTAGATATATCATAGTAACATAGTAACATAGTTAGTAAGGCCGAAAAAAGACATTTGTCCATCCAGTTCAGCCTATATTCCATCATAATAAATACTCAGATCTACGTCCTTCTACAGAACCTAATAATTGTATGATACAATATTGTTCTGCTCCAGGAAGACATCCAGGCCTCTCTTGAACCCCTCGACTGAGTTCGCCATCACCACCTCCTCAGGCAAGCAATTCCAGATTCTCACTGCCCTAACAGTAAAGAATCCTCTTCTATGTTGGTGGAAAAACCTTCTCTCCTCCAGACGCAAAGAATGCCCCCTTGTGCCCGTCACCTTCCTTGGTATAAACAGATCCTCAGCGAGATATTTGTATTGTCCCCTTATATACTTATACATGGTTATTAGATCGCCCCTCAGTCGTCTTTTTTCTAGACTAAATAATCCTAATTTCGCTAATCTATCTGGGTATTGTAGTTCTCCCATCCCCTTTATTAATTTTGTTGCCCTCCTTTGTACTCTCTCTAGTTCCATTATATCCTTCCTGAGCACCGGTGCCCAAAACTGGACACAGTACTCCATGTGCGGTCTAACTAGGGATTTGTACAGAGGCAGTATAATGCTCTCATCATGTGTATCCAGACCTCTTTTAATGCACCCCATGATCCTGTTTGCCTTGGCAGCTGCTGCCTGGCACTGGCTGCTCCAGGTAAGTTTATCATTAACTAGGATCCCCAAGTCCTTCTCCCTGTCAGATTTACCCAGTGGTTTCCCGTTCAGTGTGTAATGGTGATATTGATTCCCTCTTCCCATGTGTATAACCTTACATTTATCATTGTTAAACCTCATCTGCCACCTTTCAGCCCAAGTTTCCAACTTATCCAGATCCATCTGTAGCAGAATACTATCTTCTCTTGTATTAACTGCTTTACATAGTTTTGTATCATCTGCAAATATCGATATTTTACTGTGTAAACCTTCTACCAGATCATTAATGAATATGTTGAAGAGAACAGGTCCCAATACTGACCCCTGCGGTACCCCACTGGTCACAGCGACCCAGTTAGAGACTATACCATTTATAACCACCCTCTGCTTTCTATCACTAAGCCAGTTACTAACCCATTTACACACATTTTCCCCCAGACCAAGCATTCTCATTTTGTGTACCAACCTCTTGTGCGGCACGGTATCAAACGCTTTGGAAAAATCGAGATATACCACGTCCAATGACTCACCGTGGTCCAGCCTATAGCTTACCTCTTCATAAAAACTGATTAGATTGGTTTGACAGGAGCGATTTCTCATAAACCCATGCTGATATGGAGTTAAACAGTTATTCTCATTGAGATAATCCAGAATAACATCCCTCAGAAACCCTTCAAATATTTTACCAACAATAGAGGTTAGACTTACTGGCCTATAATTTCCAGGTTCACTTTTAGAGCCCTTTTTGAATATTGGCACCACATTTGCTATGCGCCAGTCCTGCGGAACAGACCCTGTCGCTATAGAGTCACTAAAAATAAGAAATAATGGTTTATCTATTACATTACTTAGTTCTCTTAGTACTCGTGGGTGTATGCCATCCGGACCCGGAGATTTATCTATTTTAATCTTATTTAGCCGGTTTCGCACCTCTTCTTGGGTTAGATTGGTGACCCTTAATATAGGGTTTTCATTGTTTCTTGGGATTTCACCTAGCATTTCATTTTCCACCGTGAATACCGTGGAGAAGAAGGTGTTTAATATGTTAGCTTTTTCCTCGTCATCTACAACCATTCTTTCCTCACTATTTTTTAAGGGGCCTACATTTTCAGTTTTTATTCTTTTACTATTGATATAGTTGAAGAACAGTTTGGGATTAGTTTTACTCTCCTTAGCAATGTGCTTCTCTGTTTCCTTTTTGGCAGCTTTAATTAGTTTTTTAGATAAAGTATTTTTCTCCCTATAGTTTTTTAGAGCTTCAATGGTGCCATCCTGCTTTAGTAGTGCAAATGCTTTCTTTTTACTGTTAATTGCCTGTCTTACTTCTTTGTTTAGCCACATTGGGTTTTTCCTATTTCTAGTCCTTTTATTCCCACAAGGTATAAACCGCTTACACTGCCTATTTAGGATGTTCTTAAACATTTCCCATTTATTATCTGTATTCTCATTTCTGAGGATATTGTCCCAGTCTACCAGATTAAGGGCATCTCTAAGCTGTTCAAACTTTGCCTTCCTAAAGTTCAATGTTTTTGTGACTCCCTGACAAGTCCCCCTAGTGAAAGACAGGTGAAACTGCACAATATTGTGGTCGCTATTTCCTAAATGCCCAACCACCTGCAGATTTGTTATTCTGTCAGGTCTATTAGATAGTATTAGGTCTAAAAGTGCTGCTCCTCTGGTTGGATTCTGCACCAATTGTGAAAGATAATTTTTCTTGGTTATTAGCAGAAACCTGTTGCCTTTATGGGTTTCACAGGTTTCTGTTTCCCAGTTAATATCCGGGTAGTTAAAGTCCCCCATAACCAGGACCTCATTATGGGTTGCAGCTTCATCTATCTGCTTTAGAAGTAGACTTTCCATGCTTTCTGTTATATTTGGGGGTTTGTAACAGACCCCAATGAGAATTTTGTTACCATTTTTCCCTCCATGAATTTCAACCCATATGGACTCGACATCCTCATTCCCTTCGCTAATATCCTCCCTTAAAGTGGACTTTAGACAAGACTTTACATAGAGACAAACCCCTCCTCCTCTCCGATTTTTACGATCCTTTCTAAACAGACTGTAACCCTGTAAGTTAACTGCCCAGTCATAGCTTTCATCTAACCATGTCTCGGTTATTCCCACTATGTCAAAGTTACCTGTAGATATTTCTGCTTCTAGTTCTTCCATCTTGTTTGTCAGGCTTCTGGCGTTTGTGAGCATGCAGTTTAGAGGATTTTGTTTTGTTCCAATCTCCTCACTGTGGATTGTTTTAGAAATGTTCTTACCTCCCTTCTGAGTATGTTTTCCTGGGTCGTCTTTGTTCGAGTCTAATGTTTTTCTTCCCGTCCCCTCTTCTTCTAGTTTAACGCCCTCCTGATGAGTGTAGCGAGTCTTCTGGCGAATGTGTGTTTCCCAGGTTTGTTGAGGTGTAGTCCGTCTCTGGCGAGGAGTCCATCATACCAGTAATTCACACCGTGGTCCAGGAATCCAAATCCTTGTTGTCTGCACCATCGTCTTAGCCAGTTGTTTGCATCAAGGATCCTGTTCCATCTCCTGGTGCCATGCCCGACTACTGGAAGGATAGAAGAAAAAACTACCTGTGCATCCAGTTGCTTTACTTTCTTCCCCAACTCTTCAAAGTCCTTGCAGATTGTCGGTAGGTCCTTCCTTGCCGTGTCATTGGTGCCAACATGTATCAGAAGAAATGGGTGGACGTCCTTGGAGCTGAAGAGCTTTGGTATCCTATCGGTCACATCCTTGATCATCGCACCTGGAAGGCAGCATACTTCTCTTGCAGTTATGTCCGGTCTGCAGATGGCTGCTTCGGTGCCTCTCAGTAGTGAGTCTCCCACCACCACCACTCTTCGTTGCTTCTTGGCTGTACTTTTTGCTGTCACTTGTTGCTGTGTGCCCTTTTTTTTTTTGCTTGCTGGTATTGCTTCATTCTTAGGTGTGCCATCTTCATCCTCTACAAAGATTTGATATCGGTTCTTCAGTTGTGTGGTTGGTGATTTCTCCATGGTCTTCTTGCTTCTTTTGGTCACATGCTTCCACTCATATCCTTAGAGCTATCTCAATATTTGGGAAAGTGTCCTGCTTACCCTTTTCCATGATAAGCTTGCACATGAAAAGTTCAGTGCTGATATCTTTTGGCTTCCTTGAAGGTAGCCGAACAAACTCTCATCTGATCTAATCCGAGGGAGCGATCATATAGCTGAATAGGTAGCGCCTAGAAGCTTCTCTTTGGATCGGAGAAGGCTGCCGCATGCCATAAGCATTAGGTACAGGGAGGGTACTAAGGAAGTCTGGCTAGGCTAGCCAGGTTAGTGGATGCTGACGCAGATCAGGTGCCATGAATCTGCCGCTCTGCACCAGCCACTGAGATGTAGGACCGTAGCCAGGTCCCTACACTTTCAATAGTTTCTCTTTTGTTAAATGTTCCTTATCATTAGAAACGGTTCACAGCAAAGAGATGTGTATTTTACATGTTTTGAGATATTTATCCCTATATTGGTGGGAGACCCCCTCTTTGTGGGTGGTCCAGGGCTCAGGCCCCTTGGGCCCCCCCTAAATCCAGGCCTGCCATACAATATAATGAACCTCATCTATTGATCCATAAAGAAAAATGGACCCCGTAACATAGTAACACAGGTAGCAAGGCCAAAAAAATACATTTGTCCATCCAGTTCAGCCTATAGACCCCGTATAATGCTCCACACAGTATAATGAGCCTCATATATTGCTCCATACAGAATAATTGATAGCACCATTCCCGATCCCTGCTCTGACAGGCAGGATCTACGGCATGTCACTTCACTCACCCGCGCTGAGGTTGATGCTTCTCTTCCCCATGCTCTTCATGCTTCCAACAGAGCTTCCATCCCGGCCTCCAGCCATGTCCTTAGAGCATGCACGCGCGCACTCCTGCCCTGTTAAAGGGTCAGTGAGTACACTTGCTATTTCCTCCCCAGCCAATGGCTGTGGGGCATTATGTATATATTGCTTCCTCCCCACTGGGGAGGTGCCTGAGCAACCTTCCTGTTCTCCAGTCTAAGTTGTGTAAGGTTACGCACTCTGCCTGCTGCACTCTGGTGCAGATCCTGCCTGCTGCATTCTGATGCAGATCCTGCCTGCTGCACTCTGATGCAGATCCTGCCTGCTGCACTCTGATGCAGATCCTGTCTGCTGCACTCTGGTGCAGATCCAGCCTGCTGCACTCTGGTACGTACTCTGCCTGCTGCACTCATTCAAACTCCGCCTGCTGCAACATCTAGTCTGTCCTTCTGGATCCAGCTGCCGAGCGTCCATTGGTCTGTCCTGGAGTAGCACCTAGCGCTCATTGGGAGCCAGGTCTAACCTCACCATCAAAGGCTCTACTGAATAGTCCAGTGCTCGCTTAGTCACGCCTCTCCCGGCTCTCCGCGGTCTGAGGCACATTGGTTCCACAAAACACATCCGTGACAATAATGAGTCCCATATATTGCTCCTTACAGAATAATTAAACCCATATATTGCTCCACATAGAATAATCAGCCCCATATATTCCTCCATATAAAATAATGAGCCCCGTTTATTGCTTCATAGAGTACAAAGGTTGCCTCGACCAATCAGCGACGGGCACAGTCTGCCGCGAATTCTGGAATCATCATTGTCTATATACTACGGGGACATGCATATTCTAGAATACCTGATGCGTTAGAATCGGGCCACAATCTAGTAAAGAATAATTAGCCCCATATATTGCTCCATACAGTATAATTAACCCCATATAATGCTCCATACAGTATAATGAGCACCATATATTGTTCTATACAGTGTAACAGACCTCATATATTACTCAATACTGTATAATGAGCCACATATATTGCTCCATACAGTATAATGAGCCCCATATAATGTTCCCTACAGTATATGATAAGCCCCATATATTGCTCCAGATATAATGGGGGCCCCAAATAATGCTCCATACATAATAGACCACATATAATCCAACATACATAATGAGCCCCATACAGTATATGATGGGCTCTATATATTGCTCCATATATACTGGGCCCCATATGATGCTTCAGTATATGATGGGCCCCATATATTGCTCCATACAGAATGGGCCCCATATATTGCTCCAAACATAAGAAGACAAAATATGAAATACTACCCTATCCTCGCTGCTCTGTGCTCCTCAGTGTCGCTGTCTTCCAGCTGTCAGCACGCCCTCTGGCCTGAAACGTCATAGAGTCAGAAGATGCGGAAGACGCCGCAGTGGAGGAACAAGGAGAGGCAAGTGTTGCAAGTAGTGGGGCCCAGAGCAAGTGGGTTGGGGGGCATTCACGGGCACTGGCACTGGGTCCCCATAGCACACTGGTATCCCCGACGACGAGTGGGCCCCCCGCCTGCTCAGTGCCCCAGCACTTGCCCAGGTGCGCTGGGTGCAGACGCCGGCCCTGACTGTCGGTATTGTTGATATTAGTGGTATTGTCAGTATTGGTATTAGTGGTATTGTCAGTATTGGTATTAGTGTTATTGTCAGTACTCTCGGTATTGTTGGCATTGTCAGTAATGTGGGTATTGTTGGTATTGATGGTAGTGTGAAAATTTGGCTGTCACATATGAACGCAGCCTAACCATTAATTAAGAAACATATTGCAGCTACACCAGGACATGACCTTTCTGCCTGACCTTACCATTCAACTGTATATATGAGAGAACACCAAACTGAATATTTTTCCTGGGTGCAGGAAATCCTACATACGCCTCTTCTCTACAACTCCAGTCTACTTATCTCCAGCTTCCATAACATTGTTATGTTCTGCTGCAGCCATGTCACCTGTCTGTGCTCCAGTTCAACCTCACATTTGAATCAAGAATCCACCTCTTAAAGGGAACCTGTCACCCCCCAAGGCGATTGTAACTAAAAGAGCCATCTTGTGCAGCACTAATGCTGCATTCTGACAATGTGGCTCTTTAGTTCTTGGTGCTGTAACTGCAGAAAAAATCGATTTTGCAATTTGTCCAAAATACCTTGAAATAGTCCTGGGGCAGGTCTTTCCCCCCCTCTTGTGCAGATGCAGTACCGCCATCACTCATGCCCTCTTGGTGCCTGGCGCCACCTCCTCAGAGTTGTTTTCAACTGTCCCGGCACCTGCGCTGTTATCTTATGCCTTGGGCATGCGCAGTTAGCGCTGCCCGCCTTCTGACATCAATTGATGTCTTGCTGACTGCGCCTGTGCGGCCGCACTGCCTGTGATCCCGCCTCGCAGTGTCTTCTGATTTATTCATACTGCGGGGCATGATCTCGGGCAGCGCAGCCGCACAGGGGCAGTCAGCAATACATCAAATGATGTCAGAAGACGGGCAGCGCTAACTGCGCATGCCCAAGGCGTAAGATAACAGCACAGGCGCCGGGACAGTTGAAAACAATGCTGAGGAGGTGGCGCCAGGCACCAAGAGGGCATGGGTGACGGCGGTGCTGCATCTGCATTAGGGGGGGAAAGACCTGCCCCCAGGACTATTTCAAGGTATTTTGGACAATTTGCAAAATCGATTATTTCTGCAGTTACAGCACCAAGAACTAAAAGAGCCGCATTGTCAGAATGCAGTATTAGTGCTGCACAAGGTGGCTCTTTTAGTTCCAAACGCCTGGGGGGGGTTGACAGGTTCCTTAAAACAAATCTCTTATATTTTTAATAACATTAAGGGGTCTGTACCCTGAACTTAACTCATCAAATATTAACTCGATTAGCACAGAACTAGAATTTGGCAGTGAAAAAACTAAAGCTACATTGTGATTTCCACTTTGGCACCTGCAGGATGTACCACCATGGGAAATTTGCAGTGTTAAAGATCCATGCAGTGATCATAGCATAAAGTATCAAAACAGACCGTCCATATGTGTGTGTATCTACAGTTGTCATTTGATCTTATTTTTGATATACAGCTTGCTGCTAGACTGTCATGATTTCATGAGGGTTAAATCATAGCAAGGTCTGTATATTCTATAGTTTGCAACATAGAACTTTGCAATATGGTTACGATGATAAAACACCTTGCACCTCTGTGGAAAGCCAATATCTTTTCAGGCAGGAAGGAAATGTAAGAGCGCTGCTTTGTTTCCTAGGGAGACTCTTAACGTAAGCTTGAGGGTAGTTTTATATAATACGGAACATTATCAGGTACAGACATGTTAAAAAAGAAGATTAAGTGCTTAAGGTGGGGCTAGACTGTAACAAGCTGCTGTTTCATTCTGGAGCATGTGTTGCTGGTGGATGTCCCTTTGAGTGATCCGACCTCAAAAGAAAAGAAAAACACAAATGCTTTGGTAAATAAAGCTCTTTATAGCTCATTTGCTTTAATGAGAGAGTGGTGACATTTTCACCAGCAAAAAACAGACTGGCCTGGTTATCACATTCTGCTACAATGAAGCACTTATTGCTTTGCAAGTTCAAGACAAGACCCTAAAATACAATTTGTTACAACTGTGCAATGTGTATAAAGTTAAATATTTAGGAACCCAACAGAATCTTGTACCCTGCTGTAGTGCAGGGTATTATGGAGACAAGTCATTTCAATTTTTGGGGTGTTTTTGCTGTTATTTTTACCTCTTTGGCTGTTTGTTTCTGGCTTGTGCTAGTTATAAATGATTATATCCAAAAGATCAAGTTTGCATGGAATAGGGGACAACTGGTTGATCGACTGTTGGGGCCACAAGCAGGGCCGGACTGGGACTAAAATTCAGCCCTGGCATTTGTACTTACACAGGCCCACTTGTCACATGGTGACTGTATAATATCTTTGTACACTTGTAGGTTACAAGAAGTGAGGTGAGTGTAACACGACTATATATAATCACAGCTGTATCCAGCATTACAGCTCGGTCCTATTTATTGCTTTTAGTTGCAGTACCAAGAAAAGCCGCTACTTTACCTACATAACTGGATCTAGTAGATAATGAAGGATTGAGACGACCAAAGGCTATGGAACCTCATTCTGATGCTCCATAAATGTTGCCTACAGCCACTTTTGGTTCCGCTGAGCAGCACAAGACCCGGTGACTATATATTGACTGATATTCCGGGTCTTGCGCTGAGCTCAGCGACTGTGAAGAGCGGTATTGTTCAGAGTCGCTGGGTCTCGCCAGGTCTGGGCTAGTAGTGGGGATGTCTGATAGACACCTCTCCATTACTTACACCAGGGATTGATAGCAGCTGACGTTACGCAGCTGACATCAACCCTAAAAATCATTACACATACCAGAATTAAATGCTCTGGTGGCTGGGAAAAGGAGTAGAGTTAGCACTATTCCCAGGTGCCGGGTGCTAACTACAACTGTCATCATCCTTGCCTGGTCTCCCTGCGAAGCATTTCTGCTGTATTTACATGCGCTGATTTCAGGCCACTAAACAAGTGTGATCGACAATAGTGAAGTCGTTCGCTTGTTTCCGGGCCTCTTTACACCAACTGAGAAAGAATCAAGGGAACAGAGCAACCACAATTATATCAGTCTGTCCCCATACAGTATCATGTTATCAGCAGCACAACTACAGTTTACACCGGCGATGTTCTGCCGAGAACAAGGATTTCTGTTCCCACATAAACAATCCAATCACTTGTGATGAATAGGCAGCATTTTTCTTGTTTAGTATAATACACCCCATAGTCCTCCATATATTATAATGTGCACCTCAGTCCTCCATATAGTATAATACACTCCTCAGTCCTCCTTATAGTATAATACACTCCTCAGTCCTCCATATAGTATTATACACTCCACATAGTCCTTCATAGAGTATAATACACTCCTCATAGACCTCCATATATTAAAATACACTGCAATTCCTCCATGTAGTATAATACACTCCTCAGTCCTCCAAATAGTATAACACATTCCTCTGTCCTCCAAATAGTATACCACATTCCTCATAGTGCACCATATAGTATAATGCCCCGCCATTGTCATCCATGTAGTACAATTCACTTCCCATAGTACAATGCACCCCATAGTTCTTCATATAGTATAAGGTATTCCCCATAGTCCTCAATACAGTATAATGCAGCCCACATATAGTATAATGATGCCACCCCAGAGTATAATGCAGCCACCCCACAGAATATATTGTAGCCCCCTGAGTATAATGTAACCCCCCAGAGAATATAATGCAGCCCCCTCATATAGTATAATGATGCAGCCCCTGCATATATAATATATGGTAGCCCCCTCATAGAGCATAATGCAGCACCCATAGAATATAATGTAGCCCTCCATAGAATATAATACAGCACCCCATAGAATGTAATACAGCCCTTCCCCATAGAATGTAATGCAGCCAGCCCCCATAAAATATAATGCAGCCAGCCCGCCATAGAATGTAATGCAGCCAGCCCGCCATAGAATGTAATGCAGCCAGCCACCCATAGAATGTAATGCAGCCAGCCCCCATAGAATGTAATGCAGCCAGCCCCCATAGAATGTAATGCAGCCAGCCCCCATAGAATGTAATGCAGCCAGCCACCCATAGAATGTAATGCAGCCAGCCCCCATAGAATGTAATGCAGCCAGCCCCCATAGAATGTAATGCAGCCAGCCCCCATAGAATGTAATGCAGCCAGCCCCCATAGAATGTAATGCAGCCAGCCACCCATAGAATGTAATGCAGCCAGCCCCCATAGAATGTAATACAGCACAGCCCCCATAGAATGTAATGCAGCCAGCCACCCCTAGAATGTAATGCAGCCAGCCGCCATAGAATTTAATACAACACAGCCCCCATAGAATGTCATACAGCGAGCCCCCATAGAATGTAATACAGCACAGCCCCCATAGAATGTAATGCAGCTCAGCCCCCAATAGAATGTAATACAGCCAGCCCCCATAGAATGTAATACAGCATAGCCCCCACAGAATGTAATACTGCACAGTCCCCATAGAGTGTAATGCAGCACAGCCCCCCGTAGAATGTAACGCAGCACAGCCCCCACAGAATGTAATACAGCACAGCCCCATAGAATGTAACACAGCCAGCCCCCATAGATTGTAATGTAGCACAGCCCCCATAGAATGTAATGCAGCACAGCCCCATAGAATTTAATACAGCACAGCCCCCATAGAATGTAATACAGCCAGCCCCCATAGAATGTAATACAGCACAGCCCCCATAGAATGTAATGCAGCACAGCCCCCATAAAATGTAATACAGCACAGCCCCTATAGATTGTAATGCAGCACAGCCCCCATAGAATGTAATACAGCCAGCCCACATAGAATGTAATACAGCACAGCCCCCATAGAATGTAATGCAGCTCAGCCCCCATAGAATGTAATACAGCCAGCCCCCATAGAATGTAATACAGCACAGCCCCCATAGAATTTAATACAGCACAGCCCCCATAGAATGTAATGCAGCTCAGCCCCCATAAAATGTAATAGAGCCAGCCCCCATAGAATGTAATACAGCACAGCCCCCATAGAATGTAACAGCACAGCCCCCATAGAATGTAATGCAGCACAGCCCCCATAGAATGTAATGCAGCCAGCCCCCATAGAATGTAATGCAGCCAGCCCCCATAGAATGTAATGCAGCCAGCCACCCATAGAATGTAATACAGCACAGCCCCCATAGAATGTAATGCAGCCAGCCCCATAGAATGTAATACAGCACAGCCCCCATAGAATGTAATGCAACCAGCCCCCATAGAATGTAATGCAACCAGCCACCCATAGAATGTAATACAGCACAGCCCCCGTAGAATGTAATGCAGCCAGCCCCCATAGAATGTAATGCAGCACAGCTCCTATAGAATGTAATACAACACAGCCCCCATAGAATGTAATGCAGCCAGCCCCCATAGAATGTAATGCAGCCAGCCACCCATAGAATGTAATACAGCCAGCTCCCATAGAATGTAATGCAGCACAGCCCCATGGAATTTAATACAGCACAGCCCCCATAGAATGTAATGCAGCCAGCCCCCATAGAATGTAATACAGCACAGCCCCCCATAGAATGTAATGCAGCACAGCCCCCAAAGAATGTAATACAGCACAGACCTCATAGAATGTAATGCAGCCAGCCCCCATAGAATGTAATACAGCACAGCCCCCATAGAATGTAATACAGCACAGTCCCCATAGAGTGTAATGCAGCACAGCCCCCATAGAATGTAATGCAGCACAGCCCTTATAGAATGTAATGCAGCACAGCCCCCATAGAATGTAATACAGCACAGCCCCCATAGAATGTAATACAGCCAACCCCCATAGAATGTAATGCAGCCAGCCCCCATAGAATGTAATGCAGCACAGCTCCCATAGAATGTAATACAGCCCGCCCCAATAGAATGTAATAAAGCACAGCCCCCATAGAATGTAATACAGCACAGCTCCCATAGAACGTAATACAGCCCGCCCCAATAGAATGTAATACAGCACAGCCCCCATAGAATGTAATACAGCACAGCTCCCATAGAATGTAATACAGCCCGCCCCAATAGAATGTAATACAGCCCGCCCAATAGCCCCACAATCCAGTTATCACTCAGTGATTTATTTAAAAAAATCCTCTCCTCACCTCTCACCTCGGGCTGCTCCCGGCTCCGGTCTCAGCAGCTGCAGTCTGCCCGGTTACACAGCAGGTGCGCGATGATATGACGTCATCGCACACCCGCAGTGTCAGCGCCAGGCAGAGCGGGGAATGATGGGAGAGGGAGCGTCAGCAGACACTCTCTCCTCCATCATTGCATTCAACTGTACCAGCGTCATAGACGCCGGTATAGTTGAATGCGGCAGCACTGGCGGGGGAGTGAGTCGGCGGCGGCGGGGGGTGAGTCGGGAGGGTGAGTCAAGTGTGGGGAGTCGGCGATGGCTAGCGGCCCACGACTGCCACCGGCCCTTCTGCCGATAGCTGATCCCTGTACATTGCAGTACTACAGACAATGAATGGAGCAAATAGCGAACATTATACAAATAGCGAACATGTATACCTCCAATCCATATAGGATGAGATTACAGAGCACAATTCTTGTGGTTCTAGAGCTCAGATATCAAGATCACCGGGAGGTCCCAGAGATTGGACCTTGAAATATCAGCAAGTTATCCACTTCTTTGGAATAATCCTTTAGCATTCATTTGTTCCAAGTTTCCTCTGCCAGCTCTTATCCTGACAGTTCAGGTTTCAGTCAGTGAAAGTGATCAATGAGGCTGCAGGAAAAATCAGTGCAAATGGGGTCTTATCCGATAGACACAATATAGTTTTCATCAGATTATAATAACCGGACGTTTCCGTTGTTAAGGTTTACAATGTATCAGCTGCAGCAGGTCCATGGGTCAGCACGTGACTGATTAGCATCAAGGTGAAAGGATTTCTGTGGACAGTTTCCGCACTGCTGAATAGGCTGAGACGTAGATCCAGGTATGATTTGATAGAAAAGCAGTGGTTTAATTGACGCGTTTCAAACTTAAAAATTACTTCTTCATCAGGAGATGACCACATGTATGACAGATGTATGGTTGGTAGGTGATCAAATACTTATTTCATGCAACAAAATATAATTTAATTATTGAAAAATCATTCAATGTTATTTGATGGTTTTTATTTTTAAATTCTGCCTCTCACAGTTGAAGTGTACCTATGATAACAATTACAGACCTCTCCATTCTTTGTAGGTGGGAAAACTTGCAAAATCAGTAGTATATCAAATACTTATTTTACCCACTGTATGAGAGAATTTTTATTAATAGTTTATGGGAGCTTAATTTTATATAGAATTTTGTGAATTTGTGTGCAGAGCATAAAGTTAACACAAGTATGCCTGGCTTCACTCCGCGTGCACCCAATGCTATTGGTAGTGACACCACCTATGTGACTCCTCAGGGGTAATTAGCAACTGGGCCAAAAAATTGGAACAAAAAATTGTCACAGTAATCTGTTTAGAAACATAATATCTTGCGATATAAAGCAGTAGTAGTCATTTATTTAGGTAATTGGTCCAAAGGTTCCATTTAAAAACCATAATAAAAATGTTAGAGGCATTTTCCAGATTAAATCTGTATGAAAAGCTGAACAACTTCTAATTTTTTATCTTCTACTATTCCTGATTCATTACTGTATGTTTTATATACTATTCAAATCCACAGGAACATTCACAATTAAGATGAATTATAAATTAACACATTGCAACAACTTTCCCTATTAGGCCAGGTTCACATTGCGTTCATCTCGTCCATTAGACGGACTAGGTTACACCGCGGCATAACGCGGTGTAACATAGTCTGGTAACACCGCCATTGAATGCAATGTCGGACGCATCGCTAGTGCACGTCCACAATGGGTGTGCGCTAGCCATGTGCCGTCATTGAGTGACGGACCCTGAGACGCGGGCTGCAGCGTTTCCGGGTCCGTCACCGCTAGCGCAGATAGAGCTAGCAGATGCTCTATCTGCGCTAGCATGCTGCCATAACGCCACTTGCGTTAACAGCAGACCGTTAACATATGTGTTTAACGGGCTGCTATTAACACAATGTGAACCCAGCCTTACAATGACAATACCAATGACAATACCAGACCTGCACAACATTTGATCCATGGCGACGGATGTTTTGCAGCCTGCAGAAATCTGGGAGACTCCGGTTCCTATATTTGTACATTCAACTGTATTCGTGTCTTTCAGCTGCGAACACAGTTCAATACTTTGGTGCTAGGACAGGTGCAAATCACACCACTGACCAGCCCGCGCACTGACATTCAGCAGCATGATGACCTCATGACACTGCTGCTGTGGCTGGCACTGCAGCGTAGAGGTGGCGAGGACTCGGCAGGAAACAGTAAGCACTCCATGGTGGAGCCGATTAAACATCCTATTATAGGAGGGGAGGGGTGGGGTTGGTACTATTACTATTACCGTATATACTCGAGTATAAGCCGACCCGAGTATAAGCCGACCCCCCTAATTTTGCCACAAAAAACTGGGAAAACTTATTGACTCGAGTATAAGCCTAGGGTGGAAATGCAGCATTTACCGGTGAATTTCAAAAATAAAAATAGATCATTATTGCCCCATAGCTGTGCCATATAGTGCTCTGCACCGTTCATATTTCCCCATAGCTCTGCCATATAGTGCTCTGCACCATTCATATTTCCCCATAGCTATGCCATATAGTGCTCTGCACCGTTCATATTTCCCCATAGCTCTGCCATATAGTGCTCTGCACCATTCATATTGCCCCATATCTGCCCCATATAGTGCTCTGCACTGTTCATATTGCCCCATATCTGCCCCATATAGTGCTCTGCACCGTTCATATTGCCCCATATCTGCCCCATATAGTGCTCTGCACCGTTCATATTGCCCCATATCTGCCCCATATAGTGCTCTGCACCGTTCATATTGCCCCATATCTGCCCCATATAGTGCTCTGCACCATTCATATTGCCCCATATCTGCCCCATATAGTGCTCTGCACTGTTCATATTGCCCCATATCGTGCTCTGCACTGTTCATATTGCCCCATATCTGCCCCATATAGTGCTCTGCACCGTTCATATTGCCCCATATCTGCCCCATATAGTGCTCTGCACTGTTCATATTGCCCCATATCTGCCCCATATAGTGCTCTGCACCGTTCATACTGCCCCATAGATGCTCGGTATAAATCTGTGCCGCCGTTGCTGCTGCTGCAATAAAAAAAAAAAAGCCATACTCACCTCTCTTGATTGCAGCTCCCAGCGTCCGGTCCCGGCGTCTCCCCGCTCTGACTGATCAGGCAGAGGGCGCCGCGCACACTATATGCGTCATCGCGCCCTCTGACCTGAACAGTCAGAGCGCAGATAGACGCCGGGAAGATGGAGCGGCGCCCGGCGGCTGGAACGCGGACAGGTGAATATTACATACTTACCTGGTCCCGACGTCCGGCTCCCCCTGCCGTCCCACGGTCTTCTGTGCCGCAGCCTCTTCCTCTATCAGCGGTCACCGGCACCGCTGATTAGAGAAATGAATAGGCGGCTCCACCCCTATGGGAGTTGGAGCCGCTTATTCATTTCTCTAATGAGCGGTCCCACGTGACCGCTGAAGAGGGGAAGAAGCTGCAGCACAGAAGACCTTGGGAGGGCAGGGGGAGCGTCTGGATCGCTGGGACTAGGTAAGTATACCTCAGCGCCCTCTCCCCCTCACCCGCCGACCCCACCGCTACCGTGACTCGAGTATAAGCCGAGAGGGGCACTTTCAGCCCCAAAATTTGGCCTGAAAATCTCGGCTTATACTCGAGTATATATGGTACCTTCTTCTCCACCTTATTCACGGTGGAAAATGAAATGCTAGGTGAAATCCCAAGAAACAATGAAAGCCCTATATTAAGGGTCACCAATCTAACCCAAGAAGAGGTGCGAAACCGGCTAAATAAGATTAAAATAGATAAATCTCCATACACCCACGAGTACTAAGAGAACTAAGTAATGTAATAGATAAACCATTATTTCTTATTTTTAGGGACTCTATAGCGACGGGGTCTGTTCCGCAGGACTGGTGCATAGCAAATGTGGTGCCAATATTCAAAAAGGGCTCTAAAAGTGAACCTGGAAATTATAGGCCAGTAAGTCTAACCTCTATTGTTGGTAAAATATTTGAAGGGTTTCTGAGGGATGTTATTCTGGATTATCTCAATGAGAATAACTGTTTAACTCCATATCAGCATGGGTTTATGAGAAATCGCTCCTGTCAAACCAATCTAATCAGTTTTTATGAAGAGATAAGCTGAGTCATTGGATGTGGTATATCTTGATTTTTCCAAAGCGTTTGATACCATGCCGCACAAGAGGTTGGTACACAAAATGAGAATGCTTGGTCTGGGGGAAAATGTGTGTAAATGGGTTAGTAACTGGCTTAGTGATAGAAAGCAGAGGGTGGTTATAAATGGTATAGTCTCTAACTGGGTCGCTGTGACCAGTGGGGTACCGCAGGGGTCGGTATTGGGACCTGTTCTCTTCAACATATTCATTAATGATCTGGTAGAAGGTTTACACAGTAAAATATCGATATTTGCAGATGATACAAAACTATGTAAAGCAGTTAATACAAGAGAAGATAGTATTCTGCTACAGATGGATCTGGATAAGTTGGAAACTTGGGCTGAAAGGTGGCAGATGAGGTTTAACAATGATAAATGTAAGGTTATACACATGGGAAGAAGGAATCAATATCACCATTACACACTGAACGGGAAACCACTGGGTAAATCTGACAGGGAGAAGGACTTGGGGATCCTAGTTAATGATAAACTTACCTGGAGCAGCCAGTGCCAGGCAGCAGCTTCCAAAGCAAACAGGTTCATGGGGTGCATTAAAAGAGGTCTGGATACACATGATGAGAGCATTATACTGCCTCTGTACAAATCCCTAGTTAGACCGCACATGGAGTACTGTGTCCAGTTTTGGGCACCGGTGCTCAGGAAGGATATAATGGAACTAGAGAGAGTACAAAGGAGGGCAACAAAATTAATAAAGGGGATGGGAGAACTACAATACCCAGATAGATTAGCGAAATTAGGATTATTTAGTCTAGAAAAAAGACGACTGAGGGGCGATCAAATAACCATGTATAAGTATATAAGGGGACAATACAAATATCTCGCTGAGGATCTGTTTATACCAAAGAAGGTGACGGGCACAAGGGGGCATTCTTTGCGTCTGGAGGAGAGAAGGTTTTTCCACCAACATAGAAGAGGATTCTTTACTGTTAGGGCAGTGAGAATCTGGAATTGCTTGCCTGAGGAGGTGGTGATTGCAAACTCAGTCGAGGGGTTCAAGAGAGGCCTGGATGTCTTCCTGGAGCAGAACAATATTGTATCATACAATTATTAGGTTCTGTAGGAGGACGTAGATCTGGGGATTTATTATGATGGAATATAGGCTGAACTGGATGGACAAATGTCTTTTTTCGGCCTTTCTAACTATGTTACTATGTTATGTTACTATGATTTCACCGTATGGGGCAAAGGGGAAAAAATTGTGAAGTGGCACTTATAAAGTGGGACATATTTTGGAGAGAGGCAATGTGTGGGGAACAATATGGATAGGAAGAGTTTGGGAGGATATTATGAAGAGGGGCAAAGTGGGGGGACATTATGGAGAGGGACAGTATGGGGGTACATTATGGAAAGGGTCAGTGTGAGGGGGGATATTATGGAGATAAGCAGTATGGGGTGGACATTATGGAGAGTGGGAATATGTGAGGAAGTTTATCAAGATGGGCAACGTGTGGGGGACATGTTTTTTACAGAAAAACACAGCTTGGGAGGGACATTATGGAGAGGGGAACAGTGTGGGGAGACATGGAAAGGGGCAGTGTGTGAAGTACATGATGGAGAGGGGTAGTGTTGGGAGACATTTTGGTGAAGGTCAGTGTGGGGGAAACATTATGGAGAGGGGCAGTATGGTGGGAGATTATGGAGAGAGGCTGTGTGTGAGGATATTAAGGAGAGGGTTAGTGTGGGAGAGGGATAGTATGTGAGGGGCATTATAGAGAGGAGTAGTGCTTGGGGGAAATTATGGAAAGGTGCAGTGTGGAGGGACATTATGGCGAGGAGCAGTGTGGGGGACATTTTGGAGAGGGGTAGTGTGGGGGCGATATTTTGTGCAGATAGCATTGTGAGAAGCAAATATTCAGGGGTGGAATATAGGAGATATTTTTAATTATAGGATAGTATAATAACACTTCCCATGTCGGGAAGTGCTGCTAAAGGCTGGAAAAGAGAGAAGTCTGGAGAGAAGAGCTCTGGGTGTAGAATCTCATCATGACGTCCGTACTGTGACAAAAGGGTTGGCGACAAAAGAGATGGGAAAGGCGTCAATCAGAGAAGACGTCATCTATAAGGTACCTGGATGTAAATGTTTATTTGTGATACTGACTACATCTCATCAATATTTTGGTCCCTGTATGGTCCTCAATTTGTTGATGACTAGTAACAGTAACTTACAGTATCTCTTTTCTATTGTTAATGACATACTGGGAGCAGCAGGTTCACGTCATTCAAGTGTGTATGGGGTGGACCTGAAAATGCAACTATTCACTGCACTATGCTTGGACATGTATTCCTGCACTGACAGTGATTCTCGTGATGTATTCATGTTCTGATTGTGGTCCTATTGATACATTTATGTACTGATGATGGTTCTGGGGCTGTGTTAATCTATTGATGGTGGTTCTGGCACTACATTCATGAGCTGACAGTGGTTCTAGCATTGCATTGCAACAAGATTGAAATATTATGATAGATAAGTCCTTGACACATTTCTGGTGTGTGACACACTTAAAATAAACATTTTCATGTTTGCGAAGCTGGGCCTTTCCTTCTTTTCACTGTATTTATGTACTGACAATGGTTCTGGCACTGGCACTTTTATTTCCACAGCTCAACATTATAAACTTCTGTGAAGCACCTGAGGTTTCAAGGTTCTCAATACACATCTAGATAACTTTCCTGAGGGGTCTAATTTCCAAAACAGTGTAGGGGGGAGTTTACGGTTTAGGCAAATCAGGGGCTCTCCAAATGTGACATGGCGTCTGCTAAACATTCTAGCAAATTTGGCATTCAAAAAGTAAAATGGCGCTCCTTCCCTTCCAAGCCCTTCTGTGCACCCACACAGTAGTTTTCCTGCATGTATGGGTATCTGCGCGCTCATGAGAAATTGCACAAAAAATTGTATGGTGCAGTTCTCTGGTTACCCTTATGAAAAAGTAAAATTTGGAGCTAAAAAACTTTTTGTCGTGGGAAAAATTTGATTTTTTTTCATTTTCACAGCTTAACGTTATAACTTTCTGTGAAGCACCTGGGATTTCAAGGTGCTCAATACACATCTAGATAAGTTCCTGAGGGGTCTAATTTCCAAAATGGTGTCACTTGTGGGGGGTTTCCACTGGTTAGGCACATCAGGGGCTCTGCAAACATGACATGATGTCTGCTAATTATGCTAGCAAATTTTACATTCAAAAAGTGAAATGGTTCTCCTTCCCTTCCAAGCTCTGCCGTGTGCCCAAACAGTGGTTTTCCCCCACATATGGGGTATTGGTGTACTCAGGAGAAATTGTACAACTAATTGTATGGTCCATTTTCTCCTATTATTCTTGGAAATGAAAAAAAATTAGGTCTAAAGGTAAATTTTTGTGAAAAAAGTTAAATGTGTATCTTTTCCTTCCACATTCCATTTATTCCTGTGAATCACCAGAAGGGTTAATAAACTACTTGAATGTGGTTTTGAGCACCTTGAGGGGTGCATTTTTTAGAGTGATGTCACTTCTTTTCTATCATATAGGCCTTTAAGGTGAGCATTAAGGTGGTCCCTTAAAAAAATGGTTTTGTAAATTTTGTTGAAAAAATGAGAAATTGTTGGTCAACTTTTAACCTTTATAACTTCCTAACAAAAAAAAATATGTTTGAAAAATTGTGCTGACGTAAAGTAGACATGTGGGAAAAGTTATTTATTAACTATTTTGTGTGATATGACTCTAGGATTTAAGGGCATAAAAATAAAAAATTTGAAAATTGCTAAATTTTCTAAATTTTCACCAGGTTTCCGATTTTTTTCACAAATAAACATAAGTCATATCAAATTAATTTTACCACTATCATGAAGTACAATATGTCATGAAAAAAGCAATCTCAGAATCAGTGGGTGCCGTTGAAGCGTTCTAGAGTTATGACAGTGGTCATAAATTGATTATATTGCCCTGGTCAGGAAGGTGAAAACAGGCTTCGGGGTGAAGGGGTACGATATGATACGATACGATACACTTTATTGATCCCGTGGGAAATTATGGTATCACAGCAGCACAACTTAAATCAAATCATAAAAATCATAAAATAATTACATAGTTGACATGACAGTGGAGTTGACAGAAAAACATTATACATTATACATTAGAATAGGACATACACAACGAGTGAACTGAAATGTAGAGAAATAAGTAGACATTCACCTTGGTGGTTTAACCCTAATGTTATTGTTGTACATTCCCATGGCAGTTGGCACAAATGATTTCCTATATTTTTCTTTCTTACACCTCAGAAGTATTAGCCAGTTACTGAAGGTGCTCTTCTGTCTCATGAATAGCTCATATAATGGATGTGCATTATTGTTTATAATTGCCATACACTTTCTCAGAGTTCTTTTCTCCACTACCTCCCCAAAAGAGTCCAGCTTGCAGCCCACAGCAGAACTTGCCTTCTTAATAATCTTATTCAGCTTATTAGCATCAGAGGCCCGCACACTACTACCCCAGCACATGATTGCAAAAAAGATGGCACTTGCCACCACAGACTAGAACATTTCTAACATTTAGCTGCACACATTAAAAGACCTCAGTTTCCTTAGGAAATACAGTCTGCTCGTCCCCTTCTTGTAGACAAACTCTGAGTGGCATCTCCAGTCCAGTTTGCTATCCAAATGGACCCCCAAATATTTGTAACTCTCCACCTGCTCTACCTCCTGACCAGCAACAGTGATCGGTAAGCATTCCATCTTTATCCTGCTATAGTTGGCCACCAACTCCTTAGTTTTCTTAACATTTAGTTGTAGAAATCCTTACACTATCCATACCACTCACCTCGCCAGGGTAATGTAAAAAAAAAATACTTATACTCATGTTACTGCTCACTTGTTCGGACCCTCTGCTATTCATCAATACCTGTCAGGTCCTCGCTGCATCTTCTGATCCCTCACCCCTCCTCTACCTGGAATTGCTGGACTTCAGGCAAATGTGTTTAAGGGCACGGTGCCATGATGTCAGGACATGCGCCGTAACCTTCTGGGCACATGTGCGGAACCATCCCAGCTCAGCATCAGAGGCCTTGGGATTCCAGAGCAAGCAGCGTGGGAACAGGAGATGCAACAAGGACCGCATGGGTGGCGGTGAGTAGCGGAGGGGCTGGAGAGGTGAGTGGTATGGATAGTGTAAGGATTTTTTTTCAACCTTTTGATGGCCCTTTGTGGATCACAAAAATGGCTGGCAGTATATCATCAGCTAATATATTTTTATCTCGCATGCACAGCCAGTCCCAGACTCATACTAGTTAGTAAGGCAGCAATGGATAATTAAGCAGGATTTATAATAAGTAATAAGGATTTATGGTCACTCATTTCATATAGGTCCCTTTATTGGAGAAAATTAAAGGTGATGTCGCTTTAAAATAAATTGAATCCCTTTAAAAAGCTGTGATTCCGTAAAGAAGTGTTTTTTATACCCTGCAAACCCTAACCTCCTTAGGTGGCACATAATATAAACGGGTGGGCAGTGTGATCTAGAAAGTGTGAGGATTGTAGCACGATATTTTATAGTGTCGGAGAAACCATCTCTTTTCATGTCGTTAGAAAATCGCCATGGCGTGTAAGAGTATAGGAGACCCTTGAGAGAAGTAAGAGGAGGGTGTCAATGGCATCTACAGGTGACCATGTGGACGGGCGGGGCATTTTTCTTGTTATCTGCTGGGTATTGGTCAATGGAAATTTGTTTGTTCCTGTGATGTCACTTGCGGGGGCGGTGCTGGACTCTGCAGGCTGGGTATTCTTACAAAGCCCCCTAAAAGTGCTCTCTCCTGCCAGCTTGTTACTTTTTATCAGAGTCGGCAAGAGAGCACCAGAATCTACTGATCATCAGTCCAAATGTATGCTCAGTAGAGCGGGGCCTAGTAGGGACTGAAGCTTTGTCTCAGGGAGGAAGCTGTGGCAGTGACTGCAGCCACTGCCTAGTGAGACGCTTTGTTTAGGTATCCCAGCATGCACTGGAATTCTCAGGCAAAGTGTCATCAAAAAGGAAATAGTCAAAAACATTAAAGCAGTTTGATAGTGTTGTGAGGGAATGATAGGGACTTTTTAATCAAAGTATTTTAGAAAATAGATTAGATTATGGCTTTAAATAGATAGGCATTTAGTATGAAAATTAATTTGTGTTTCGGACCACCCCTGTAAGCCTTTGGCTCTGCATGATAACTTTCTGTTGCCTTGCTATTACATTAAACCATG